>NC_052049.1:22037883-22337883 GCF_903992535.2 Arvicola amphibius
TGAAAATCTTCACCCTGGAAAGCCCTGTCAGTAAGAAACCGTATATAAGCCCTGTGCCTGTTTAGTTTGGGGCTACCTTTTTCCACCCTGGCAGCCACTCTCCTGGATTCCTCCCTCCCAATAAATCTCTTGAGTGAGGTCTATTGTAATGATTTTCTTTTGAAGAGTGGCCAGAGCTTCAATAACTTCCACAGGAGCTGAGCAGAGCAAAGCTGTAACATTTTGTCTCGTGGATCAGAGAGTTGTGATACTCTGGGGAAATTGGGCAGAGCTGTTACACTTCTCCTGAGAAGATCTGTAACAACCTAGCTAAGGAGACCCTCCCCTGCTGGAGCAAAGTTGTTACACTTGCATTAGGGAACCCTTTCCCAGAGCAAAAACAGTAACACTTTGCTGGGGAAACTGTCCTCCACCTGAACAGGACTGTAACATGCTTCTGTTGGGATATCTTCCCCTTCAAAGCTGTAACACTTACAGGTATTCCTTGGCTTCCAACTACCAGGATACTTTTCCTTCAGAGCTGTAACATTACATACAGGGCACAACAAACCTCACCCAAGAAATGTATTGGGAGGGAAAACAAACGGGAACATGGCCACTTCTGCTGAGGCAAGAAACAGCAGAGAACTGAGCAGAAGGTGGGACTTATATAGAGTTTCTTGGGGAGGAGAGTGGAACTTTTCAGAGTGAAGCTTTCCAAGGCAGAAATTGGTGGGATTTCAAGTCCAGAGATTTGGTTTTTTTAATTGATATTTATTGAGCTCTATATTTTTCTATGCTCCCCTAAAACCAAAAAAAAGAAGGAAAAGAAAGAAAGAAAGAAAGAAAGAAAGAAAGAAAGAAAGAAAGAAAGAAAAGTGCCATAAATGTTCACTAATAGGAGTGAGATAAGTATATTACAGGGTAACCATTTAATTGGATACTATAGAGCCATAAAAAAGAATGCAGAAACATTTCAGGTAGCAGCTGTGCAGTCCAGTGGCTAAAGGAGTCAGAAATCCAGCTTCAAATTCTGCCCACCTGTGCAATCCTTTCTCTAACACAGTACCTCACTGTGCAATCCAGGCTGATTATGAACTTACTATGTAGTTCAGTCTGGCCTTGAACTTGGACTCCCCATGCCTCTACCTCTTCAGCACTGGGATTACTGAAAAATGCAGTTATAGCTATCTCTTTGTATATGAATGGAACCTTTTTTGGACAGACTGAAAGGGCGTCGTGGCACTAGTTGTTCACAGAAAGGGAAACCGGGTATTTAGAGAAGCATTTTTAAGAGTTTTCTGTGCATGCCTCTTTCTAACTTTAACTTCTGATCCACCGAGATTATCATTCAGCCTTAACAATAAGTAAATTAAGAAGCTATTGCACTATTCCAACATACCTTTTTAAAGGGGTGACAGTCTCACTGGGTGTACAAACCACACTTACAGCAGGCCCCATGCCCAGCAATAGACAGCCAACAAAAAACAAATTCAGTGGCATTTTTGGAGGGTTTTTTTTTTTTTTGTCCCGTAATGCTTTGTCTGGGTTTTCCCCCATAGGTTTTTTTGCTTATCTATTTGGTTTTCAATTTTGTGGTTTTTTTTTGTGGCATTTTCATGTGCACAAATGCATGTCTCTGTATCTATGTGTGTTGTCTGCAATTTTTTTGCTTTGCTTTGTTTTGTTTTTTGACTCTTTTTCTTTTCTGTTCTTTTATCTGTTTTGTCCTATTCTAGTTTGTTTGATTTTATTTTATCTTCTTTTTTCCTTTCCTTCTTTTACTTTTTCTTCTTTTTAGATGCCTGTTTGTTTCCTAGCGGGAGAGCGCAAAAAAAGAGTGTGAATTTGGGTGGGAGATGGGGAGGATCTGGGAGGAGTGGCTGGAGGGGGAAACAACCAAAATACATTGTATAAAAAATATGTTTTCAGTAAAAGATAAAAAGATGGCAGTTCCATAATATTAGCCATTTTATAGTGAGCAGTTAAAATAATTTGGGCTTAAATAAAAAACAAGCGCCTTAGTGTAGACGCTCATACTCGTACACTCGTACACCTTAACACTGGAGATTAAGGTATGGATGGAAACAGGAGTTGAAGGTCTCTTGGCTACATAGTGAGTTCCAGCCAGTCTGGACTACCTGAGACAGTGTCCCCTCAGAACCAACCAACCAGCCAAATAATCAGCAGCAAAGAGACTTCACAAGCCCTCGCCACTTTCTGTCTCTGCTTGTCTTGTCATAGCTCCATCCTACGCGACAAATCCGTTCTCAGCGTCAACTCGGCTTGTGACAGCTTCCTTAGGGATGCTGCAGAGCTAGATTCCTGTATTCCGAAGCTCCTCCTAGCTGTGCAGCCAGCGCCTGGTCCTATTCACTTGCAGACGTCTCAATATTTAGACTAGGTCCTTTGGTCCTCTCAGGTGGGCTAGGAGCTCCTCAAGGTTGACGATGCTCCTGTTTTCTTTCTCCTCCCTCTTCTCCTTCACCTCCCCCACCTCCATTTCTTCAACAGGGTCTTACTGTGTAGCCCTGCACGGCGTGGAATGTCCCATGTAGACCATTTAGCCTCAAACTTGCAGACCATCCTCCCACTTCAGATTCCTCCGTGCTGCCTTGCCAAGCTTCATGATCCCTTGCTTCCACACTGTCCTCAGGGGTTTGAATACTCCTTGGGATGTCTTCAGAACAAACGACCTGTGGGCGCTTAGGGATGAGGAAACTGCGCCCTCTACAGGACTGTTTAAAAAGTGGTCTGCTAAATCCGGTAGATTGGATCAGGTTGTCGGCTCCTATTCCCACCCCTTGCTCTGGCCGCAGTAACTTCTCTGAACACATCTGCTGTGCCACAACCTCATGAAATTTGGGAGTACAGACTCAGCCTAGGTCAGCTTCAGGGCACCCCAGGAGTTACAGAACTGAACAGTCTCCACCCCAGCTTTCTAAGAACGGTGTCACAAAGGCTGGATGTAGCTCAGTGGGCATAAAGTCCTGAGTGTGATTCCCATACACGAGACCTTGTCTCACAATCAAAGACTCAGAGGCTGAGAACACTTGCCGCATGATCGTGAAAACTGGCATTCCTGTCCTGGTACCTACATAAGGGGACAGGTGATGGAGACAGGAGGATTACTGGGACTTGCTGGCTTTCAATTCAGCTGAGAAAACCCGGCCTGAGGTCTTCTCCACCGAAAAGGAACACGCAGAGATTGACAGAAAAGGACACCCAGCTGGGCGTGGTGGTTCACACCTGTAATTCCAGCACTTGGAAGGCAGAGGCAGGATCTCCATGAGTTCGAGGCCAGCCTGGTGTACAAAGCATGTTCCAGGACAGCCAGGGCTACACAGACAAGTCTCTGAAAAAAAAATCAAAAAGGAAGATGAAGGAAAGAGGAAGGAAGGGAGTGAGGGAGGGAAGGCGTGAGGAAGGAAGAGAGGGAGGGAAGGAAGGAAGGAAGGAAGGAAGGAAGGAAGGAAAAGATACCTAAAGTCTTTTGGCACACGGACACATGAACAAATATTTTGGCCAGAGCCACACAAAGAAACCTTGTCTCAAAAAAACCAACACCCCTAAATGTTGTTTAAAAGGCAAACAAACCTGATAAAAAGAAAACAATCCTCCCAGAATCACACTGAAAGGCAAGGCCACTTCGGGAGCTATTTAAGACAATGTGCTATCTGGACAAAGGCAGCTTAAATGTGAGTCCATTTCATCTCCTTCTGTGTTCACTCTTCCGCCTTGACTGAATAGAAGCCTAGGGGTACCCAAGGCCCTGTCTGGTACCTCAGTGTGGGGAGACTTAGGGGCTTGTTTGTCCCTCAAAGGGGAAGGTGTTCTGCTTACTGGGTGCTCACTGGATGCTCACTGGGGTCCCCGTCACTCTCTTCTGTTCCAGTGAGCCCTCAGGATTGGTGAGCCCCCATTAAACTATACCACTATATTATCATAGCCACAAGCTCAGGATTTTAAATTCCCTTTTTTAAAATGTGTCTAAAACTTATCTTTCCACAAACTGAAAGAATTCTTCTAAGTTCTAGGGAGTCGACTTGGATCCACCTCGAACAGCACCAGGTCTAAATGGTGCCGGATGTTTCCACAGAGGCTGGCCAGCTGTGAGGCAACCAGCTACTCCAGAACATGGCCAGCACCCCAGTTCTCTCAGGTTCCCCCAAGATTCCGATGCCCCAGGTAAGCAAGAAGCAGTCTCGCGAACTTGGTGCCCTCATCCTGCCTCACCTCCCCTTTTTATATTTATAACAAACAAAAAGGGAGGAATGTTAGCATTCAGGCCTAATGCTCGCCTGCCCCACCCCCCCACCCCCGTTACCTGGCAGGATGCGCTTGTCGGTACTCAGGCAAATACCTAGCCAGCCTCAGGGTCTTACGGCCATGCATGTGTTGTCAGTATTCAAGCAAATATTTAGTCAGCCCAGGGGCCTACCGCCGTATATCACTATGTAATCTTTATGCATTCACTGCGTGCCTGTTTAAGCCTCTGTACGCTTGCGCTAAAAGCCCCTTTAAAAGTAAGCTCTGCCCGTTCTCCTGCTCTCTCTTCCCCCACTTCCCTTTCGGAGCCAGGCTCCCACGATCCCCTCTTTGCATTCCCTATCAAGATACTTCCACTTGGGTTTGTCGCACGTTGGTGTTTATACTCACTGCCGCTAAACTACAACAAAGATCCTTCATCTATTCCAGAGATGATCTACAGGAAGAAGGAGGGGGCTTATTGATGGCTCAAATGATGAAGATTAACACAATTTAATGCTTTTATATGTCATCCAATCACCTGAATGCTGTATATTGCAAGATAAAAATAAATGCCTGGAAAAGGGAAGGACGAGCCACCCAGCTGCCTCCTCTCTGATTTGGCTGAAGTTGGACCTAGAGAACCTATTTTCTCTCTCAAGTTTGAGACAGGGTTTCTCTGTGTAACAGTCCTGGCTGTCTTGGAACTAGCTTTGTAGAACAGGCTGACCTCAAATTCACCAAGATCCTCCTGCCGCTGCATCCCACGTGCTGGGATTAAAGGCGCGCACCACTACTGCTCAGCCTCTCTCCGAAATTTTGTCTGAAACCAGATACGAGGCTTGAAAATCGGGAAGAACAGTGGGAAGCCCACTGGGGTTTGGAGTTTAAGGATCTTAGAAGGAAGCCTTGGCAGCTGTCGGGTCAGGAGAACCTTCTCAGATAAAATGTCACTCGTCTCTCTGACTCCTGGCGATTTGATCTTTGCTCCAAATGCAGTCATGCCTGTTTAGAGCTTGGCTCACCGTCCCACTCGGAAAACTTGATAGGCTTATTGTAAAAAACACAGAGGTTTGGGACACCGTCAAAACCCATTTCATGTAAGAAACAGTCATCTATCCCAAGGTTTAAGGTGCAATGTTTGGCAACTGGAGGTAAGTCTGTTTTATCAGGCAGGGGACACTGAAGACACTGAGCTACCGTGCCGCATCTCCGTGTGTTTAACACAGTAGCTTTTCCGCTGGCGGTCTGTCAATGATCAGACATTTCCTGGCTCCTTACCTTCCCCCAGAACACTGGAGTCTATTCATCATTCATCCACCTGGCCTCAGGAACATGTTCTCGGAGCAGCCAAGGAAAACAGGCAATGCTGGACTCTGCAAATATCAGAACAGGAACAGCGCGGCCCAGCTGAGCTGGAGACTCAGCGGCATGGGGGAGGGGGCAATTTTTCTACTCCCTGTGAGGTAGTGGAGGAAATATCCAGCGAAAACAGTTTGAAACCACATGCCATGAGAGAAGCAATCCTTTCGCTTCTAGAAAAGAAGGCTCTCTGCTCTGCTTTCTCCTGCTCTCATATCAATAAGAAAGCACCATTCACCTTTCCCCACTTCAAACGCCCCCCAAAATGACAACAACACCTCTCAAAGACTAGAGACCCAGCTGAGGGAAAGAGCAAACGTGTAGGTAGATGCGGGCAGGACTTGGCTCTGGAGTTACCCTAGGGTTAGAACGCACGGTGTTCCGAGAGGCACAGATGGAAGGACAAGCTGCAGACATGTCCACAAACCATCGACTATCATACAAGGGAGCCTGGGAGAGCAGTAACCATGCTCAGACCTGTAGATTTTCTCAAGGGACTGCTCTTGGCTGGCATCCGGAATCTCTCAGCCCTGGGGAGAGCTTGTGAGTTCTAAGATTCCCTGGAGCTGCAACATTTTACAGACCTGTAATGACTCTTGAGAGCATCTCTCCGCTACCAAGAACAGTCACTGCTACTGAGTGTTCAAGTCTCTTTTATTTAAATCTGCAGCATGGCAACCTGTTTTAAGGTTTTTTTATTTGATTTGTTTTTTTAACAAATTTTATTTTAAAGTTATTTGTACCAAGTTGTAGACTTCATTGTCTGCTCGGCTCATTCTTGGAGAGGGCAAAATGAGAACCCAGTTGGGGAACCTACTAATTCTAGAAAAAGCTTCATCTAGCTACCTCTACGTGTTTTCAGATTTGAGTCTGAAGCAGGTAATTAGAAACTAAGTTTGTGTACCGCAGATGTACTTAATAGTTTGTGATCCTCTAACCTTTCAGAGATCTGCAATATATGGCATTTAAAGTGTTTACATTTTCCTCAGTGAACCGTGATCATTCCTAACAGCAACCTTTGAGGTCTCCAAAAATATGATGGGGCCCTACAATGGCAAATCCACCTGGACTGTAGTAACGCCATTAAGCTGACAAACACCCAAATCTCAGTTTCAGACTACAACCTTCTCAGGACAACTTTAAAGCTGCTAGCTGTGATTCCCAACCTCACATTCTACTCTACTGAGGACTTCAGTTAAGTCCTGCACCCATCATACAGAGACTGACAAGAAATGATACAACTAACTCTCCCAGAACTTGGCCATATCCCAGTTTTCTTAGGGTTCCCTAAAGATGTTGTCACTCCCAGACAACAGGAAGTAATTTTAAGAACACAATTCCCACAAGAGATGGGATGGGAGGTTTTTGGTCATTTGGTGAACTATAGATGCTTGTCATTATTTTTTGGGGTTGGTTGTTTAGTTTCAAGTTGTTATTGGTTATGGTTGGGGAGGAAACTAAACACTTTGTCAGCTTAATGGCGTTACTACAGTCCAGGTGGATTTGCCATTGCAGGGCCCCATCATATTTTTGGAGACCTCAAAGGTTGCTGTTAGGAATGATCCTGAAAAAAAGGAATATAAGAATAATAAGGTAGGGCCGGGCGGTGGTGGCGCACGCCTTTAATCCCAGCGCTTGGGAGGCAGAGGCAGGCGGATCTCTGAGTTCGAGGCCAGCCTGGTCTACAAGAGCTAGTTCCAGGACAGGCTCTAAAAAAGCTGCAGGGAAACCCTGTCTCAAAAAACCAAAAAAAAAAAAAAAAAAAAAAAAGAATAATAAGGTAAAAGGATTATTGAGTCTACTTTTAAACTAAAAAGTAACTATTAGTCTCAAATATTTTACATTGGTATGGATTTTTGTATATTGATACAAGTTCAAGGTTATTTTTGTCTCCATATATGTGTATATATATATATATATACTGTATATATGTTTCTACTCTCGTTTAAGATATTGTACCTATGCAACTCATTTTAAAATGTAAAGTTCTAGTTCTTGAAAGCTATTAATACAAACTATTTAGGATAATAAAAAATGAGGGTTAGTAGTCATCTATAACAATCAAACTTGTAGTAACACTGGGTATGTTTTCAAGGATAAACAGATATATTTTAGATAGATAGGTGGTCTTCAAACACTTCAGAAGGCTACAGAATATGGCCTTTAAGATGTTTTAATAACATAAGGCTTTTCATGACAATGAGATACTTCTCCTGGCAGCACTAATCTCCTTCAAAGAAGATGATGGCCATTGAAGAACTTCGATATGGAGTTGCTTTCAATGTGGCAAAGCTAGACACTGGGCAAGAAACTGCCCTTGCCTTAACTGCTGACACTATGCTGTCCAAATTGGACAATCAGGACACAAAGGAAGTGGACGGCTGAACTTGACCAAGACAAGGTAGGCAAGTCCTTTAAGATTCGTGCTTCACAGAAAAGTCTGTCAGATATTCTTGGCCTGTAGGTTAAAGATGGATGCTCCAATGTTGCAACCCGGGGTGATGGTCTAAACAGCCTGCTGTCTCTGTCATTTCTATAGTTTTGGAAGTTGCTTGCTCTGCACTTCCGGTTTACTCAGGTGATAATATCCTTCTCAGGTCTCTGATGGTGTTGAAAACTAGATATTTAGAGTTTTACAGTTTTCCTTCTTACCAAATTCAGAAAAACTTACAAAAGAGATGTAAAGCTTATAAGGCTGAGAGACATAAAAACTTAAATTATCTAAGAAAATGTTTTAAGGTCAAAAAGGATATTTTTAGGTTGGTAATACAAGTTATAATAGAAAGTGGTTTAGGTATAAAACTTTGGACTTCACCAAAATAGGAAACATAATGGAGTACTTTCTCCAAATTTGCCAAATACAAATGGACTGAACATTGTGAATGCTTTTTTTTCTTAAAGAATTGTTTCTTTATTGATAGATTGATTTATAGAACTGTGTTCTGCCTGCCTGCATGCTTGCACGCCAGGAGAGGGCGTCAGATCTCCTTATAGATGGTTGTGAGCCACCATGTGGTTTCTGGTGATTGAACTGAGGACCTCTGGAAGAGCAACTAGTGTTCTTAACCTCTGAGCCATCTCTCCAGTCCGTGAATATAATTCTTACCTGATAATAGTTCAGATTGTATATAGTTTTACTGTTTTAGAGTTAAAATCTTTCCTTTTTATTTAGACAAAGTGGGAGAAATGGTACAGAGTATTTGATCATGGTGTGTGTGCATTTGTGTTAATTAAATAAAATCAACATTAAGTCAGGAGGCAGAGCCGGCAACTAGTTGACAGAAAGTGTTTATAGAGGGGTCAGAGGGATGCTCAGGAAGTAGTAGTGAGGGACTTTGAGTGTGCCCATCTTTTTTGGTTTGGCGGATTGGCAGGAAACTCTGAGAGTCCAGCAAAGCCTCTGATTCCCGAGTCTTATTGATAAATATAACAATTGAGATTTAGTTAAAAACTACATTTGGTGGCAGCAGTAGGAGGTGGATCTGACTGGATGTAAAGTAAAAGTTCCAACTGGGCTGCGGCCCAAGAAGCGGGTAGTAATGGCAGGGCTGCAAGTATTGGCTGAAACAGCAGTAGACTCAGGTGCAGCCACTGTGCCAGCAGAAAATAACATGAGGCCTTATGTGTATCTACTAACTGCAGCATTCAGATATTGCTTGCGAGTGTTTGACTATTATATATGTCAGCTGCTAAGCTTGAGGGCCTTCCTCATTGGATTCACCTCTCCTCAAACTTTTACTCCTCCCCCACCTTAAGATAATCTTTACACAGCGACTCCAACAAGACCCTGCTCCCTGAAGTTTCAGAGGACACCGAGATCAACTACCTTGTCTCCAATTCTAAAAGCGTGAGATTTCACCACACAAATGTACTCAACTTTACTGGATTGGGAATCCCATATGCTTTCCTTCCTGACCTCTCTCCACATTTAATCCCTTGTAAAACTCTGTAAAGTAACCCTCATTTGTCCCCTGTGTGATGATGCTGTATGTGCCATGCAGAAGAAGAGAGAACAAAGCCCTTGGTTAGGGACAGAAACAAAGTATTCATCGAGAGATACAGTATTTGGACTCAGACAACTAAAGAAAGGGATGATGGAGGACACAGGGAGAGCAGAATGAAGAGAAGCTTTGATCTTTGTCCTTCATGCAACACCCACACACTATGTGTCTGAGATTAGTGCTGATGTGCGTTAACTGACACAGTTGATGCCAATTCTTCTTTGACAGTCTTGTAAAATTCACTACTGAATCTGTCTCAGCTTGAACTTCTTTTAATTAGGAGCGTAAAATAATTTTTAAAAAGTTACGCTGTTTGGCATGTGCCACTGCACTCCAGATAGACAGACCCTCCTAGAGCTGGAGTCACAGGAAGTTGAGAGCTGCCTGACATGGGTGCTGGGAACTAAATTTGGGTCCTCTGAGAGAGCAGTATGCACTCTTAACCGCTGAGCCATCTCTCCAGCCCCATAGCTGGGAAATTTTGATAAATTTATGTCTTTTTCTTGTTACAGTTGTTTGAGTTGTTTATTAACTCTTGGTTTAGTTTTGATATGTTACTTTTTTTGACTTCTGAATTTTCCAATATAAAGAAATATATATATATTTCAAGATAAGACCTGATGATGTTTCAAATTCTATTGTTACCCTTGGTGATAGTTTGAATGCAATTAACTCCCATTAGCTCATAGAGAATAGCAGCACTATTGGGAGGTATGGTTTTGTTAGAGTAGGTGTGGCCTTGGAGGAAGTGCATCTGGGGTGATATTTTGCTTGTCATCTAACAAATAAAGCTTACCTGAAGATCAGAGTGCAGAGCTAAGCCATAGAGGCCAGAAAGTGGTGGCTCACACCTTTAATCCCGGACCTCTGTGAATTCAAGGCCACTCTGAGCTACATGGGATTGATCCAATCTAAGAGAAACAGAGCCAGGCAGTGATGGTTTACATCTTTACTCCCAGTACTTGGTAGTCACAGGCCTTTAATCCTAGCACTAGGAAGGTAGAAACAAATATGGCTGAGTGGAGAGAGGACTATAGGCAGGAGGAGACAGGAGCTTAGGATTCAGTCTGAGGATTCCTGTAGACAGGATCTTGCCCACTTTGGTCTAAGGATTCGGTAGAGGTAAAAAGTCTCTCTAGTGCCTGGCTCCTTTTCTTCTCTGATCTTTCAGCATTTACCCCAATATGTGACTCCAGGGTTTTATCATTGCGATCAATTAGAATATGCACAACACACATCACTCTGGAGGCAGGCTTTGCAGGCTCATATATGCTCAAGTCACACCCAGTGTCTCAGACTATTTCTTGTTGCCTATGAGTCAAAACTGTAGGAACTCTCAGCACCTTTTGTACACCATCTGTGCCTTCATGCTGTCTTGTTTCCTGCCATGATGGTAATGGAAAAAACCTTTGAATTGTAAGCGAGCCACCACAATTAGATGTTTTTCTTTATAAGAGTAACCATGGTCATGGTGTCTCTTCACAGCTATAGAAACCCTAACTAAGATGGGTGGTTGCGGCACACACCTTTAATCCCAGCAGATTAAATGGGAGGCAGAAGCAGGCAGATCTCTGTGACTTCAGGGCCAGTCTTATCTACAGAGCTGGTGCCAGAACAGGCTCCAAAGCTACACAGAGAAACGGAGAAATGCAGCCTCAAAAAGCCAAATCAAACCAAAACAACAACAAAATCCTAAAATACCCTTTTTATCTCTAATTTTATTTTTAAATTTTAGTCTTTTCTTTCTTTTGGGCAGCTTGGCTAAATTCTGTCATTCTTATTTAACTTTTCAAAGAACCAACTCTTTGCATGGTTGCTTCTTTTTCATTTCTATTTCATTCATTTCTGCCTTGATCTTTATCCCCAATTCTTTTTGTTTTGTTTTGTTTTTGTTTTTTCGAGACAGGGTTTCCCTGTAGTTTCTAGAGCCTGTCCTGGAACTAGCTCTTGTAGACCAGGCTGGCCTCGAACTCACAGAGATCCGCCTGCCTCTGCCTCCCGAGTGCTGGGATTAAAGGCGTGTGCCACCACCGCCCGGCTTTATCCCCAATTCTTATTCTTTCATCTTTTTACTCATTTTTAAAACATCATTTTTTGTTTTAGTAATACGATTCATATACTCATTAATTTTCAAATGATTACCCAGTCATGCACTCCCAAGTAAAAGCTTGATAGTGGTATTATCTGCACATATACATAAATCAGCTTTAATGAATCTGTGAATGATTGTCCAGTCTAACTTCCTTTTTTGTTGTTGGTTGTTTTTCAGTCAGGTCTCACTTATGTAGCTCTGGCTAAATTAACTATGCAGACCAGGCTGGCTTTGAACTCACAGAGTTCTACCTGCCACTGCCTCCCAAGTGCTCTGGCAAGAGGCATGAGCCACCATATATCCAACTTTGTTATTTTATCAGTGTGAGTATATGCATGTGTGCACGGTGGAAGTCAGAAGACAACTTTCAGGAATCAGTTCTCTCCCTCCACTGTGGGTTCTGGGATCCAACAGGTCTCAGGCTTTTGTATGGCAAGTGCTTTTAGCTGCTGGGCCATCTTGCTGTTCCAGAGATCTGTTTTCATGAGGTATATGAGTCTAGGCTTGCTTAGACATTCTGTTGTTCTTTTCTTCTTTTGTAAACTGTGTGTTGAACACAGGGACTTACCCATGCCAGACATGTCCTCTGGTGCTCCTCTTTATCTCCAGATTATTTTTTTTAATTTTATTTCGATTTTTATTTTGAGATAATGCAATAGTTACTGTTCTTGGTACTGTGACAAATACCTGACAGTAATTTAAGGGTTTGTTTTGGCTCACAGTCAAGCATGGTGGGGAAGACCTGGTAGCAGGCAGAAGCCTAAAGCAGAGATCCTATTGCAGAGACGAATGCCGGTATTCTCATTTTCTCTTTACAGACCCCATTCGCTGGAAATGCTACTACCCACATTTATAGTGGGTCTGTCCATCAAAATTAACCCAGCCTAGAAATTCCCTCACAAATAACAAATATGCCCAGAAGTTTGTCTTCAAGGTGGCTTTAGATCCTGTCAAGTTTGCAGTAACTATCACAGATAAAGTTTTGTTTAGAACTGTCATGTGATCTTCCTGTCTCAGCTCTTGAATAGCTAGCATTACAGGCCTAGATCACTAGGCCCAGCTCTGAATTGTCTATTATTTAATTCTTTTGAGACATGTGGTCTCACTATGTAGCCCAGGCTGGCCTTGAACTCACAGAATTTAAGAGATTTATCTGCTTCTTTCTTCCAACTGCTGGGATTAAAGGCGCACACTACCATGTAGTGTGAAGCGGCGGGGCTGCGTCCTGCCACCCGGCTGCCGGCTAACTTTACACCCGAAATAATTACACGGAAACTGTATTCTTTTAAAACACTGCCTGGCCCATAGTTTCAGCCTCTTATTGGCTAATTCTCATATCTTGCTTTAACCCATATTTAGTAATCTGGGTAGCACCACGAGGTGTGGCTTACCAGGAGAGATCTTAACCTGCGTCCATCTCGGAGAGGAGAAGCATGGAGACTCACTATGGCGACTGCCTGAAGCGTCTCTCCAACTCTGCTTCCTTGTTCCCACAATTCTGTTCTGTCTACTCCGCCTACCTAATTTTCTGTTCTCTTAAAGGGCCAAGGCAGTTTTCTTTATTAGTAATGAAAGTAACACATAGACACTCCTCCATCATTTCCCCTTTTTCTGTTTAAACAAAAAAGAAAGGCTTTAACATAGTAAAATTACATGTAACAAAACAGTTATCAAGCAAGAATTACAGTTACAATATTTAGATCTATTTTATCTTTTATCATAACTAAGGAAAGCTATAACTATTTATTCTTCAACTCCATCAAAGACTCCAGAAGGATATAATATTACCTAAGTAAACAAGTCATATGCAACTTTCAAACTCTAGAAATGACAGAGACAACTCCCTGCCTGGACAGTCACCCAAAGTTCCTCTGTACTGTTGGGGCATCCATCTTCGGCCTTCAGCCCCATAGTGTCCAGTAGACATTTCCATGAAGCAGGGAATTCCAAAGACAGTTCAGTCACTTTCTGCTGTGTCCTGCAGAATGTGTCTCGCAGACTCTTTCATGAGTCAGGAACCTGGAAAGACCATCTCACCTTTAGGCAAGTTCAGCAGTCCTCTCTCTGAGGGTTCTTTGTGTCCAGTTTATGCAACAGTCCAGCCGAGAGCAGTTTCTTGTCCAAATGGCTATCAAACTCCATAAGTAGCCTCTTCGATGCCCATCCTCTTGAAGTAGATTGGTGCTGCCAGGAGCAGACGTCTCATTGTCATGAAAAACCCTAAGTTATTAAAACACTTAAAATGCCATATTCTGTAGCCTTTGAAAGATATGAAGAATGCCTATTTAACTAAAATATATCTCTATATATCTAGAAAATCTAACTAACATGACTACAAGCTTGACTATTATCAATGATTATCCATTAACAACCTATATTTCCTAATTATACATTACAGTTTTTAAAATGAACTACACAATCAAAATAGCTTAATCAAGATCAGAAATACATATACATATAACAAATTGACCTTAAAATCCATACCAATGCAAATTATTCATATCTATATCATCTCCCCCTTTAAATGTAAAAGAACATTTATAAACAATATTTGGGAAAATGGGCGCAGTTTTTTCTCTCCAAACTGCTTCCTGCTGAATGGGGGCGCTGTTATTTAGGTCTTTCATGGTGTAACCTGTGTGCTAGGTTCCTCTCAGTTGGCAGTTGAGTGAAGTAATTTTTTGAAGATGTTCACAGCAACCTTTCAGGAGGGCGTGGTCTATCATACCATATTGGGATAGAAGCAATCCACAGAGTCTCGTCCTCTGTGAAAACAAAAGAAGAAACTCTTTTCCAAAGCATCATGTTCTTAGATCCAAATCCTGAAGTCATACTGTTAAGATGTCCATTCTGGTCTAGCCTGGCAGCCCATATAATGAAATGTCTCTCTGTACTTAGCTCCTTTACAGTCAAAAAAATCAAAGAAAACACAACAAAATACATAATCCAGACTCTCTGTGAATTTTCCATTTTTACGTGGCTTATTTTTACTCTATCACTTACTTTATTCTGTCTCTTTAAAGGCTTTACCTTTTTTTTTTAAGGCATTAACTTTATTTTTTATATTTTTTTTTTCTTCTCTCAAGCCTACGTACATTTATATGTCTGAATCTGTCCTATTGTGAATCTGTAATTTTTTAATATCCAGGAGCACTTCTTAAAAGGTTAACCACTTTTTAAAAACTTAAGTTGCGCCAGGTAGAGGTAATATGGTACCGCCTGTTTACAGCCAAGTCTAAACCTTAACTGCGCTGTTATTATGGTAATTACGATAGACCTGCCTGAGGTCAGCACAGTTTAGCAAGGCGGAGCAGAGACAGAGCTGCTACTGCCTCAGTCATTTGGTGCCCCTGAGCTGCACAAAGTTCCAGGTACACAGCAGTCCACATTGGAGCTGCACTCAGCAGTTTAATTTTGATACTGAGCGTGCAGCACAGAAACTCTTTTAATCCAAGTCACAGCCGAATCTGACGCGCAGAGCACCGCGCAGGCAGTCTGAAAACATCTCTCTATGGCGGCAGGAATCCGCAAATGCTGTCCCGCTTGCCTAAGCCTGATTCCGCCATCTGCCCAGGTGCAGGCAGGGAGCAGTGAGCCATTGGCATGGTCTCAGAGTACTTTTTTTCCCGATCCCCAGCGGGCACACAAACATCCAGTCCATAAAAGCCACTGAAATGCTTTATAGCCAGAGTTTGCACTGGCGGCACAGCGCAGGAAGCTGCGTTTTAAAATGACTCAGCTTTTTCTCTGCCGCCATTGCCAAAACAGGAAATCTCTCTACGGCACGTCCAGGCAAACAGCAAAAAGCTGTGTTAAACTCTCTCTCTCCTTTATTTAAAGCTTTTTCAGGTTTTTACGTGGATTTAGTCACCACGTTGGAGCGCCAATCTGTAGTGTGAAGCGGCGGGGCTGCGTCCTGCCACCCGGCTGCCGGCTAACTTTACACCCGAAATAATTACACGGAAACTGTATTCTTTTAAAACACTGCCTGGCCCATAGTTTCAGCCTCTTATTGGCTAATCTACCAGGTTTGGCCTGAAATTTTTTTTTAATGTTTTTGGTATCAGGGTAATGCTGGCCTTCATTTAGACTAATTTTCCCCCTCTCCAGTCTGTTCCAATCCTCTCCACCCCACCTTACCCTCTTCTTTTCCAGTTCTCTGCCTAGAAACCTGTTTTAGTTGCCATACACCTCTACACCCACGGCTGTGTCTAAGGCTAAGGCAGTGGAAGACTGAAGGTGAATAAACTTTAATTATGGTTCTCTAATTAACTGGCTACTCATTACATTTTGGAATTTTGGAGTTCTTGTTTTGCTCCTATGCATTTCACCCAGAATTTTTGATTCATTTATTTTTTTTTTTCAGACAGGGTTTCTCTGTGTAGCCCTGGCTGTCCTAAAACTCACTCTGTAGGGCAAGCTGAACGCAGGGATCACCAGCCTCCCTAGTGCTGGGGTTAAAGGCATGTGTCATCACCGGTGCGTTTCACGGGGGTTTATGGCTGCATTCAATGGTGATGATGAGCGAGGGAGGTGTTCACTTCATCTCATAGGAAGAGAACTCCAAGATGTTTCAACTCTTCCCTCTTTATCATATCTAATACTAAGCTCTTTGAGATTTCATGAAACATTGTAGTTGGGCATGGTAGCCTACTCCTTTAATGCCAGCATTCTGGAGGCAGAGGCAGGTAGATCTCTGTAAATTCAAGGCTAGCCTGGTTTTCCAGGACAGCCATGGCTGTTACACAAAAACTGTTTTGAAAACAAAACAAAAACAAATTCTAGGGCAAGATGGCTGTGGGCAGATATTTTCTGTCACGTCTGACAACCTGAGTTTGATTCCTAGTACCCACACGGTAGGTGTCTCTTAGGTGGTTCTGTGATCTCTACATGTATTCTACGATACTCGCCCCCACTCTAACATCCCTTCATCTTTTCTCTCTCCAAAATTATTGTTTCCATTTGTTCTATGGCTCCAACTACATTATATAGTTTCAAAACAAATCCACTGGATTGGGGATTCAAGGATAAAACACAAGTTTATACACTTCTAAAAAATGCTAAGAATTCTTGTGGATGTGGTGGCATATGCCTCTCAGCATTTGGGAGGTCAAAGTAGTGTGGCTTAGGAGCTCAGAGGCTCAATAATAAGAGGTCAGTCTGGACTGCATGAGGCCTTGTTTAAAAAAATACAAAACAAAACAAGAAAAATAAAGCTAAAAATTCCTCTGGGGGCTTGTACAATGGCCTAGAGGGTAAAGATGCTTGCTGCCAAACATGATTAGCAATAGATCTCTGAAATCTACTTGGAAGTAGAGAACTCCGTCAAGGTGTCCTTTAGTGCAAGTGCACATACATACACAATAAACCACCTCCCTTCCACATTTCCTCTAACAGGATGTGCTTCCTCAGCTACCGTGCTGACCCCCTACCTAACACTGAGATAAGCTGCTTCTGACAGTTATAAGGTTGGGTAATCACAGAGCTGAGTCCACTTTGTGTGTTCTCTTAGCACTGAGACGAAGGGTCCCAGGGTTTTAAACTGAAATTCCCAGCTGAAAATATTCATTTGAAGCTGGTCCCACTCCTTGCCAGTGACCACACATGGGAAACCAGGACTGAACAACTCAGCTACCATCCAGGCCCAGATCCAGGGCTTTGAGATGGCCCACCCCAACATCTACCCCATCTATGAACTGCTGGAGGGTGAAGGGACTGACTAATCCTGTGAAACCACAGCCATAGGATCTCAATGACTCGGGGCAACAGCAGGATGGATATTCAGAGAGGTCTGAGAGGGCCCAGTACTGATGGTGTGCCAGGGGCCAGAGGCCTTGAACCAGACCAACGACTACTGCAACCAACAATTGCAAGTGAAGTTGTTTGGGCAAAAGGTAATACTGTAAGACACACCCAGCTTTGGATGCCACAATGAACAAGTGACTCTGTAGAGGAGGGGAGCAGAGTGGTACCTGTAGCAGGGAACTGGAGGTGCAACAGCTGTGTCTGGTATGAGAAGGTGGCAATCGATAGAGGAGTAGGCCATTGACTAGAGGCGTTGGAGATTTATTGGGCTGGAGAGATGGCTCAGCAGTTAAGAGTCCTGAGTTCAATTCCTGGCAACCACAAGCTGGATCACAACTGCCCATAGTGAGATCTGGTGCCCTCTTCTGGTGTGCATTTAGAACGCTGTATACATAATAAAACTCTTTAAAGATTTATTATGTATACAGCGTTCTGCCTGCATGTATGTCTGAAGACTAGAAGGTTGAGATCCAGCATGTGGTTGCTGGGAATTGAACTCAGGACCTCTGGAAGAGCAGTCAGTGCTCTTAAACTCTGAGCCATCTCTCCAGCCCCAGAGATTTTGTTTTGTTTTGTTTTGTTTTTCAAGACAGGGTTTCCCTGTAGTTTCTAGAGCCTGTCCTGGAACTAGCTCTTGTAGACCAGGCTGGCCTCGAACTCAGAGATCCGCCTGCCTCTGCCTCCCGAGTGCTGGGATTAAAGGCGTGCGCCACTACCGCCCGGCCCCCAGAGATTTTTGTTTAGTTTTTTGAGACAGGGTTTCTCTGTCTTGACAGACAGCTCTGGTTGTCCTGCAACCTGCTTTGCAGATCAGGATGGCCTCAAACTCAGAGATCCACCTGCCTGCCTCTGCCTCATTGCTGGGATTTAAGGCATGAGCCGCCACCACCACCTGGTTGGAGAGATTATTTTTTTAATTTTAATTTTTTGGGGCAGGGGAGTTTACAAGGGTGGAGAGCAGATGTAGAAGGGCTGGGAAATGAGTGGTTTGGGTGTACAATGTGAAATTCCCAAAGAATCGCTAAAAATTAATTTTTTTTTTTTGGTTTTTCGAGACAGGGTTTCTCTGTGGCTTTGGAGCCTGTCCTGGAACTAGCTCTTGTAGACCAGGCTGGTCTCGAACTCACAGAGATCCGCCTGCCTCTGCCTCCCGAGTGCTGGGATTAAAGGCGTGCGCCACCACCGC
The DNA here is from genome assembly GCF_903992535.2 of Arvicola amphibius. Lineage (NCBI taxonomy): Eukaryota > Metazoa > Chordata > Mammalia > Rodentia > Cricetidae > Arvicola > Arvicola amphibius. Next base: position 22,056,557 of record NC_052049.1, read on the forward strand.
CCGGCATTAATATAAAAATTAATTTTTAAAAAAATATTCATGGAAAAGAGCTCAGAGTTTATCTGAGGTGACCTGGTAGAAAAAGAGTTGCCTAAGTGTCTACACAAATTCAGCTGAAATAAGGTTCTAGAGTCACTGATACTAGGCAATATTTAGCTAAGTCAGATTCCCTACATGGAATCTCCTGAGCAGGCTGGGCTGTGTCTGAAGCAGTGAAGGTAAAAACCAAGTTGCAGTTCATGATGCCAAAATGTGGGAAGCTCACTGAAAAAAGCTGTCAGCACTAAAGGGTGATGGACAAGAGAAGCCATGTGGACTATGAATGACAAGGTGCTGGGACAGGACTGCCCAGCCTGCTGGAGCTCACTTCACGACATATATGACTTGGACAGAGTCAGGAACAGAACGCTGTATTTTAGATATGAAGGAGCCTGCCCCCCTCCCCCAAACCAGATGTGTGTTTGAACATTTGGTTCCTAACTAGTGGCACTGTTGTGGAGGTGATGAGACTCTTAAGAGGCTAGGGTCTAGGGTGAGCAGTCTGGTCCTGTCTGTGCTTGTCTGACCAGTATGTGGAGTCACAGCTTCACCTCCCTCCTACAATAAACCCACCTGTCGCCACACCTTCCCAACCAAATTTGTTACTCTCTCAAACTTTGGGTTAAAACACTTCTTTAAAAAAATTAAATATTGTCTGAATACTCAAAAGCCCATAGCAAAAATATAAACATAAACACATGCTGAAGTCATACAGATAATATTAGACAGCTCTGCAAGAACACCCAGAATCTTCTATAGTCTGGGGGAAGGTTCAAACCTTAGAAAAATGAACCAATATGTTGGTGAAACATAAAAACTTTCAAACTTACATGACTAGCCAAGATACACCTGGCAGGAGTAACACACACATGTACATAGTATATATGAATTTTTTTTTTGTTTTTTGTTTTTCGAGACAGGGTTTCTCTTGTAGCTTTCGAGCCTGTCTTGGAACTAGCTCTTGTAGACCAGGCAGTCCTCGAACTCACAGAGATCCGCCTGCATCTGCCTCCCGAGTGCTGGGATTAAAGGCGTACGCCACCTCTGCCCGGCCAAGAATATGGTTTTACTGAAGCATAGTATCAGCAAAAGTCATCTTCATCAAGCCCACAACATAATACGATGAAGTCATTATATGATTTAAACTTTTATTTCTGTATCTCACTGTAGTGCTGTGACAAGAAAACAACACCTGTGTACCAGAGCACACGCACATCAACAGTAAGATGTAACTTCGCATTACACCACTGCTGGAGGATTAGCATTTTATATGAGACATAAGCATGTTAGATGGCCACACCAAATAATTTTCTGTTTTTTTCATTAGATAATCTTATTTTTTAAATCAGTAATACTTTATCAATCTCACTGTTAATAGACCTATAAATGATCAGGATGATAGGATGTGTGGGATCATTCAACTGTGTTACACTGTAAGAGCTGTTAAGAGTAATTGCACACACATTAATAAGGAACTGTCACCATAATTAAGGGCAAGTTATTGTTAGTTGCACAATGATAAAGTTCTTTTGGAAACAATAACCCACTTATATGTGAAAAATGCCCTTTCCACTTGTACAGAAGAAAAAGTACTCAGAAAGTTATTTTTGGCCTTGCTATGTCAAAAAGTCAACTGTACAAAGACCTACGTGTTAAACCTAAAATTATAATTTTAAAAGTCTATCAAAAACAAAAATGTCATGCATTTTATTATCAATTATGCAGAGGCTTTAAATCTGTTGCAAGACCATATAGTATATATTAGCTTTTATACTGCTAATGCACAACTAACAGCAAACTTGATTAGATTAACAAATCTGTCTTAATTACACCTTTATATATCACACTAGTTAGACAAATGCCACAAGATCTGCAGAAACACCCAGTTCTGAGCACTCAAATGGCAGGATAGGTTCTTATATTGTAATCCTTCACATATAGAATAACAAAAGGAAAAAGAATCTTGCAGCTTCACGTTACAAAAAAACGTACTGCTGTAAAATATTAAGAGGTAAAGGATATCTCTAACACAAAGTAACTTACAACTAGTGTCAAAGCAAACTAAGTAAAAATATCAAAATACATGGAGCAACTGAAGCACAAATCCTGTATTAAATACAGTAAAGATTTAATAACACAATGCACTAGTTAATAAAAGACACAAAAATACAGGGAACAAGGGCAACCAGTAAGTAAAATCAAAATATGGGGGCAGGGGGAAATGGAACCACTATTTTTGCCCTAGTTGATTTTTTTTTTTGGTGTCTTTCCATCCATATAATACCTAACACTGTACATTGTTTTTAATGCCATAGAAAAACATGGTTCTTCCATGGAACTTTATATTCTTGATAAACTTTTAAAGTAGACATTATTATGAATGGAAAACAGCCAATAAACCGGCACCTATTTTAACACTGAAGATTTACAGAAACTTTTTAAAAGTTATCATAATCCTTTTTGTCTTTTTTCCCTTCAGCTTCAAATCCGTCTACTCCATCACTATCTCTTCTTCGTTTCCTGTTGTTGTGGATGTTAAAACGTTGATTCATTTGTGGTAATGGATCCATTCCTAGAACTTTGTGTATCTGACGGAATGCAAGGAGTCTCAATGCAAACTGCAAATAGAATAGAGTTAGAATATAGAATTAATTTTAAAACTCAAATATTGATACTCTTGGGAAGGGGGAGCTTTTCTGTGTGCTTTTCTGTGTGTATACCTATTTGCTTTCTAAATAATTAAGCTAAAAATACCAATCCTTAAATAAATTTAGTCTATTCATAAAGGGGTGGTAGTGGAGATGGGTCAGTGATTAAAGCACTTTTGCTCTTGCAGGGGACCCAGGCTCAATTCAATACCACATGGTGGTTCACAATCATCTGGAATCCATTATGATGACAAAGTTGGCATAAAATACAGGGAAGTCTGACTCTACAGTCCATAGTAATCCTCAATATAGAACAGAGCCAGGAAAGACAAAACTTTGATAATATCTAAAAGCATAGTTCACTCCTGCATAACCAGAAACTTCTTGATAAAACTGATACATAACCTAATAGCCACATTAAACGAAGTGTTTGATGTTGAATTATTTTCCTGGTATATATAAGATACACAGACAAAATTATACAATAATGAGATTCATCCATATAATATTAGAAATCTTATCAGTGAAATCTAATTTAAGGTAAATCCTTTTTTATTTTTTAAGAGACAAGGTTTCACTGTATAGCCCTGGTATGCCTTGGTCTACTGGGAGCTGGGATTAAATGAGTGTGCCCTATCACCTTAGGTAAGGTACATCCTTTAATATTCTTTTTAAGACTCACTTCCCAATTACATATTACAATAACTATTATGTAATTATTTCATGTAATCCAACAAGAATTCAATTACCTGTGCACTGGATGTAATGTCTTCACGTTGTTGGTCAGTCATTGTTGCCAAAGTATCAAAGGGATCCTTTTCACAAGGATCCAGAAGTCCAGGGCTGCCTATAACCATCATTTTGTAAAGAAATAAAAGCATTATTAGCATTATCTACTTGAGAAAGTGGGCTTCTTATTCAATAAAGAAATAAACTTAATTTTATTTAATAAGAACACTAATCTTACCTTTGAGAATAATCCCTGAAGAAATGCACTCAAATACTCGTCTCAGGGCATCTCCAGGGCTTTGAGGACTGGAAGCACTACTAATTGCTTTCTCTACCAGCAACTCCATAGCCTAAGATTAAAAACATAAAAGACATTCAACAGTGTAAAGACCATTTTCAAACACCATCAGAATTATAGACACTTGACATTCAAGGGTCATTAAAGATTTTGAAGATTAGGGAAGTTATGATAAGGTAATGAGCAAGAGATCGCTCAATTCGTAAAGGCACTTGTGATGAGCCTGATACAACCTTCATGGTAGAGAACTTTTCAAGTGACCCTGAGACAGACAGACACACCCCTGATGGAACCTTAAAGGTATAAAGAACTAACGTCTCCAAGTTGTTCCAACACATACATAAATGTAAAATAATAATATAAAAATATTCAAAATAGGGGCTGGAGAGAAGGCTCAGCAGTTAAGAGCGTTGCCTGCTCTTCCAAAGGTCCTGAGTTCAATTCCCAGCCACCACATGGTTGACTCACAACCACCTATAATGAGGTCTGGTGCCCTCTTCTGGCCTGCAGACACACACAGAATATTGTATACATAATAAATAAGTATTTTAAAAAATATTCAAAATAAACAAAAGCCTCTCACACCATCTGTTCAAAGGCTGAAGTGGCATTATTTGGGCAACAGAGTGCAACCTCAATTAAAAAAAAAAAAAGAACTGGCTGGGCCCTAGGGGCAGAGTCAGGAGGATCTCTGTAAGTTCAATCTTACTTTGCACCCCAAGGCTAACCTAGAAGTCGCCATATAGCCCACACAAGCTTTGATCTCAGCAGTCCTTTGTCTCAGTCTCCTGTGTACTGGACTACAGGTCTGAACCTTCACTTCTGGCCTATTTCTAACTCTGAAACAAGGTCTCACTTAGCAGTCCTGAGATCCATCTTCCTACTTAGCTTATTTGAATGCTGAGATTACATAGGCCTGAGCTTGCTCCATCTGGTCTTGTTTTTTCTTTATAAACAATGGGTATTATCTCAACTTTCATTTAATGCATCACTGGAATTTTATTACCCATAAGGGAATTAAAAAAATACTTTCACTGTATTTTACATTGAATAAACTCAAAAATCCTAAACCAATGAATGAAAGACAAAGGTAAAGGAATAGGCATTAAAAGTAGCCAATCTGGAATAGGGCGGGGGAGAAGACAGGTTATTTAGAGACGTGTACATAAAAATTTAGCAGTGTTAGTTGGGCAGTGGTGGCACATACTTTTAATCACAGCACTTGGGAGGCAGAGTCAAGTGGATCTCTGTGAGGCTAGTGGTCTACACAGTTGAGTTCCAGGACAGGCTCCAAAGCTACACAGAGAAACCCTGTCTTGACTGCCCCGCCCCAAGCAGTTTAATTTATTTGATTCATTCTTCCAAACTTACAGTTCACATTCTACAGATTTGCCTACTCCTGACACTTCATACAAAGTGAACCATATGAAGGCCATCTTTTCTTTTCTAGTACAAAGCATTTGGTTCAACCAGTGTAGCTTTTGAAAACAAATTTACTTTTTATTTATTTTTACTCGTGTATGTTGGTTGTCTGCCACATGTATGGGGTATCCACCAAAGCCAAGAGAGGGCGTCAGATCTCCAAGGAGCTGAAGTTAAGAGACATTTGTGAATCGCTAGAGTGAGTGTTAGAAACGGAATTAAGGTCCTCTAGAAAGACAGTCAGTCAGTGCTTCTAACTCTTGAGTCATCTCTCCAGTGCCCGTTCTTTTATTTAAATTGTAAGTAGAAATTCCAGGGCCTATCAAATGACTGAGCATGCTATGGCATTACTGTCAAACCTGATGATCTGAGTTTGACCCCCAAAGTCAGGGCCCAAGGAGAGAACAGACTACTGCAAACTGTTCTCTGACCCACAGAGGCACGCACACACATTGCTCAAAAGATACAAACAAAATACACGAATGCAATAAATAGGAGGTCCAAAAACAATTCAAAGAAACCAAATCAGCTTGAAACTACAACAAAACCCTAAAATGGTTCAGAAGCTGAAAAACTTATGCTCAGATATATAATAAGACGTCCCAAAGATAAGGGCTGAGAAATGCCTCGGTGGTTAAGAGTACTTGTTGCTTTTGCAAAAGACCCAGGTTTGATTCCCAGTATGCACATGGTGGCTCACAACTGTCTAACTCCAGTCCAGGGGCTCTGAAACCCTATTTTGACCTTCTCAGACACCAGGGCACACATTATGATACATACACACATAATGATAAATCTTAAAAATTAAAGATAAAAGCCAGAGGTAAAACAATGTCAGACCAACCTAAAGGTGAGGGCATAAAGCCAAATCTCAAGATCTTTTGCTCTCCCAAAACTAAACAAACAAATAATAAAATAAAGTTACAATGCACGTTACTGCCTCCAAGTAAAAATGTAATAGCTTGCACCAAACAGGAAAGGATAGCAGGAGATGACTCCCAAGAAACAGTGACTATGCTCAAGCAGGTCTTCCTGCACTCTCCATGTGGAACTTGGAGATGAGAATAGCAAGTGAGTGAACACCTCACTAATAACCTCTAAATTGAGGGAAGAATGGATTGTGCCACAAGACATTTTCCTAAAAGTAAAAGATCTCTTCTGACCTTTCTGGTGATAGAAGCAGAGAATTTGTAATCCTGGAGTCCTGGTGGAAACCAGCCTTTAGAGCACAGAGTATGTACACTTTACTTTACCAACATCTAATGACTAACAATAAACACATTCTAAACGGTAGACTAAAACAGTCTTTCAAATTGTACTTCTTTCTACAAGAAGTCCTTAAAGAATAACTCACAGGGGAAGAATACGGAGAGATATTTTAAAAAGGCTCAACATCTGACTAAATAAGCTGTAGGAGGTATGAACTGTGGAATGAAGCCCCAATTAAGAATGCCAGTCTTTTTTTTTGTACCTGGAGGGACAGCCGTGGGTGCTGGAAACCGAACTCTTATATTTTTGGTTGTGAGCCTAGCCTTTAACGGCTGAGCCATCCCTCCAGGCCAAGAATGCCAGTCTTCATTCCCAACAGCATGGACAGAACCAACAGCCATCACATCATGTGAAAACAAGCCGTTCACAAATACTCTATGATCCCACAACAGAAGAGTGGCAAAGCCTGGCAAGTGTAGTAATATTTCATTTGTATTTTAATAAATGAAGCTTCCCTGAAGACCAGAGAGTAAAACAGCTGCACTTGGTCAGCCTTACAGACCAGGCAGTGGTGACACACACCTTTAATCCCAAAAGCCACACAGTTTGTCATAGAAATTGGGTGGTAGTGATGTACGCCGTTAGTCCCAGCACTAGAGAGGAACACAAGACAGGAGGAGACAGCTCTCACACACAGTCTCATTCTGAGATTTTTAGAGGCAGAATCACCATTTTGGACTGAGGTAGAGGTAAGAGACAGTGGCTGGATGTTTTGCTTTTCAGACCTTCAGGTTGAACCCCAGTATCAGTCTCTAGGTTTTATTAATCTTGCTACAGGAAATATGTGGAGGTGGAGGTGGTAAGACAGCTAATGGCCATAATCTATGCTCTGTGGCACAACGGGGTGACAATGCTTAACAAAAATTAGTCATAAACTCCTTTTGGGGGGTTATGTTAGGTACTGAGGTTCAAACCCAGAAACTTGCATTCTTGACAAGTGCTCTAACATGAACTACATCTCTAAGTTGTAACTCTTTTATTTCAAAGTAGCTGCTAGAAAACTTTGGATGTTTCCAGCATTAAAAAAACTGATACGTTTGAAGTGATAAACATGTCAATGATACGAAAAAACCATTACACAATAATTGTATTGAAATGTACCACTGTACCTAATAAAAACGCAATTATGTGGGGCTGGAGAGATAGCTCAGAGGTTAAGAGCATTGCCTGCTCTTCCATAGGTCCTGAGTTCAATTCCCAGCAACCACATGGTGGCTCACAATCATCTGTAATGGGGTCTGGTGCTCTCTTCTGGCATGCAGGCATACACACAGACAGAATATTGTATACATAATAAATAAATAATGCAATTATGTCAACTACATATATCAAAAATAGATGGGAACAAATTTGCAAGACATCTTATACTCATGTAAAGAATTCCTTAGTACTGTTCTAGTACCATGCCTATCTGCCACCATGCTCCCAATCATAAAGTATGGACTGTGTTCCCAATAAACTCTTGGATCAGTTGTCTTGGTCATGGTGTCTCTTCAAGGCAACAGAAAAGTAACCAGAGTTGGTACAGAGTGGGCTATTATTGTTCTGTAAAAGCCCAATTATCGGTTTCTGGAGTAATATGGAAGACTTTAGACTAGGAAAGTAGTTGAATGCTCTAAGAAGAACTTAATGGAGAAGCCTGGAAGACAATAGTGCTGAGAGTCAATGGATAGAAATATGGAGGCCCAGTTCATGAGGTCTTTGAGGTGGGCAATAATAGCACCGGCTTAGAGACCATTCATATTCATGTGATGGTTTGGCAAAGAACACGGCTGTGTTTGCCCTTTCCGTAAGAATCAGCCTAAGACTAAACTGAAGAGTTTAGGACTAATTTCAATGGCAGAGAAAATTTCAAGACAGGCTAATGCCGACTCTATCATGTAGTTATTAGTTACCACTCTAATGTAGGTCTACAATTTAAAGAGTACCAGGAAATGTGATGTTGGAGCCTTGGTATGTGCTGAAAGAGACAAGGAGAAATGGAATTAAGTGAGTGAGGCTCTCAGAGCCAGACCCCACTCAGCTAATCCTGCAATTTGTAAAAAGAAATGGCTCAAGGCAGTGGTTCCCAACCTTCCTAATGCTTCGAACCCACAAATTTATTTTTGATACTTCATAACTGTAATTTTGCTACTGTTATGAATCATAATATAAATATTTGATAGGCAGGACATCTGATGTGACCCCAAAAGGAGTGGCAACCTATAGGCTGAGAACCACTGGCTTAAGGAATTACCTGTTCCAAATAACAAAGGAAAGCTTATGCAAATGTAATTTAAGGAGAGGACCAGGTTCCAGCCCAAGCAGGCAGAAGAACTTGGCAGCATCGCCACATGGTTCTAGCTTCAGAATCATAAAGGATACAATGGTACAGGATTATGTGTTGTGGAATAGAATTTAACTATGTAAACATGTGTTGCTGTTTAACCTCGCCTGCCTAAGGCACTTGATTGGTCTTATAAATCAAACAGCCAATGGCTAGGCAGAAAAGGGATAGACCTGGGAGTGGGGGGAGAGGAGAAGAGCTAGCAGAGAGAAAAGGGCAGCCAGATGGGGGTCAGTCGGTCAGCTAGAAGTAATAAGGAAAGCAGGACTGACAGTACATAGATGTGGTAAATGAGCCTCAGAGCAGCACATAGATGAATAAAAACGAATTAATTTAAGTTTAAAAAAGCTAGCTAGAAACAAATCTAAGCTAAGGCCAAGTACTCTAAATAGTAAGTCTCTGTGACATGATTTGGGAGCTGGCAGTACAAGAAAGCAGGAATCTTCTTCCTTCACAGCTAATGAAAGTCACTGAGGCCAGGTATATGGCAGAGGGATCCCTGCATGAATTCTCAGAGATGACACGGCATAAAGATGTGGGGTTTCTACCAAGGACATCTACAGACAGGGAGTGAAACCATGCCAAGAGAGTGAAGTCTGTTGCAGTCAGCGAAGCTGGAAGAGAGAAGCAACCTATGCCCTTTAGCATCAGTCAGAGATATAGGATTTGGAATTTGCATCACTGAGTCTTGTGTTGGTCCAGATTTCTTCTTTATGCCTCCTTCCTCCCCTTTGGAAAGGTTCTGATATTCTGTGCCACTTATATTGGAAGTATGTAACTTGCTTTTGGCTCAGTGGTTAAGAGCACTGCTTGTTCTTCCAAGGTTCTGAGTTCAATTCCCAGCAACCATATGTTGGCTCACAACCATCTGTAATGAGATCTGGAGCCCTTTTGAGGAAGAGACCTGGTCCTCATCAACTTAAACCATGAAACCCAATATATGGAAAGTTCAACAGAACCAACATGCTTCAAGCATGCTTCAGCATTGCCAAAGGCATAAATTTCATCTCATTTCAACTTGCATTTTGCTTTTGCTTTTACAGGGAGTTATAACTAAGAGACTGCCTAGAGTCTTCAGAAGAGACTTTAAATTTCTAAAACTGTTGAGACCCGTGAAAGAATCTTGGGAGTTTTGAAGTTGGACTAAATTAATTTTGTACTGTAGTATGGCCACAAGTCCATGTTGGCAGGGAGTGGAACGTGGTAGTTGAGTGAGAATGGTCTACACATGTTCCTATATTTGAATGCTGGTTCCCATTTGGTAGAACTCTTTTGTGAAGGGCCAGGAAGTATGATTTTGACGAAGGTGTGTCATTGGGGGTGGGCTTTGAGTTTTCAAAAGCTCATGCTATGTCTCTGTCTCTCTCTCTCCATCTACCTACCTACCAACCAACCACTTGTTGGTTGTTGTCTCAGCACAGAGGCTACTGTTCTAGCATCATGTCTGCCTGCCTGCTAATTACTAACCCTCTGAAAGTGAAGTTGAGTCTCTACTTCAATAAATTCTTTCTTCGATAAATTGCCTGGTCATGGTATCTCTTTCATAGCAATAGAAAAGTAACTAAGACAAGAACTAATAAATAGCAAAAAAACAAAACAAAACAAACAACAACAACAACAACAAAAGTAAAAACCAAATAACTTCAAACCCTGTCTATCACATAGGAAAGTGGCAAAAGATGAAAACAGAAAAGATAATAGCTATGTCAGACAAAATTGACACAACAATAGGATAACTGCTTCTAGAGATGATATTAATCAGACGTAACAGACAGCCGTTTTCCTCCCTTGGGTTAAAAAAAATTCATTGAGACAAAAAGTGTCTCAGAAAATACAGAGCTGCATTTATCTTTGATTCATTTATGTATTTTTGTTTCATTGGGCTTTTTTGACATAGGGTCTTAAAATGTAACTCACAATTCCCTGCTTCAAGCTCCTCTAGGGCTGTGACTACTACCTGGATTCTACTCATAATTTAAAGATTTAACCACATGAGTAACAAACACATGTATCCCTCCTTCCTTTCCCAATAAAAATAATGAAACATTATAGCTCTTTATCCTAATTATTTCTCTCACTTACCTTAAAAATTATCACTAAAACTTGGGACACACCCTTCTAGGAATTTTTGCAGTATAGTAAGTATGTAATTTGTAGCTCTTATATATATATATATATATATATATATATATTTATATATATATATAATTTATAAGGGAAAAATTTGACCCCTACAAGTCTTTTTTTTTTTTTTTTTTTTTTTGGTTTTTCGAGACAGGGTCCCCTACAATTCTTAAGTCCAAAGTTCAGGCTTTTGTTTGGTTTTTCCAGATAGGGTTTCTCTGTGTAGCCTTGGCTGTCCTGGAATTAGCTCCGAAGACCAGGGGGGGCCTCAAACTCAACAGACATCAACCCGCCTCTGCTTCCCGAGTGTGGGGAGTAAAGGAACGGGCCACAAGGAATGCCTAATCTAAAGCATCGAATTCTTAAACAGAGAGAAACAAGAATAAAACAATTAGAAATAAATAAAAGATAACCTTGGCATATACTTCCCTTTAATTTCAAGACAGGGTTTCTCTGTAACTGCCCTAGCTGTCCTTGACCTCACTTTGTAGACCAGACTGTCCTCAAACTCACAGAGATCCAGCTGCCTCTGCTTCCTGAGTGCTGAGATTAAAGGCATAAGCTACCACCCCTGGTAACCTTGGCTATTAACTTTTAATAACCTAACTTTGAAATCAAATTCAAATTCAGGTTAAATTTTATTTCTGAACAAATTTCTATCTGAATTTTTACTATTCAAGAACAGCTAGTCTTAAACAAAGGAATTGGGTCTTCTTATGTTTGTTTAAGACGAGCTCTCATTCTTATAGCTCATTGCCCCATTTCCTTGAGAAAGGGTCTCTCTGAACCTGGAGCTAAGCTAGTAGATAGCAATGTTACTGTCTTGGCCAGCACAATACAAAGGTTAAAGTGTGTGTATACCACACCCAATATTTTGTGTGAGTTCTGGGGACTTGATATTAGGCCCTCAAGCTTGCACAGCTGAGCTGTCACTCAGTCCATTAAATTCTATTTTCTTTATAATTTTGCAAACCATCTTTTTTTAAAAAAAAACCAAACCATTCACTCACTCACTGATTCACTGTGTGTCTCCCTACTTCTCTATGCCATGGTGCACATAGTAAGACCAAAGGACAATCTTTAGGAGTCAGTTCTCTTCTTGTACCATATGGGTTATAGGGATGGAACTCAAGTTTTCAGGCTTGGTGGCAAAGGCCCTCCTTACTCATTAAGTTATCTTACCAGCCCAAGCATAATTTCTTAATTATTAATCCTAAAACAATAAATATTCTCAAATCCCCAGGAATTGTCATCAGAACAGAAAAATATGATATGTAAATGAAAATGTAGGGTCAGAGGACAAAGAGTAAATAAAGAAGACCTTTCTCATCTTTCATATGGTGCTGTCATAAGCTACTTACCCAGCTGGGAAAGTCAGACCAAGTTGGAACTCGCTGACAAAGGTCTCGGAGAATACGTATGATAATCACACAGGACTGTAGGCCATTAGCTCTAGCCTTGAGGGCAACACAAAAACCAACTGAATTAATCTTAGAAATACCAGAAACATCCCTTGATGAAAAAAAAAGTTAAAATACCACTGTTCAATGGAAGCTCAGATTAAAAATAAAAATAAAAATAATTACATTTAAGTTGGGGTCAATGAGCTGCCATTTACAGCAGTATTTTATGCCAGAGTTAGTATTTAAAAGCTAGTATTTAGGTCAAAGTAAACAGATTATACAAGAATAATATTTCTTGATCCCCTGTGAACCTTGACCTATGTTCATACAAAACAGTAAACTGAAAAAAAAATTCTGCCTAAATTAGAAATAAAAAGGAAAAGTAAAGAGCTAAAAAGTTTGTCTAGGGACTGGAAGGTTAAGGAGATCTGTTTGGTTTCCTGTCTGTGCCTTTGCATGTCTGCAAAGTCACTAAACCAAGCAGTTGCTTCCTCACCTTTCATTCCCTACACTCATTAACTTAGAGAAAGAGGGGAAAATCTTAAAACTATACACAAAGCTTTAAACACATATTCCATTATTTAAAGCAAAGTTAATCTGCAGCCTTATGGAATATAATATATATACAAAAATACGTGATCTTCCTGAAGAAGTCAACTTCAAATATAGCCACTAAAAATAAAAAACCCGGAGTACAAACATCCCCCAAGCCTGCTTATTGTCAAATTAATAGTAACTGCAAAATGCAGATCTTTATACTCAGCTTTCTATACCTTATTTTCTGAGATTTAATTTAAAACAGTGTTGCTTAGGCAATCTTTTGAAATGTTTAAGCATAGTTAAACATGTACTGCACTACTCTCTCATAAGGCTACAAGAAAAAAGTAAAATGATGTTCCGAACCTGGAACCACTTAGCGTGGCGTAGAGCAGCCAGAGCGTCAAGGCATTTTTGCCTGTCCAAGACGTCCGGTGGGTCTTTCACCATACCCGAGGTTACATCTAAAATGGATTGAATTGGCAAAATGCAGTGAGGAATGGGTGTTTGACCAGGTGAGCAAGACACTTTCTTAAAGTAGCATCAGTGTCACGTGAGCCATTTGAGAGTTTTTCCAGTTTAATTCATCCAGGGAGTAACTTTCAACAAATTTATATGATACAATATGAAGAACAAAAGGAGAATTAAGATAAACTCTTCAGTGATACAATTTTCTGGAAATAGAAACCTTACTCACCAAAATGAAATTTAAAGGAAAGATTATTGGACACAGCGCACCAGCACAAAGAAGACAAAGACAAAAGGGAACACAAAAATCCACCTTAAATGGGAATGTACAATAAACTACCATGTTGGTCAAGTATTCTAGGTTATTCTTGGGCTAATTTAAAAAAGAACTTAAAATAAATATGAATATCAATATAACAATTACAAAAACAAAACAAAACAAAAAACCCCTAAAAAAAACCAAAGGACCAAAATGAGGTTTAGTTCCATGAGAATTTAATTCTTTATGTTCAACAGGAGAATTTTGGTATGTTGTAAGGAAGTATGAAATGCTTTCTAAAATGAAAAGTTTTCATTAAAAGTATTCCAAACAGTAATCAGAGAGAAACAATGAGTAAAGCAGAGAAAGGCTACAGGAACTAGCACAGTAAAATACAATTAAAGTACAGAAAAGAAGCCATGAGCAGAATACTTTGATGGTAAATACGTATGGTCTTTTTAAATTGGTTAAAATGAGTTACGTTAATAAAGCTTGAGAAAATGGGAAACTACATTAGGACAAGAAATTAACTTTACATTAACAAAGACCAGTTTACATTAATAAATCATTCACAAAGGTGAAGATCTAAAGGCCAGCTACATGTTTCTCTGAAATATCTATAAAATGTGAAGAAGATAATAAATTTGCTGGTCAAACATATAACCAAATAGTAACTAACTACTTCAATCTAATTCATAGTTGTTATCAACTTTATAGTATATTTTGCTTTTCTGGTTTGTCTTTAGCTCAGGCTGGTCTTGAAACCATGGTTTATCCTCTTCCCTCAGTCTCTGAGAGCCGGGATTAAGAGTATGATCCATTGTGCCTAGTTTATAATGTGATTTTTTTTTAAATACAGGAAAATTAATCTGTTGAATATAAGCAGTAACTAGAGAGCAACCATGACACATTTAGGAAACAATAATTTACTGAGTATTTCACATGACTATGAGTGAGAGAAGAAGAAATATAAACTAATAAGTCTGTAAGTCTGGGTTAAGTGCTTGATTTTTTTTTTTTTTTGGTCTTATTAGAATTTAGAAATCAATTTTATTAAAATTTATTTTTTTATTTATGTATTTTTGTGGGTGCCCAGAGAGTCCAGAGGGCATCAGATGCCCTGGGCCAGGGCCAGGAGTCTAGTTGATTGTGGGTTGCCAAACCCTGAGTGCTAGGAATTGAACTGGGGTCTTCTACAAGAACAACAAATGCTCTTACTCAATGAGTCATCTCTCTGGCCCAGTAATTTAGAAGTCTTAGGAGGTAAGTTGTCATTCTTATGCATAGATGAAACATGAAAGTTATCTAAAAAATGAGAAGGAAAAAGGACAAAGAAAGGATAGATAACTACCCTGAAAAAGAAAAAAATCCACCTCAACCACTTCCACTTTCCACAACATGAAGACTAGGCAGAAAGACCTCTGTCTACTGCTCTATTTACAGGATGTTAAAGCCAGAATGTAAACAGACGACTATGGTCAATGTAAAGTTTCTAAATCTAATGTATTTCAGAACCTTACATAATTCTTCCAATAACTTTTTGTATGAAACTGTAACCTACAATAGAAATTCAGTGATGCCAGAACACTTATTACAAGTTAAAGACAAATAAGAGGCATTGAGTAGGAAATTTTTGTTAAATTTGGAGTGTGGATTTTTGTACCCATTTTTATATTTTAAGTAGATTAACCCCTTAGATATATTGTGCTAAAATCATATTTGTTCCCTAACAGTCAATGAAAGAAAACAAAAACCTGTTAATTTATTAAAAAAAAATACAAATTCTTTTCCTATATGAATGTATTTCACAAATTTTAAGGGGTTAATCACCAATTAGAAGACATGCTGTGTCCACACTATTTTATGATTAAAAGTTAATGGGGATATATTAATTTCAATTAACATTTGTTATGTAAAATATAATTCACCCAACTATTTAAAAACTAGTGTGAACACTGCTCAAATCTAGAAAAGACAAAAGACAAACAAAATAGCCACACAAAGGACAAAAAAAAATGCCAGACTCTGCATCCAAAATCCTCCCTTCATCAAATGGCAGATGTGACACTGAGCTTTTGAAAACCTTGGTCAAAAATCCTTCCGATGTCTTGGCAGCAACCCCTGACAGGAATCAATCCCTTCTGCTAGAAGGCTTTGGACCGGGCCTGATAAGCTACAGGTAGAAAAAAAACACACACAATACTTGATTTGCTGCAGAAAAAAATTCTGTAGCAATGGTTAGAGCATTCTGAACATTTCAAGCTTAAAGTCAATTAAATGTTTACTGTATGTTAACTGTCAAACACAATACCAGAAAAGACATCTGTCGTGTGTTTAACAGTTATTTTGACAATTTAGTTATTTCTTTTATTATTTCATATCAAACAGACCACTACATATTAAAGAAGTTATCACACTATGTGGAAATATAATAGTTGAATCTCATGATTTACAATGTTCTTCCGGCAAAGCCTTCCTTACACCCTGTACTAACTCCCCAAAGCAAGCTAAAGGCTTTAAATGATTTGAAGACACAGAGCACCGGGAGCTGCAGTGAGAGAGAATACATACCGATATTCTGCAGCTAGAAAGAAGCAATCTTCATGACAAAGCTAAAAACATGGGTTTACTGCAGTCATCTGCAGCAAAAAACACTCTTAACAATGTTTCTACACTTTTGTATATCCAACTTTCCAGCTCAGTGCCTTGAAGCAAAATCTTTCAATTTCAGGCTGACCATTTTCCTCATGATCATATTTGTAAAATTCAGAACAGTAATTTTATCTCAGTCTGGGTCAGACAAAAAAATAATTTTGTTTCCTTTAAAGGCATGTTAAAAGATTTACTACAACAGGACTCTATAACTTATAAAATGGCTTGATAATGAACCGAGGCTAAATACACAGAAACATTCTGAAATAAAGTTAAATGGTTATATAAGCATAATTTTACATCAAATATAGGAACATTATTTTATAAAACAACATATAAGATTTTTAAAAAGCTAAGTAAAGGATCATATGCCACATACAACTTGGCCAAATTGTCTCAAGAACTATTTTCTTCAACAACACAGAGAGCTAGATCTTCAAGGGGAATTCATGCTCACAGCAATGATCCTTTACATAAAATTCACATATTTTTTTAGGATGCAAAGCTTAAGGTACAATATTTAAAAATCCTAATATGGTATAGATATGAAATATATAAAATCAGACATTCCTCCAAATAAAAATTTGACTAAAATATTCTTTTCTTGGGCTATGAAAAAGCCCAATTTCTTAAAAATAATCATTTTGCCTTATTAATACTTTTTCTCCTCTACCTGTAGTAAAAACAGACACTGTAAAATTTAATTCCATTTCCAACAACTTAAGATGGATAAAAACAACATGAAAGGAAACAAAGTAAATTTTATCTGACCCATAAAACAAGAGAACCAACATTACTGCAGACACTGATCATGCTTTTGGCTTAAACGCTTTGGAAGCTTTGAAAATGTTACAGAATAGTCCCTAAAGCAACATTGCTGGCACTATTGAGTTTCATGTTCTACAAATGCAAATTCAGTTAAAAAACAAAAACAAAAACAAAACAATACCCTGAACTGTACTGTAACTCACTTATCCACTTCATTTGTTAGGAGCTCTAGGATGATACGTAGGTCAAGTGCCCAAATCTGTGTGCATTCGCATGTTCTGCATTGATAAAGTACGCAAAATTGAGCAACCTCAGAGAACTAGAAATATTTACTTCAGGACAGCCAGATCCATGACGATATATATAACAATTGTAAGTAAGTGTTGTAGATAGTTTGCCAATTTGTGAACTTTATTAATCATGACCAGGCAAGACCAAGACTGTCTTAGCAAAAGTTAAATTGTGGCCCAAAGTTATTAACAAGCATTTAAATTTTTTTTCTATGTATTGACTATGCAAAAAACAATTTTTTGAAGTTTTTTTTTCCAGAAATCTGAGGTTTGCAAGAAAAGAAAGGAAAAAAAATCTATCAAGAAAACCAATCACAGGATGTTTTCTATAACAGCACATCACTAAGAAGAGCACTCACTTTGTTAGAAATGATCTAAAGCAAAACTAATTGCTGAGTAAGTTAAATCTACCAAATTCATATGTAATGCCAGCATGTTGCCTTCTAGGGCTTAATGCCATCAAAGGATAGGTAAATGGGAAACAAAAAGTTAATACAAAAGTAGAACGTTTAATTGGCTTTCCAACCTCCTTCCCTCATGTTCTCTTCTCGGATAATTGGAGATGTCAAGGTGATAGTAACTTGCATTTTGGGCTCCACACACGAGTTCAAAATTATTGCTGCTTCAGGTACAGCACATTTTATGTCATACTTCTCAGGACTTATAACCTATGTAATAAAGATTATAAGAAATTAGTTGAATCTTTTGCATTAAAAGACGAATACAGCTTTATTGTGGCTTTTGTTACATTTACCTTTCTACAAATATTGGATTCTATTCCCTCTAAAGAAACACAACAGACTAACTACCCATACCATTATTAATCTCTTGACTTTCCTTATTTTCAGAATTCTTTGTGGAACTAATATTTTCCACTATTTTCAAACTTTTCTATTGATTAATATTTATGTGTTTGGCATTTTGCCTGCCTGCATGTATGTCTGTGTACCATGTGCATGTCTGGTGCCCATAGAGTAAGGAAGAGGCTTGGATCCTTTTGGACCTGTTATCACAGATGGCTGTGACTCACCATATGGGTGTTCTTAATCAGTCATCCCATTACTTTAATAGGAGTTATTTGCACATGTGTATGCATGTCTTCTTTAACCCATAAATTAAAAGAAAAAGCTGCTCATATATTATCTCATATATTTACAGACTTTCAAGGGAAGTAAAATATGTATGACACCTCAAGGAGCCTGATTCAACAACCATTCCCATAGTTCATTCTCTGCAACTTGTTAATTTATTGCTTACCCAGAAGCAGTCAGTAACAGATCTATTGTAATTTGGTAGGCATGAATTTACTTCCAGTTAATATGAACAAATTAAGTCTCTATATAGACATCACAGGTGGAGCAAATATATTTCAGTTGATAAATCACTTGGTGTGTGAAAGGCTCTGGATTCGAACCCCAGTACCCGCCCACCCACACCACTGAGAACAAGACAGAAACATGAAATTTTATATATTACTATTTAGGCTCAAATTGTACATTACTTTTTACTTGTGATATCATACTCAACACAAAGTTGCTGGAGAGTTAACTTAAAAACCAAAACCAAAAAACCACCACCAACCAAAAAAAGACACCTCAATTTATTATGTGTGCACGCGCATGCTTACACATACCACTGTGCATGAGTAGAGCCAGAGGACGACTTGCAGCAGTTCTTTCCACCAATTGGGTCCTGGGGAGTGTGAACTCAGCCATCAGACTTGGCAGCAACTCTGAGCAACCTCACCAGCCCCCTAGATTAACTTTTTAAGTACTTAACAATACTATATAAATGTTAATGACAATGATTAATTTGCTTTATTTTACTTGTTTATGTACACACAGTTAAGAGCAAGTGATCTGCAAAGTAGTTTGTTTTTCATTAACTGTTAATTATTTAGCACTTTTTAATTTCTTTCTTTTTAATTTTTGTTTATTCAAGACAGGGTTTCTCTGTGTAACAGCTCTGGTTGTCTTGAAACTCGCTTCACAGGTTAGGCTTGCCTTGAACTCAGAGATCCACCTGCCTCTGCCTTCCAAGTGCTAGGATTAAAGGCATGTGCCGCCACCACCCAGCACTTCCTTTTTTAAAAAAAGATTTTATGTGCATGAGTGTTTCATTTGCAATATTATCTGCACCACATGCATGCCTGGTGCTTGTGAGGTTAGAGAAAGTGTTGGATTCCCTGGAACTGGAGTTCTGGCTGGTTGTGAGCAGACAAAGGATGTTGGGACTCAAACTGAGGCCCTCTGCAAGAATAATACTCTTAACTACTGACATCTCCAACAGCCCCTCCCTAAAAAACCACTTTGTTCTATACTGTGTTTGCATGTGTGTGATGTGAGTGCATATGGCATACACATACCACGACATGAATGAGTCAGAAGACAATGTTAGGAAATTGTCTCTTTTCTTTCCACAGCTTCTGTGACTCAGACTCCAGACATCAGACTCTGGAGGCAAACATTTTACCCACTGAGCTATATGGATAGCTACTTAAAACAAAACAAAATAAAACAAAACAAAAAAACCCAAAAGTTTCTTTAAGTATAAGTGCCTATTAGCATATCAAGCTATTACTTAAAATTTTTACATTTTGTTTTTTCCCTCCCTAAAGCTTACTGGCCACTGTCATGCCCTACATCACTGTCCCACTCATACGAAAACAGAACTAAGAAGAAATTCAATGCTAATTCTACTGGCTCCTAATATTTGGAAAGATTGATTTTAATTCTGGAAACAATGCTAATATGAAAGAAACCAAACCAAACCAAAACACTAGGTGCCAATGCTACGTTCAATATGGCTTAAATTCAACAGGACATCTCATTGTTCTTTTGTTTTCTATTGCTCTACTCTGGTCAAGTACAATTCTGTATTAGTAATGTAAAATCCAGGAAAATCTCAATCCCTAAATTTTAAATGTCTAATTGATTGTAATGTTTTAGAAGACTGATTGCAAATGACCTCATGCAGCCCAGGTTGGGCTCAAACTCTACAGGTAGTAAACTACAACCCTGACCTGATGATCTTCCTGCCTCCCACTCCCCATGTGTTGGATTACAGCATATTCAACTTCTGAAATCTCATCTTTAGAAAAAGTTATGTTTTTAGAGAACCAAAAAGAGGATGCTCTATCACTTGTACGCTTGTGCACAGATGTCTGATGACAACTCTGTGCAGTCCTCTCCTCCACTGTTATGCTGTTATGTTATGATGCAGCATGTGAGTGATGCTGGCACTCAACTACAACACAGAGAACTTTAGTAAAAATGTCAAAGTTCTCGTGTTGAGGAATGATGAGCTGGGGAATGCTGCTTGGTGGTATAGCACATGTTTAGCATGCATAAGGTCTTGGGTTTATAGCCAATACTCCCCTAGTGGCAGGGATGGGGACATGCTGAGGTTGTTGCTACTAAGACATATGGTAGAGAATTTTTCATTAATCTACTATGTTTAATTATAAATATTTGCGTCATTTATTTGTACTTTATCCCAGGAAAGAGTAGAGAAAAACATGACATATATACTGTCTGAGGTTTCAGACATCTTTTCAAAATACACAGCAACTACTGTATTAATAATAAAGCCAGACAAATTCAAGTAAGATACATTCTTATTATATCAAAAGCATGCATTCAACTAAGAGATTCATAAACTAATAAGTAAATAAGTCAAACTTGCTATATATAAGCTTTTAATTTCTTTACTATTTATTTTTTTAATTTTAATTTTGTTTTAAAAATCATGTCAGTCAAGAAAATGGGTTTTAAAAGGCACTTGCTGCCAAGGCTGATGATCTGACTTGGATTCCTGGAATCCACAGTCGGAGGAGAGAACTGAAGTATATATTGTGTCCTCTGACCACTATACATACACACCATGATGTGTACACACACACTCAATAAAATGGAGAAAATATATTCCTTGCTATGTCTTCTCAGCAGTCCAATTTTGGAAAAACTGGGCATATGCTGAATTTTTCCATTTAAAATAAATTAGTAAGACGGCATCCTGCCAAATTACAAGCAGTGTAAAACCCCTAAAAGATGAAGAAGAAAACTATTTCATCAGTTTGCACAAATAAGGGAAAGGGGAAAAAAGAGTAGCCGATCTCTTCATTATGAAAGCCAAACCAAAAATTAAAAGGCTGGCTGAGGTTTAAATTGATGCACAGGTAGCCCTGCCAAAATCTTCTGATCTGGACAAAGGATAAATTTAACATTTCCATGATACTTACAGCAAGCTGCTTGGGTAGGTTTTCTGCAATACGACTTAATAATGTCTTTGAAGGTTTTTCTGAGCACAGCAAAACAAGGTTGACATTTCTATCTCCTCGGAGGAGTAATCCTTTTGCCAATACTCCCACTCGCAACACCCCTTTCAGAGCTCTGCAGCAAAATCAACTTATATTAAGATATGGTATTTCTCAACAAGAACTACAATTTCCTTCAAGTATAATATTAAACTAGATGATTTTTGCACTAGTGAAATTTTCTTCAAACATACAGGAAAATATAAACTATTTTAAACTATATATCATTTAGATAAACAATATACACTAAAAATAAAACATTAATAGATGGCTTAGTGATTAAGAGTGATTGTTCGTGAGGAACAGAGTGCAAATCTTGATACCCACATAGCAAGCTGTATTTGGCAAAACCTAAATCTTTAGCTCCATGGGCTAGACACCTTCTCCTCCTGGTTTCCAATGCACATATATGCATATACTCACACAGATACAAATAAAAATATTCTTAAAAATCACAAACTGTATCAAGGTCTAAGTTGGCAAAGCGACAACTAAAACAAACTGTCTATCTTACAGAATCTTAAAAGAATAGCACAGGCTGGTTTCAAACTTATAATCCTCTTGCTTCTACTTGCTGTGTTCTAGGTTTTAGCTGGGGGCCCAACCCACAGTTTACTTCTCAAGTTAGAACTGTAAGAGAAACATTAATACAAAAAAATTCCCAAATGGGAAAAAGAAAAATTAGAAAAATAATAAAAATAATAATAAATAAATAAATAATAATAAAAAGATGTTAAAGCTTTGCTAACTTAATGCTTTTGATCAATGTTTTTAAAAGGTACTAAAATATAGACAAAGTGGAGACAAGATGCAACACATAAATAAAAAGAAAAGAGAAGCTTAATATAACTGAAAAGTTATAAGGGCTACTTTGAAACAGATTCAATGTTTTTGTAATAAACATATAATAAATTTTAAAAATCAACAAAAAGCCTGGTGGTGGTAGAAATATATATTAAGCCTTGTAGCTAAAATACAAATATAGTTAATTATGTGTGGACTAACGTCTCCAATTTTTATGTATATGCATATACATATGTAAATGTCTGCAATCAGTTCTGGAGCTGAAGTTACTACTGGTTGTGAGCTGCCTGATGTGAGTACCAGTAACAGAACACAGGCACTCTAGAACTAGAGCAGCAAACATACTCATACTAAGCCATCTTGACAGCCCCTTATCAATCTTATTTATCTTTATAAATATAAAATGCTCATGTAAAGGAAATAAGTAATTTGTAAACTCACCTGTCTTTACCTCCCTCTTTTTTATCATCTCCCTCTTTGTTCTTGTTCTTCTCATGTTCAGACAAACTGTCTGACACGAGTTTTAAAGCACGTTCAGTGATAGAAACAATTTTCTGAACTGCCTGTAACTCTTCTTCAGTTGGATAAATGGTCGCATGCTTTGTCATTACATAGCGATCATCAGATGAGTCAGGGCGGCGTAAGGGCTACAGAGAGAAAAGGTTACTTTTCAGAATAAAAGAAATTCTAATTTTTCAATTCAGATAGTTACTAAGCTTTACAATAAGAAAGTCATTTAAACAAAATTCCACTTAAAATCTACTTTCCTTCTTTTTTTAAAGAAGATTTATTATGTATACAATGTTCTGTCTACAAGCCAGAGGAGGACACCATCTGACATTATAGATGGTTGTGAGTCACCATGTGGTTGCTGGGATTTGCACTCAGGACCTCTGGAAAAGCAGCCAGTGTGCTAAAACTGAGCTATCTCTCCAGACTCCTATTTTCCTTTGCAATAAAATGAAAATGTAAGCATCTCTGTCCCAAACAAACAAAACTGTTATATATAGATACAGATGTGTGTATATTTATTTGTATATATGTATGTATGTACACATACACACCCCCCAAGGGTATGAAATTGCTTCTTAAATTTTGTAGTGCTACACTCAAACTTGAGAAATAGAATACGAAGTTCTCTACTACTGACCCAATCTCCTTGTAAATGTTTTTCAGTGATCTGAAACTCACTTTGTTTTCGGTAATAGTAATAAGTTTGCTCAAATACTGTAATGGCAAATGAGTTACCTCTGACATAAGAATTTTTTTCCAATCTAAGGAAAAATAAAGACAGGAAAGTCTCTTAAATACAAAATATTTAACAAAAATTTTGAGTTGGGTGGTGGTGGCATCTGCCTTTAACGCTATCATCTGGGCGGCAGAGACATGCTGATCTCTGTGAGTTCGAGACTAGCCTGATCTACAGAGTAAGTTCCAGGACAGTCTGTCTTGAACCTCCCCGCTCCCAGAAAACCCCCCCAAAAAGGCAGCTCTGCATCTAGAATTTAGAAAGTATTGAAAATAAAGAGTACAAAGGAAATTTGACTAAGTTCTTATGCATAAAGACATTAGCATTAAGAATTAATCAATTAAGAACTGATGACATTATTACTCAAAATCAGCTCACAAAACATCTTCTAATATTGAAGGAGGATTAAATTCTCATGTCCATGTAAGGAAAGCAGATACTTACTGCGGGACCCTGTGGCTGGGGAGGCATGCCTGGTCGGACTCCCAAAAGACCTAATGGGCCTGGAGGGCCATGAGGATAGCCTCCATCAGGCATTCGGCGGCGATCATCCCAATGATGCTGCTCTTCCTCCATTCTTCTCCAGTACATGTCCTCTTCATAACGTCTGGTGCACAAATGATACATTAAAAACAAAATAATCAGCTTAAGAACTTCCATCAATTAACATAAAAACCTATTTTAAAAAAGTAATCAAGCCAGCAAGACTCAGGGAGTTCCATCCCTGGGACCCAAATGAAAGGAGAGAACAGATGCCCTTTGACCTCTGCTCACATAGTGGCACACATGCTTGTAATCAGACAAACACAAAATGATAAACAAACAAAACAATACTCAAAATAACTCAGTACTATCCTTCCCCCCTTTCTCCAATTTTCACTGTATTTTTTGAGAAGTAAATGGAGTGAAAGAGACAGCAATAAGGTAAGAACAAGACTTCATACCTCAGAACAAAAGTATAACAGAAAACAGTACCTCAGCTTACTCTAATCATTTAAAGTAATGATTGCTAAATCCAAATGCCTATAACCAAAGGAACCTACCTGATAATAAACTGTGTGTGTATGTACATGTGTGTGCATGTGCCATGGTGTCCATGTGCCAAGACAGGGCTTCTCTGTAGCTTTGGAGCCTATCCTAAAACTAGCTCTTGTAGACCATGCTGGCCTCGAACTCACAGAGATCCGCCTGCCTCTGCCTCCCACATGAAGGATTAAAGGCGTGCACCACCACTGCCCGGGCCAAAGGACAACCTTTAATATTGGGTTCCCTCCTTCCATCTTGTTTGAGACAAAGTCTACTTAACATGCCAGACTAGCTTGACCACAACTTCTGGGAATTCTCCAGGTATGTCTCCCATTATAGACATAGGATAGGATTACAGATATGAATCACCAGGTCCAGCTTTATATGGGTTTTGGGGATTCAAACTCAAGCCCTCACCATTTGTAAAATAACCACTTTATGCAAAGCTCCATCTTCTCACCTGAGTTTTTTTTTTTAAACAGCGAAGTTCTCCATTCATGATAAAGCAGTACAAAATAAAGTATTTTTTAGCTATAAAAAAGGAACAATGGTAGCAACCCACACTTTCATCACTGGATAAATACACAGGTAGTACATGGCAGATTATAACAAGTAGAAGACAAATCCTTGGCTAGAGATACCTGTGGTTCCTAGTAAGTATTGCCAAAAGAAATACAGGCTATATTGCCAATGTCACCAGAATAACTGTGAAATCTTCTAACTGTCAATTCAGTAGAAATTACCATATACCCAAGAAAACACTTAAGTGTGCTCGCTTTAGCAGCATATATACTAAAACTGGGACAATACAGAGAAGATAACATGGCACCTGTACAAGTATGACACACAAATTCACAAAACATTCCCTATTAAAAAAAAAAAAAACTTTAATGAATTTAAAAGATGGTTATCTGGTATACAGCCTCTTTACTGTTAACATTTTCAGAATCTATTTCTGTTTTGTCTTGGTCTAGGCTAGTATAATAAATTTGTCTAAAGCAAAAAGAAAAGTGTGTGCATACTGATTGCAATTATAAAAACTACCAATATTTCCAGGTAGTGTGTTTTAAAGTCACCTGAGGACTGGGTAGAATACTCCTCTGTTACTTAAGACTTGAGGAAAAAAAAAAAGAATAAGAAACAAACAAACAAAAAACTAGCTTAAAGTTCAAGAAAATCATGTTAGTCCTGTTGTTTGTTACTGCTAAAAATGTTTACATAATATAAGGGCAGGAATTTTAATTATTGTTTATAAACTCATGCTCAGTATATGAACATATTTCCAAACACCGAGTAGATACTTAAGATAATCATATTTGATATATGAGGCTTAACTATATAATCTAGTCATAGAATTCCCAACACATAACGACATAAATTTAAAGCAAGTTATTTTTACCATATACATAAATTGATGTATTAGCTATCACTGAAACCTAAAGGGAGCACATAATAAAGTATGAGTAAGTAACTTTACAAAAAACATATAGGCTATGTAAACAAATACTCATACATAATACAAAGATAATAAATCTTTAAGAAAAGTTTAGCTTGGGTGTGTACACCTGTAATATCAGTATTGGGAGGAGATTACTGGGATTTGCTGCCCACCAAGTGTAGTCTTTGGTTCCATCAGTTTTGCCTTGAAGAAGTAAGTCAGGGAGTAAAAGGGCAGGGCACTTAATGTCCTACTCTGGGCCTCTGCATGCATGTGCATCAACACACATACTGCACACACATATCTTCCTATAACACACACTCATACCCAAACATCTTTGTAAACATGCATAATAACAACAACAACAACAAAAAAAGACACAAAAGATCACTGTATAAGCCAATCATATAAAACTGATTTTCCTTATGAAATCTATAGAATTTATAAAGATGGAAAGGAGATTAGTGACTCCATGGTACTGAGATGGGACAGTAAACATGCAAGACAAACTGGGAGTGATTGTTAATGTGGCTGTGAAAAAAAAAATTATTTTTTTAGGAGTAGTAAAATATCCCAAAACTGATGGTGCTTGTTTTACAATTCTTTGTTACAACAAAAATCTTACAATTAAATTATACAGTTTAAATATTTAAATATAAGGTTTTTATTGGTTCTAAACAGAAGCATCTATCAAAAAGTATCACATTTCTTCAGGAGCTACATTTTTTTTTAAAACTTTATTTTAAATTATACATGTTTGTCTGTGTTAAGAAAATGTGCACATGTGAGTTCAGGATACCCTAGAGCCAACGTTAGAGACAGGTACCTGAAGTGCTGGAAACTGAACTTAGTGTCATCTGCAAGAGGGGCATGTGTTCTTGACCCCTGAGCCACCTCTACAACCCCCAATTTATTAATATATTTAATATATATAATACCATTTACCACTTTTCTCATGGATCCTTGACTGGGCTGTGAGGCAATATTATATAGGCCCTACATTGTATGGTTGCCAGACTTTTAGGCCAGCTAGTACCTGACCACACAGGAGGTGGTCACCTAGCCTTTTAGACAAGATGGTGCCATCATAAACGAAAGATCAGGATATGCTAATATCGTTTTGCTCCTTTCTTTGTAATTATGGAGATCGCCTGGGAAGAGGTGTTATTCCAGGCTACATGACAGAGCAGCCATAGTTGCAAACATGACTTTAGTGCTGATTACCTAGGAAACAGAATGCTAATAAATTTCCCCCTCAGTTTGTTTTTGTATAAAAGCTGTTTGGAGAATAAACGTGGGGGAATTTTCAGGATGTGAACTCAGGATTTCATGAGGGATCCCTGAGAATCTCCCTCCCGATAAAGCCATGTGAGATGTGTCTTTATTCCCACGCCTCTCCTCTGCCCCCCTCCCCAAATTTATGGTCTGGGCTGGCACCAGACCCCGACCCTGGGCTTGAACTTTGACTGGCCTTGAAATCGCATGCCTTTGCTGGGATTGAAAATGTGAGCCACCACAAAATCCTTCATACCAAGGTAACAATCAAACTAAGTACAGTATGCTAAACATTCTAATGTTTATCTTTTTTGATTTGGATCTTAGTGAACACTGGAAGTACATCAAATAAATCTGAATATGGAAATTATACACAGAATAGGTTTTTTTTTTGTCTTTAAGGCAGAAGAACCACTTAATGCCATAAAATTTAAAGTTAAAAACACTACCTCATTTCCATCCTCCAGCGTTCCTCCTCTTCTCGTCTCCGCCAATATTCCTCCTTCTGCATTTGCTTTCTCATTTTCTCTTCTTGAATCTTTCTTGCTCGAATACTGGGCTTCACTTCTACTTGCAAATCTGGATTTACTTTTTTCTATTAATTCCAAGGAAACATTTTTAAAAAAGGAGCGGACCCCTTCAACAAACTAAATTTACTAAATGCAATTTATTTTCGTATTTATTGTCTGTGTGCACATATGCATCCATATGTGTAACAATGCATGTGTGGAGATCAGAGGATATTGTATGAGTTCTCTCCTCCTACCATGTTGATTCCAGGAATCAAATTCAGGTTATACAGGTGCCAAGTGCCTTACCTGCTTAAAACCATTTTAAAGTACACAATTTCACAGTCTTTCATCAGAGGTTTATTTATAAATTTCATGTAGCAAAGGTATATATTGGTTTCTTGTTCTCATTTGTGAAAAAGGGTTGCCTTCAAACTAAATTTGTAATGGTATTGTCCTTGAACTGATGAACTCTTTCATCTGCCTCTATCCAAGTGAAATGTTGAGATTACAGCCATGTGCTACTACACCCAGTTTATCTAGTGCTGGGTATCCAACTTTGGACTGTGTCAACTTAACACTCTACCAACTGAGCTATTCCCAGTCCTTGGTGCCAGAATACTGTTACAATTTCCTACTGAAGTGTACAATTAGGTTGAATCAGAAAAATCTTTTCACACAAAACTAATGCTCCATAAAAATCCCTCTGCTAGCATGTTCATTTCTTACTTAATTTAGCTGAAGCCAAACATGAGTGAACACGGCCTGGGTATATGGACTCACGTTACCATGAATGGCATATTCCCATCCCAGCTGTAAAACAAAACCACACATCTACTCGACCAGTCCAGGATTCTTTTCTTTTTTCTTTTTTTTTTTTTTTTTTAGCAACTTTTCAGATGTGAAGGTAGGTTATGATGAATTTCTAGTATAAAATAAATGAAGAGATTTTCCAGCACTATCTACAAATTAATTTTATCAACATAAAGAAGGTAGGTGAAGTTATACTCTGTAGACTCAATGTGAAACTATTATTATACAACTTCTTGACCCAAGCAATATTTTAATTTTGCTGGATTCTTCTTTAGCTAGTTACTACAAATATGAAGAACAGGGCTACTATTATTACTTAAGTATAACTAATAAAATAAATATCTGATTCTCTCAAATTGAATGTATCATTAGGATATGCTAATTTCAGAAGGGAAGGTCTAGTTGTTTTACAAAAGGACAAGTAAGGGCTGGAGAGACAACTGGCTCAGAGGCTAAGAGCACTGGCTGCTCTTCCAGAAGATCTTGGTTTGATTCCCAGCACAAAATATTCCCATCTACAACTCCAAATCCAGGAGAACGAATGCCTTTTCTTCTGACCTCTCTGGGCCAACAGTCAAACACGACTCAATGACATACATGCAAGTAAAATACCCACGTGCAATAAAAATATGTTAACAAAAATCTTGAAAGGACAACAGCGCAGTAATATTTCCTTACTTTATACTGAAGTCGATGTCTCCGCCCTTTTAAGTGCATCTCTTTAGCATTGGGGTCATTAAAGCTGCATTCACATAACTTACAATGGAAGCGAATGACTTTTCCCTCATCGTTTCGTACCTTGGTGTGAAAAAATAGAATCTCTGATCATGTTGGGAGCAAGCAGAATTTGAAGTGGGGTAAAAAAATCTATAATTTTTCATTTCTGTATTTTCAATTTATTTATACTGTTTTACAAGACGGAGTCTCAAGAAGCTAAGAATAGCCTTTAACTGCTGATTCCCCTGCCTTCCCAATACTGGTGTGCACCAACATGCTGATCTAATGTTGAAATTTATTTTTAATCCCAACCTCCATCCCCTATTCAATACAGAGTTTCACTATTGTAGCCTTGGTTAACTTGGAATTCTTCTATATGAACTAGCCTGACCTTGAACTCATAGAGATCCACCAGTCTCTGCCTCCCCTCGCAGGCACATGTGGGCAATGTGCCAGCTTTAACATTACTGAAGATAATGACCATTCACTTCCTCCCATCAATCACTCAGCAAATGCCAACAAATCTACAAGGAGTGGCACGCCTCCACGAGGCCCTGCACCATCCATGACTGAATGTTTAAAGGCTCCGTATTAAGGTGATCCTGTATGGGTCAACCATGCTTTCCAAATTTAGCTAGATGTCTTAAATTTACCAGTTACTGACTACCTGCTTCTTCAAAATGAGGATGATTAAAAAAAAAAAAACCAATTTTGCTATACAATCTTCTCAAAGCTCAAGACTTTGATGATGCATACAAAAGTCAAGATGCAATTTTTTATAACTGCACAGTGAGAAAAACAGACTGAGATAATACTATTAAGTAGAAATTGTGCTATTAAGGCTGGATTTGAATTAAACTGTCTAAAGATTAGACTTAATTAACCTAAAACATTAAAAATAAAAGTGACTGAACACAATTTAAAAGGTAATCAAATCTTGCCTTTATAAGATATATTAGTCATTTATAATTACTTAAGTTAAATATCCTAGCTGTATACCTTATTAACAGTCAACATATTATGTAATCTCTTGAAAAAGAAACAGAATAAGGATAAAGTTACCCAAACATTACTACATATCACTCACTCAGTTTACCTAATTGTCACAACTTTATTGGGTAAACATCCTGTTATAAACATACACCAGAGCTTGGAAACTTATCCACACTTTCCAAAGGAGTGAAAGCAAACTGTAGTGTTACACTACACCACTGCACGATCTGTTAACGGCAACTATTTATTCAAGCCTCTGTGAGTTTCCTTTGTTCCTCTAATTACTGTACTCACCTTACCTGTAAAACAGGAATTGTTCTAATGTCCAAATGAATAATACCCATTAAATCAGCAACCTTAATTTTGTAAGTAACTGAAATCTAAACTACAACTGGCTACAGCTTGATTGTACACATAAAGTGTGATTATAACAGAGTGACACTTTTTTTTCCTTTTGCCCAATTTCAGAGCAATGGTTTTCTCAAATCAATACCTCTTCTACATAATCATGTCCCACGGGTTGCACATCACTCTGCAAAGCAGCAAGGGATGCAGGTGTGACTGGTTCTGATACTGCATCTTGCTTTACTTCTGGAATCTGCACAGCAGAGGCAGCAGGAGTACTTTTAACACCTTCAGTTCCTTTTAAGTCTTCAGTTTTATTTCCTGTTGACTGCAACTTATTACCACCTAGAAAAGCAAAATATTACAGTAATTTTATTTTTGTATAAATGTGTAAACCTGTTAAGATGAAAACAAATTTATCTTTACTACTGCTGGCTGAACTTTATGCAGAATAGATTAGAATTTTTTTAAAAAAAACCTATACATTACATCACTTTTTTAAAAAAAATCTCATTAATGAGCCACATTTTCAAATTTTTCCCTTCTCCATCTCACAACATACACCCGTACCACAAACCCTATCTTGGTTTTCCTAACATTTAGCATCCAAACTGAACAAAAGGAACCTGAAAACAAAGGGTTTAAATATAATACATGCCTGTGTTGAGTTGCCTAAGCTGCAAATAAGAAATATTTACCTACCCCCCTTGGCGGTTTTTCTTCTTATTTGCTCTTTTCTTTGCATATCTCTGAGAAGGGGGTTCTCAAGCTGTAGACAAGCCAGATCTGCAATCAACTATGTAGGCGAGGTTGGCCTCAACATTCTGGCAGTTCTCTCTCTCTACCTTCCAAATGCTGGAATTTTAGGCATGCGTCACCATAGTGGATTTTATGTGGGGACAGGGATTGAACCCAGGGCTTTGTGCATGCTAGGTTCAGCCCATGTGGGTCATAACCACATGTAAAGATCAGAGGAAAAACCTGAAGGAGTCAATTTTCTCCTACCACATCGAAACCAGGGATTGAACTGGAGTCATCATCAGGTTTGACAAGTACCTTGTACCCACCACGATCTTTCCCGCCAAGATTTGTTTTTATTCTAAATTGTAAGTGTGAATAATCTCAAAAAGGAAAACTACAAATCACTGCTTTTATTTTAATCAATTAAATTTAACATTTTACTCAAGAGAAAAGCATACTGTCAATGATCTACTCTTAAACTGCCTTCAAATGTATTTTAAGAACTAGCCACAGAAATAAGACAATTATACAAATATTGGAAACTGTCAAAGAACTTCAGTAAAATTTTATTAAAAAGTATAGGATAAGGTAATTGTGACTAAGCTGTTCACAATTTAAAGGAAGAGATAATATCCTGTGCTAGTAGGCATTAAGTATCGTAGGAATGAAGCAGAACAGAGTCACAAGTCTTTAGTTCTTCCAGTAAGAAATGACTTCCCCAAGGATATACCATGTGAACTGGGCTTTGAGAGAAGATTAAAAAGAATAAAACAGCCAAGAAGACAGCAGAGAATATTGTCTAACCAGGAAGCACAGCATGTATTAAAGTATAGAAACATGGACCTAAAGACTGCAGTAAACTGAAGAAAGTAATTTAGTAATCAACTACTCCCCCAGGTAAAGGCAACATGAAGGTAAGAAGGTAGAAGTCAATTATGAAAGCTTTTATGTGGTAGGTGACATTTATAAAGGCCAATGAAGATTTTAAGAGATGACAGAGTTTGATATGTTTTCAAAAAGTAACAAGAACATAGAGATTATGACGAAGAGATTAGATGAAAGAAATTGAGCTCTAAAGATGAAATTAAATGTCTAAAAAACAAGTCCTAACAATGAAAAGCCTTTCTACCATAGAAACATTGCATAGATGATAGGGAAGAAACAGCCGGCAATTAGTAAGAAATATTAGTGAAGCTTTTCCTTTAAAAAAAAAAAGGTAAGTCAACTTTATGACTATTTTTTAGTATTTGTGTGATGGGACACAATGGGAAGGGAATTTCTATTGGATAACCAAGCAAGCAACCAAAATGATTCTCAAACACAGGTGGGATTTTAAATTTCCCAGATTTTATAGTTGCATACACTAGAATGCATAAAATCATCTAGGAATATGCTACATAGAAATGAGACACAGATCCATAATCTTAGGAATAATCTCATTTAACATACATATAGGTACAGAATAAAAAAAATCAAAAAAAACGATGGGTGGACATACATGCTAGAAACTAAGATGCATCTTATGTTTTACAGTATAGCAGTTGATTGTGTCAAGTCTAAGTTAAGGTAGTCAATTTCAATGAAATTAAAAACACCACAGAAATTGGTAGGGGCTGTTTTTCTATTCTTTGTTTTTTTTTTTAAACTGTTTTTGAAACACTGTTTCTCTTATTAACAGTTGGCCTCCTAGAACCAAACTTAGGCTAGCAGCAAGTTACTCAGCCTCCTGTGTGACTTTAAGTAGTTAGGTACCTGGTGAGTCCTTCAATAGCTTTCAGAAAAGGATAGCGGACTGTGGACTTTTAGGAAGTACAGAAGCAGAGAGAACAGAGGCTACGTAGTAGTACAGTGTTTGCCTGGCTCTGGGTTCAATACCCAGCAACACAATGGAAAAGAAAAACCACTCTGACAGAGTTAGAAGGGACACAAAGAATCAATCTTTAGTACTTGCCAACAAAGTTTATTTTGGGTGTAGATGTTTTCTTGGCAGCCATATTGGTAGATACCGCTGACACTTTAGTGTTGGATGTGCTATTAAGAGACGAGTTTCCTGGAGCTGAAAGACCTTTCACTGAAGAAGTTGCAATTGATGACGTATTCAGAGTACAATTGCTTGCGCCAATACTTGAAGGAGAGGCAGTTGGTTTTGAAGCAGATACAGCTGTTGAAGAAGTAGCTTGGCTAACAACATTTGGTTCCGTTGAAGGAATAGGTTTACCAAGTTTTGTGTGTAATTTAACCACCTACAAAACAAAAAAGCACACCTGTCAGGAAACTCAAATGTGTTCATTTTTAAAAAAATTTGTCTGAGTGAGACTATAATATAAAAATCAAAACTGCAATTTTCTTTCAATTATGGTTTTACAGACAAAACCTCGTGTTTTTTTTTTTTTTTTTTAAACAAAATCTCTGTGAAACAGATAAGGGTCCGTAGTTTACTGATGAAAGGATTTGTCTATAAGTAAATCAGTCTGTAGTTAAGAAAGACAAATGCTTTAGTCTCAAATCGTGAAGTGGTTTAATTCAATTTAAAGGTCTCTAGTGTTTCTTTTAAGCAACGACTGTTTGATGTTACCTTGATGTATATTAACATATAAGCAAGGTTTATGATATACTCAAAGGTTTCAAAAATTTAAGTCATCTTTTTTCAAATCCCTGTTGAAAAAGTGAAATAAGTAGAGTAAGACATAAGGCTGTGTGTGTGAGTGGGAGGGGGACCAAAACACCTACTTTCTGATGCTTAGCACCACGAATGTGGGCAGCATATGCATCTGCTCCTGTACAAGACACATCACAGAGCTCGCAACGTAGCTGATTTTGTGTCCCACGAGTTGAGTTGTTGCTGCTGCTGGTATTTTGAGAGGCTTTCAATGCGGCTTCTTTTTTTTTATGTTTCTGTCCTTCTAAGTGCTCTTTATAAGTCTGTTTTGAACAAAAAGTACAAATTTTCTTTCTATAACATTCTATTCAACTTTCAGATCTCTAACACTCATTTAAAAATGGGATTATAAACTGCCTTTAATCTTAGTACTCAGGAGGCAGAACAGAACTGCATTGAGTTTGAGGCCAGCTTGGTCTACATGGTGAGTTCCAGGCCAGCACAGTTACATGGTGAGACCCTGTCTCAAACAAAACCAAACAAAAACCAAATAAACAAACAAAAAGCCAAACAGATCCCCAAAGCAACAACAAAAAGAGACTGTGGTAAAGGTGTGGTGGTGCAGACCTGTAATCTAAGTACTAAGCAGGCTGAAGAAGAGGATCATTGAGTTTAAGGCTGTCCTGAGCTATGTAACAATACACTGTCCCCCCCCCCCCCCCCAAAAAAAAGAGATTCTGTACATATGATCTGTGGTTCTCTGAAGCTTATTTAATAAAAATAATTTGCTATTTGGGTACTAAGGACTGAATTCAGGGACTGAAGTAAGCCAGACATGCATTCTACTACTGAACTACAAATCCAACCTCCTGAGAACAGGATGCATACATGTTAGTGAGTACGTGTATTCTCAGGGAGAACACAGGACAAGCACTATCTAGGTTTCTGCTTTACAAGAGGTGCTTACCACTGAGACCACCCACGGAGTGTCATAATCTGTCTATTTCTGCTTTCTGAACCATAGTATAAGCTCAGGCCACATCAGGCAATTTTTTTTCTTTTACACATGACTTCTGGGGATCGAACTTATAGTTGCAGGCTTACAAAGCCAATAAATACTTTGCTAACTGAACTATTTCCTTATTCCTTACCCAATAGGTTGAATTACAAAGCACTTTCATGTACAGTTAAAATATAAGATAAACTGCTTGTAGTTTCAAGAACTTGTATCTTTTAATACTTATGTATAACATTGGGCAAAAAGAAAAAAAAGGATAGCAAACATTCCACAAAAAAACTAAAATGAGGGGAAACTGTACTTATGTTATTAGGAGGGAAGAAACCAATAACTATATAATAAAAATTGTTTATAAAAGGCATATTTAAAAATTTAATTTTGAAACTCTGAATGCACTGACATGTAACCTTCATTAGAATCTATAGGTAAATATATTGCATAAAAACATATACTATGAGTACATACATTTTAATACTCTAAGGGTTAGCAATTCAGAAAACACAAAAAATTAAAAATATTCCGGAATTATATATTAAAAACATAACTAATCCAATAAAAAGTATATATATAAGTCAAGCATAGTGGCTCAATTAGAAAGTACAAGCCAAGTACAGTGGCTCACGCCTTTAATCCCAGCACTTGGGAGGCAGAGGCAGGTAGATCTCATTGAGTCTCAGGACAGTATGGTCTACACAGGGAGGGTGGTACATAGAGAGACCATGTCTTTCAAAAATAAAATAAAATTACTACCCCTAAACAAAGCATATACTGGTGGAATATAGTTAGAAAAAGAGAAATAATATGAAGAGTCTAATTTGATCTACTCTCCCCCAAAATGCTTTCTATATATGCTAAGCTGCTGGTGTAAAATTTTTTAAAATCTAAAAATCATTTATGCCTGGTACCCTCAGAAGCAACATATCCCCTGGAACTGTAATTATGGATGAGTAGTTATGTGAGCCAGAACACATGAGCTGGAAACCCAGCCCAGATCCTCCCCATGATCAAGTGCTCTTAACCATGGAGCCATCCTTCTAGCCAACACTTACATAAATTTTTATATAAAAACATTTTATTTTTAAGAAGATAAACTTTGCAATGAAGGCCAGGCTGGCCTTGAATTTTTAATCTTCCTACTTCTGTTGTTGGGATTACAGGTGTGTAACCCCTATACTTGACAAAAAATGGACTCTGTCATAGTCAAAACAAGTAAGGTTTAGGAAGGGGTGACTCATTAGCAGACCATGCTTGAATCACAGATTTTAAGGTGTAGATGGCAGGATTATAACAAAAACAAACGAAAATAAAGGACTCACATTCTTCATAGGTTCATTTTTTTTTAAGCTACTAGAGGGAGACAGGGCCTTTAACCCAGGCTGGCTTCATACAGACTACACAGCCAAGGATGACAATGAACTTCCATTCTTTTGCATCTACCTCTCAGTACTGGGATTACAGGTGTGCAGCAACTACCATGTTTGGTCTATGCAGTTGTGGGGATTTTAGTCTATGGGTCTGTTCATAGGCCAGTATTTTACCAAATGAGATACATCCCCAGCACCATAGTTCAACTTCCTTATACCTTTCTAACTTCCAAGTTCCCAGTCCCCTCATGGACAAAATTACAGATGTTACAATCTATAAAGCATGTATAAAACAGTCTCATAAGGAATACAATCTTTAAACTTATAGGTTAATTTGAATAAAAACTTTTAGTTTTATATAAAAAGCAAAGGAGGCTTCCTAAAAAGGATGGTGTGAGGGAATTAGTTTTCTTCATTTTTCTTACATTTACAAGCACTTTTACAGTTTTCTTGATTATCACACCTTTGTGTTACAATACTATTTCTAAAGAAATGTTTAGTGAAATACAGCCATCTCTCAGTGTTGTAGGAAACTGTTTACCAAATCAAAGCATGCTCAATTCTTTAAATAAAACAACAAAGTTATCTGCACACAATCTATGTATTTTACTATGTATACACATTAAGATCCCTAGATTATTTATAATGCCTGTTGTAAATCCCGAGTAAAGATTGATTGCATGGTTTAGGAAATAATGAAAAGGAAAAATGCAGGCATTCTACACTGATACAGTCTTCCACATGCATATTTTTGACCTATGGGTGAATCGTTGGATGTAGAATACACAGTTATGTGAATGTGCTTTGTAGGTACAGGAGTTAGAACATCAACCCTACTTAACTATGAAAAATAACCACCAAGACTCATGGTAAATACACAATATAAGTACCTGTGGTCCAGCACAGCTGATCTTACAAACATCACAATAGTGAATCTGGGGTGGTTTGGGAGGCTGTTTTGGTTTCAGTTGTTTATTTTGGAATGGTGTTTTTTTAGTAAAGGTGGTCCCTGTCCAGGCAGCTGTTGCTGCAGCAGCAGCAGCTGCTGCTGCTGCTTGCTTCTGTTGCTGTTGCTGCTGTTGGTAGTAGGAAGACGCAGCTGAATATACGGCTGCTTCATAACCTGAATAAGATGTACCTTACAAATAAAACGAAACAAAGATTATGTTATATGATTATAAAAGGACAAGTTAAATGTCAATTATTAATTTAAATTCAATAAACGCTGACAAAAGGTAGACTTATACGTGCATATTTACAATATGTATATATCTATTCTCAGGAAATCTCCCCCAACATAAAACTTACCAGTTTTCTACACCATCACTAAAATATTTACTTGACACAGATGTTATGAAGGTGTAAGAAAAGTGTAATATTTAGTCCTTCACTTAAAAGATGCTTACTGTATGCTCAACGGAAGGAATGTGTTTGACAAATGTGTGTACAGAAACCTCTGCCCCTCTGAACATATTTTACAAAGCAATGGACTTGAAGAATCACAAGTAGGAAAAATTCAAAAGTACTTCATAAGTTAAGATTTAGAGATGGAGAGATGGCTCAGCCCTTAAAGGTTAGGCTCACAACCAAAACTAAGATATGAAAAATTAAGAGAATAACAGGTAAAAAGAAAATTATATATATCACCAAGATTTTAAGTTCCAGTCATCAACTTATGGTTTGTACAAATGGTACAGCAAGAAACAAACAAGCTAGTTTGGGATGCAAGATAATAAAGCTTAGAAAAAGAACAAGTTACAAGACCACAGAACTAAGAACCAATAGGGTTCTTTCTTCCAAAACCTTTATGAAAGCAGCAAGGTACTTTCTGGTTTAATGTACACAGTTAGTCAATTTACACTGTTGGGAATCTATACTGAATAAACATTTTATGTTAACGATTGTCCCATAAACACTGATGTTCAGTGACGTGCTGGCTTTAAAATTTGTAGAGTTTGACGTTTTTTATTTTCCTGAACTCCGCTGCAGTGCCTATTCACCATACTCCAAGTCAGCTCCTTAAGCTCCTTAAAAGAATGTAATAAATAGGTGGGCAAGAAGAGAAGGAAAACCAAGATGGCAGAACAGCACAAAACTGAAGAGAACTAGGACTGGAATTATTGCATGGCAGTAGACAACACAAGGACATAGATTCAATCCTTAGTACAGAAAGAGAGAGAGTATGGGGAACAGGATAGGTGAAAAGAATGTGCATGAATGTTTAACTTTTTGTTCTTAAAAGCTAATCTAATATAATCAAATGACTTCTGACCTACTTACTGCAACACATCTACACACACAGAAGAAAAGATGAGTTGGAAGATGAAGCCAAGATGTATGAGTAATGAGAATCATAAGAATCTCAAAACTGACAAAGCTAACAACAATAAAAAAGTTAAGTAACTTTTTGAGAAAAGTATTTTTGAATTTTATGATTATAAGATGCTTATAAAATGTCAAGATAGGAAAATGTGATAGAAGAAAACACCCAAAAGACGGAAAAGGTAGATATACTAGTAATGACTATGATAGAGAACTCTTGGTGTGACTGGTTTTAAGAACAATTCTATACTTCAATGAACTTTATTAGGCATCCTATTAATATTAGCCTCTATTTAACAAACCAAAACAGAAATACAAACTAAAATAAACAAAAAACACCAAATTAACTTCAAACCAATATAATCAAAGAACACCTGCCAAATGCTTTCAAATTTAGACAGAACCACAGTTTAAATTTCACTGTAAAAAAAAGAAAAACAAAAAACAAAACAAAACAAAAGAATCCCACAATAAAGCTAGCAAGATTGCTAATCGTGCCTGATAACCTGAGTTCAATTCCTGGAAGACAGGGAAGGAGAGAACCACTCCTAAATGCTTTCCTCTGACTTCCACATGTAGCAAAAGTGTACCTGTGAATACCTATATGGAACCATGCGCATGCGAGTGCACAACCCCACACCCCCCTCTCAAAAACCAAACCAAACCAAACCAAACCAAACCAAACCAAACCAAACCACCACCACCACCACCACCACCACCAAAAAAAAAAAACCCCAAAACACCCCCTCACACACAAGGAACCCATGCAACCTGTCTAAAACCAATACAGAGAGCTGGCAATTATGGTGATATATGCATGGAGTCTCATCTACTTAAGAAGCTGAGGCAGGAATAACATTTGAGCCCTGGAGCTCCGGACAGTCTGGGCAATATAATTAGAAAACTTAGGGAATACATACACACACACACACACACACACACACACAAAGCTACTTTTACTATTATTAATTAAAACCAAGATTCTCTTATAAAATTATGTTTTAAAATCAATATTGGAACAGAGGGCTTCACATCTGGTAGACTGATCTTTTAAACGAAATCTACAAAATTGAAACTTAGTTGACCATATGTATCTTTGGTGTGTATGTGTATTTAAATTTGGGGATGCACTATATGGAAGGCAGTGTGCCAGATACAGGGAAGTTTTAGAAGACACACATGCATACACACAATTTAAAATATATATATTTTTAAGTTTACAGCGTGGTGGCAAGCATCTTTACTCATTGAGCCATCTTGCTGGCCCATATATTTTATTTTTGACTCACATCGCTACTGTGTAATATTCTAGTATACAAAATAGTGTATTTATGGATATAGTGTGGCATTTCAGGTATAGAAGGAATATCTTCTAATGTTTAATATAACATAGCAGGATGACTGGCTATTTCAAGAGAGGCAGATAATTTCAAGAGAGCTAGCAGAGATGTATCTGAATATCTGTACACAAAGGAATGGTGTTTGAGGTGTAGGTATGCATATTATCCTGATCAATCACTACACATTGTACATGTGTTGAAATACCACACTGTGTATGTATGCAAGTTATGTGCATGTTAGCGCAAGTGCCAAGGAAACCAGGTGTTGAATCTTTTGTAGCTGGGATTACAGGCTGTTGATATCTACCTGACATGGGTGCTAGGAACCCCATTTGGGTCCTCTGTAAGAGAGGTACATGCTCTAAACCACTGAGCCATCTCTCTAGCCCTCAAGCTGACAACATGAATTTGATCTCTGGGAACCAGATGGCAGGAGAGAATCAACTCCCACAAGCTGTCCTTTTACATCCACACAGGTATACTGTGTGTTTGCCCCTCCTACTATACATAATAAAAAATATAAAACAGCATAAAAACATTACAAGTGTTGTATACACACACTTCAAAATACACTATTATCCAAAGAATAAAATACAATGAAACAGCAAGTTTCTAAATGACAGTCACACTTATAAGAAACCTAAGGATCCTTACTGAAATGGCTGCTTGCTGAATCTAGGGCAAGAAA
The DNA here is from genome assembly GCF_903992535.2 of Arvicola amphibius. NCBI lineage: Eukaryota > Metazoa > Chordata > Mammalia > Rodentia > Cricetidae > Arvicola > Arvicola amphibius. The sequence continues at coordinate 22,097,345 of NC_052049.1, forward strand.
ATCTTAAGTGCTCAATGACTAATCTGGCAATGTCCAAAAGACTCAGGAATAAAAGGATCCCAACTGCTCGAATTCATGAAAATAATGTCTCAAAGAGACATGAGAGTCAATGGATTACAAGATACTATATAATAAAAGGAATCTACAGTGCTGACATGGAAGGGAACTCCTTAAGGATCAACATGTTAAAAACAACAAAAGTTCCAACACCACCAAATAAATTTAATTACTTATACTTTCAAAACATGACAACCTGCAGTTGGTAGTTGGACAACAGGTTTATGGATTACTTAATGAGAAGGAGAAAAGGTATTTTAGTAATGGAGATACCTGATAGGCAATGAACCAATGATGGAATCATGGATTGGAAATAAGCAGGAATTATTTATTCTATGTTCCTAAAGCAATTGAACAGAAAGAACATTCAAAAGTAGTTTTTCTTTTCTTAAAAAACTGGCTGAACCTAAATATACATAAAAAGACAAAAAAATACTGCTACATCATGGCAAGTGCACTCATTTTCCCCAAATAAATAAATGTACAAAAAAAAGAAAGAAAATAGAAATCAACACTGGATTTGATGGTGCATACCTATGATCTCAGCACTTAGATGGACAAGGCAGGAAGATCAGAGTGAATATAAAACCTGCCGAAACTATATCCAAATTCTATGCTAGCTTTAGGAACAGAGAGACCATGTTTTAAAACCAAATCACCCAGATTGTTGAATAACAATTCAAAATTAAACTATCCACATTAGGAGAAAATAAACATACATTATTTACCTAGAGAAGTATAATCACTAAGATGTTAGTTTGTCTGCCAATCTCGATCATTTAATTTTACATTTTATTATAAAAAAGTTGGGGGAAAAAAAAAAGACTCCACCAAAGTTAACCAGAAATTTATATTTGATAGTTAGTACCCATGTTTGCTTTCCTTACTATTAAAATTGTGGTTCATTGGGTACACGTAAAAAAAGCAGTTGATATAAGAAAGTTATCATCAGCCAGGCCATGGTGGCGCATGCCTTTAATCCCAGCCCTCAGGAGGCAGAGGCAGTAGCAACTCTGTGAGTTCAAGGCCAGCCTGATCTATAGAGTCAGTCCCAGGACAATCAGGGCCTGTCTTGAAAAACAACAACAAAGATCGCTGTCAGTCCCAACTGGGACTGGGAAGCTGGGGCGGGGGAGGGTCCTACAGCCAAATCTAATCATCTGAGTTTGGTTCCTGGAATTCACATGGTGGAGAGAGCCAACTCCTACAAGTTGTCTTCTGATTTACACATACACTCTCTCTTACACACAAGCATTAATAAACTTTTTAAATAAGTTGTCATTAAAGTATATAAAGTATAGTCAAGTAACCTGAGAGGTTCTGACACTGTGGCTATGTAAAAGATTATCTTTATGCTTACAAAATGTTTTTTGAAGAACTTAGGGCAAAGTACCAGATTGCATAATTACATCTTATAGACCATATGCAAGAGGGAAACTATGACCAAAGATAATGTAGATATTTAAAAGTATGTTCAATAATATTCCATTGCAATAATCCTGACTACAATTTTAACTATCAACTAATGAATGCAGCAGAGAAACTTAATCATGAAGTCCTATTTGAGTAGAAATATCAGTTATCTTGAAATTGAAAAGATTCATTCCCTAAATAGGGAAAATCCTGACTATGTCTTTACTCTACAAAAATGATTCTCTACCCTAACTTCTTTTAATCAAGTCTCCATCATTCATCAATTTGGTGAGACTTCTCAGACATGACCCTTTCCTCATTCCAATCTGTTTCCACATGTTGCCAAGCAAAGACAGCAACCACATCAGTATATAAAGGCTTTGCACACATACATATACAGTATAATCTCACATTATGGGTTGCTCTTCCCAAACTATCTGCTTTCCTGTATTCCTAGAGACAGGATAAGAAATCTGAGAAAAACAAAGGTATCTTTTAAAATTCATTATCTAGGCTTCTTTCTGATAATCAGGATATAGCAAAGCAGCAAAACGTAAGGACGAAAACTGTCTATGCCACCTTAAACCCTCCACAGAAAATGATAGGGTATTAAAGAATAAAAACAATACACATATAACAGTCCATAGTCACGAGTCTACAAAAATAACACGTACAGTTTTCATCCCTGCAAAATTAACTACTCAGTCAGAAATCAAGCCATTGTTATTTAAGATAGGTATGTCATATAACTACAACCTCATGGATGTTTATAAAAAAGCTGCCAACATTTTCAGGGACTATTTATTTCTGACCATAAATATGAAGAAATAGTTCACCAAGAACCAAAAGAAACAATACAGATCATCTGTCTATGGTAGTCTTCAAGTGTTAACGAGTTTTCACGTTCACTATCAGGAAACAATCCTGCAGAGGACTGTATGTTCTCTCTTCCAACTGAAAGGCTAGGTCAGAAGATTAGCTTTCAAATTCCCTCAAAGGGCAGTATATTCTGCTAAGAGCTTCTACTACCACCATCATCAACAACACTGCTTTATAATATGGACCTTTTGTCATATTAGGCACAAATACTTATTTTAACAATCATGAATCAATTTTTCTCAATTCCTGCTACTGTAAATAAAATAATTCCAGAGAAAATCAGGACAGTTTCTAGTCGGGGCCTTGCAATTTGTTTACCATTTAAATACAGCTTGTCAGTCTTACCAGAATAAGTAACTGCTGTGGTACTGTAAGTAGCACTCTGAGTATAGGACGGTACCACAGTAGCTGCAGCTGCCACTGGTTGTACGGTGGAGGACACAGGATAAATGGAGAAAGTAGTGGTAGCTGGACTTGGTGTGGCTGGTTTTATGGCTGTCACTTGTCGAGCTTGCTGGGCTTGAGTATACTGTGTTGCACCTTGACTATAACCTGCTTTAGGAGCTAAAGCAAGAAAGACACCAGAAAAAGAGAAGAGTAACTAAAGTCATTGTAACAATATACTTAAAAAACTAAAAGCAATAGCTATCAAAAGTCCTAGTAATTTCTTCTGAGCAAACGATATGATTCTTACTACTAACTTGAATAAAACATGTTTCTTCATTTCTGGCATGACAGTTCATCAGAATTACAACCAGAAAAGCAGTACTATTTACAAATGACAGATCGGAAGTTTTTATATAACTTGTGGATATGTGAATATATAAACCAGTCTACTTGAAAGGATTAATTTTACAAACAGAACAAAGAAAGCTAAATTTGTATTTCAATTCATATTAAAAATTTCAGTGCTTAATCCTGAAACTTACTCGTATACCGTCAATGGCATTTTACTGATTTACTCAGTGAATTTAACTCAAAACCACAAATGTTACTTATTCTTCAAATAGCTCAAAAAAGCTATCCTTAAATGACTATTCATGTTTTACTAAACTTTGTCTTCAACACTCGAATATGAAAAAATCCTATCAAATATATTTCTCGTTAATTACTAGTCACTCAATGATTTCAATGATTTCATTTCTGAGAAATGCCCAAATACACAAGAGTAAAAACTTACTTGATATTCAGTTAAGGTAATTTTAAACTTACCTATACCTGATTCAAACAACACAAATTAAGACAGTATTTTACAGAAAAACAAACTCCTAAGTAACTAAAAAGTCAGTTAATGTCATAACTTAAAAATCTTCCGACTCTTAGATAATTCAGTACTTTTAAGCACAAGACTAGCCTTGGAATAACTATGAAGCTTGTTTATTATATATACAAACAGAAAAGGGATCATAAAAAGGCCAGCCATTGCAACTTATCAACATACACACACATTCTGAGACAGGTCCTTAAACTACTAGAAAGCCCAGTCTGGTCTCAAACTCGTGCCCCCCATATATTAGGGTTATAAACACGTAGATATCCACTTTCAAAATAGTTTTCAGGGCACTCACTTTCCCAACTTTTAAGAGATTTATAAAATCAAAACACCATAGACACTGAAGAAATGTGGTCAACGATTTCATGTATAGATGTGTTAAAGGACAGGGAAAAGTGGGAAAAGAAGGCACTTCCTACCCATGATAAAGTCAGTTTGACTTTTTTTTTAAACCAAGGATTCTAATCCATCTTCAAATATAAGGTATTACTCAATCTTTAGACCTCAGCCTTATTTACTTTTTGAAAGAGGGTCAAGGCTATATAGTCAAGGCTAGCCTCAAATCTGCTATGAAGCTGAAGGAAAGTCTTGACACCTCCTGATATTCCTACTTCAACCTATTGAATGCTGGGATTACAGATATGTGTCACCACGTCTAGAGTCATATGATGTTACGGGTTGGACCTAGGGCATCATGAATAACAGGGCAAGCACTCTTTCAAATGAGCTATATGCCCATCTCCTCAGCTTTAAAATAAGGCTCCTTAAAAATGCTTTTGTGGTTGTTATTTTGTTTTAGTAAAGTTTAAGTCTATAAGTCTATCCTTTAAAGTCTACAAATATGGAGGCTTCTACACAAAAAAACTTTCTGCATGTGAATTATTGTACTCTGGGCATAGTAGTAGACTGAAAAAGGGTTGTGGGGGAAGTTTAACAATTAGTTTTACAAACTGGGGAAGTGAAGCCCATTAACAGTGGCTGGTAACAGAACCACCTGTCATTACAGATGAAAATATGGGCCCATAAAAGTACCAAATGGTTACTAAGACAGTCAGCATTATCAAATAAGTCAAGTCTGGTATAGCATGTGGACAAGTTAGTGTCACAGCTTCTTTTGTACAGTTGACTTCAGCAAGAGAGGAATCCTATGCTGTAAATCACAAACAGTATACATATCCAGAACAAAAGGACACCAACTTTTCTCCTAAATATCTCTTTGTGACTTAATGGCATTACAGTAGTAGAAAACAAGGACACTGAGAGAATCATTGTAGATGGATTCTGCAGTTTGTTTTCATTAGAATACCCCAAATTATTATTTTTATCATTTATAATAAAGCTGTTTACATAAAGCCCACCTGTCTGATAGTAGGTTTCAGCCACAGAAGGCTGAGGCTGGGCAGCGGCAGCTACAGCAGCAGCAGTTGCTGTTGGCTGTTGGTAGTACTGCTTACTATCATAAGCTACAGCAGGGGCTGTGGATCTTACATATGAATATGAGTCCTAAAAGAAGAAATGAAAAACAAAAACAAAAGCCTTGATTTAGATGGCAGGAAAAAATTCTTACTGTGTAAACATACAACAAAGGGAAAGAAAACAGAGTTAGTTATAGGCCTAGACTATGTTTCAATACAATATAACTAATCAATAAATGATTAGTTTATAATAAACAGAACATTAGCAATAAACAAAGATAATAAATAGTAAAAAATAAGACAATTAAGTTTCAATACAAATAACTAATTTTGAACTTTTAAAAATAAGCTCAAAAGTACTTCAAGTAGTGTTTGACGTCAATAATTTCAAAACATTTAAATATTAATTAAATAACCCATTTTACCCCCCCAAAAAATGACTGTAATTTTGCCTTTAAAGATGAATGCTATAGTATTAGATAGAGTTTCCAGGGGACTAGGTAATACAGCATAAAAGTGTAAGCAAAAGGAACAGCAACTTTAAGTTTCAAGAAGAAAACATGTAATATTTATTCAATGGGGCTTACAATCATGAGTTTCAAACTTCCCTGTCCCAAATGGACAAGTAATGCCCACTTGTATAAACAAAGGGCATTTTTTGTATGTAATTTCTTTTCTCCATAAATTTAGGGTAAGAAAGCATTTAAACAATGATCTGTGTAAACTTTAAAAAAAAATTAAACACACATATATATGTGTAGTAAGGTAAAAGTAGCAAAGGAGAATATAAAATCCACTGCAAAGATACTTAATGCTTGGATCATACCCTAGGAAATCATTCATGTCTCTCCACCACTTGGAAGTACATTTACAAGCACTGGCTTAAGCCTTCCATTATACGTGAACCCATTAAATGTATATGTTAAAGCTACTGAAGCTGGTCGTTTTCTTACCTGGTAGTTTTGTGTAGTAGCTGGGGGTGGTGGTGGTGGTGCTTCCTGTTGCCTTTGGGTGTAACCATAGTCTGTTGCTGTGTGTGCAGTGGGGTAGCCTCCATAAGCAGCAGCTGTTGCAGCAGCTGCAACAGCTACTGGAGCAGGCCTGGCAACTGCAACTGTGGCGGCTGCTGGTGCGTAAGCAGCAGTAACTGTGTGAGCAGCTACTGGAGCCTGATGGACAGTGTAGCTAGCAACTGTAGTTGGATGAGAATAGGCTACACCCGAAGCTGGCTGCTGGCTATATTGTGAAGTAGAAGAATAAATATAATAATTTAATTTTAAAACCAAGCAGATAAGTCATTTAGAATCACTTATCAACTTAAAAAATATTGGAAGTTATGATTTAATTTTTAAAATCAAGGAATAGTCTTAAAATTACCAACTAAAAGCATGTTTCAAGTAATAGAATTACAGACTACTGAAGGGCAAGTATTTATTTGAACTCAATACGTTCTACTCAATACTATTATTAGTTAGTGTTTTTAAAATAAATTTCCATTACTTAATTATAAATACTTTATATATTTACATATATTATGCATCAGACCACGAATCACATGGCAAAGCAAGAAAACGAAGATATAAAACAGAGGAAAAAATTTGCACCAAATTAGGAATTTAAAAAACCCTTTATAGTTTATTTTACACAATTTAAAATCTCAATGAAAATACCTTGTATTATACAACTGATATATGATAAATATATGATAAAATTTCCAGCTTACAAGAAGCATTTTATTAAATAAGTTCTTTTAAAAATTTAATATGTGTTGTTGTAAAAGGCCCTAAGGCAGATGTTCTGCAGTCATTCCCATTTAAGCCTCAAAAGGCAAAAGTATTTTCCAAAAATAGTAATCAAATCAATTCCACCTAAAAATTCTTATAGAAATGTTACTTTAACTTCTAAAATGAGAATTTGTGCTACATAAACTCAAGTCATACAGATGTGATCATAAGACAGTATAGTTTAGTTTTCATTAAAGGCTCACTTGCTAAGGCTGTCCTACCAAAGTAACACATGCCTTCTCCAAAGCAGAGACACCCAATAGCTCAAATGTCTGGCTGACAAGGCTTAGTAAGAGCCAACAGTTAAGAATAGTTGGGGGTGTGTGAACTGCTGATAGCACTAATGAATTGCGAGTATGTGACTTACGGGTTATAAAGTACAGTGTATTCTATACTGGTGTGCATAGTAGCATAGGAAGGTTGTATAGAATTAATATTTTGGGCCACCATATTTAACCTGCATTATATAAAATACTGATCAACTAAAATTTGACCAAAGGGAATCAATAATGAAACTTACAGATAAGGATTTTATTTCATATAAAAATGGAAGATTCTAGGAAAGGTGATAGCTGTCTTCTAAAAGAAGACACTTACTCCATGCTGCTCCAGAGAACAGAACTAGAACCAACAGATGGAAGTTACAGGGTGCCAGATTTCAGTCCAATATGAAAAAGAAAACAAAAAACAAAAAACAGAAACAAAAAACTTAGAGTCCAAAGAAACTATTAATTTCTACTTGGCTGAAGCTTCCATATTTTAATATAAAACTAGCCAACACTTTCTGCATAAATGACAATTAAGGAACAAGAAAAATAAGCTCACATTTTTATAATGGGAAATCTGTCTAAATAACATGTCATTTACTATGGATTATGTAACATTTAAAATTTTTATTCATTTATTATTTACTACTTTGCAGTGCTGGGAATTGAAATTAGGGCTTCACACATGCTAACTAAAGGTTCTACTAATAAACTATATTCCTAGCCTCAATTTGACATTCTCTAAAAAAATAAAAATGGTGTGTCTGTGTGTGAGAGAGAGAGAGGGAGAGAGGGAGAGAGGGAGGGAGGGAGGGAGGGAGGGAGGGAGGGAGGGAGGGAGGGAGGGAGGGAGGGAGAACAAGAGAGATGTGCGGGTATGGAGGTCAGAAGAAATTCTGTGGAGTTCTTTCTACCTTTATGGTTCTGGTAATATATAATCCAGGTCACCTGTACTTTTATCCTCTCCAGGGCCCACAACTGGACATTGTTTAGAGAACAGATTCCCATAAACTGTGCTTTGAAGTTCACATATGCTAGTGCTGCACACCCTACCCAACACACAGAAATAAAGTTTTAAGTAGGCAGGCAGTGGTGATGCACACCTTTAATCCCAGCACTTGGGAGGCAGAGGCAGATGGATGTCTGTGAGTTCAAGGTCAGCCTGGTCTACAAGAGCTAGTTCCAGGATAGCTACACAGAGAAACTCTGTCTTGAAAAAACAAACAAAAAAACAAAAAAAACCAAAACCACAAACAGTAAGTTTTAAGTGTGTGTGTGTGTGTGTGATGGAAATGTAGCTCAGTTAGAACAGTGCTTATTTATCTAATGTTCTGAAAATCCAGGACTCAAGACTCAGAATTCCATAAAACTGGTGTGGAGTCACACAACTGTAATACTTGGGAACTGGCAGGCAGGAATCAAATATTCAAAGTCATCCTTTCATCCTTGGTTACACGAGATATAGTCCCAAAAACTAAAATAAAAATACACCAGGTCTATGAAATTGTGTTAAACATTTAACTAGTTAAGATTTGATTTCACATATACAGACCACATTGTCTAAGGACTTTGGTTATGTTAAAATTCAGATATAGTCTTGGATTTTTATACAACTACTCTTTGACATCTGCAGGAGACTTATTTTTAAAATAAGATAAATAATAAGTAACAAAATCCAATGACGCTCAATTCCTTGCTTAAAGAGCACAGTAGCTCAGTGGTAGAGCTTCTTGCTTGGCACATGCAAAGTCCCACACCAAAGGAATCCTTACGCAAACAAAAATTTGTTATGTTTCTAAACTGGCACAGTATTTGCATATAATCTTAATACAACATACCCTAAACTGTAGTAAATCTCATGTCCATATTATTTATACTAGTATAATGAAAATGTCATGTAAATAACCACAGTTAGGAAATAATGGATGAGAAAAACCTATAATGCTCATTAATACAGGCACAATTATTCATTCTTTATCCATGATGCAGAGCCTGCACATACACAGTCAACTGTAATTGTTTCTATTAATACCATCATTAATTCCTTTTTCAGTAGATGCCCACATTTTTTGGCCCCAAAAGATGTTCTACAGGACAAAAAATAGGTGGAGACATAGTGGAAACAATCAACTAGGTAGACAATTTGACTGAAACTGCCTGATCCTAACCCTTAAAAATACATAACTAAGGGAGGAAGATCATATGCTCTGGTTTATGCCCAATGTCTTTGTGGAATTATTCATATTATTTCTGTCACTCTTCCAAAGTGTTTTGGTCTGAATAATAAATTTCAAAGTCATCATTCTTAAGCACCTTATAAAAATGATGCCAGGGCAGTAAGCAAATGCATATGTATATACAAATATATACACATTCATTTCCAGGGCTTCCTAACGCAGTTCTATTTCACACAGCCAGGTCCCTATCATCACCTGAATTGGAACGTCTTTCTGTTGCTGTTTTGAAACAGGCCCTGTATCTCAGACTGACTTTACATTTACCATGCAGCTGAGAATGACCTTGATGTCCTCATTCTCCTGCTTCAGTCTTTGGAGTGCAGGATTAGAGGTTTTCATCATCACCCCCTAGTTCATATATGATGGAAAATCCAACTGAAGTGCTACCCACAGGGCAAGCACTCTCATCAACTGAGCTATATTCACCAGCCCCTGAAAACATAACTTCTACCAAAAACATTAGGTAGTCCCAATTCCTAGAGTAGCCAAGCTGATTTTCATTTAAATTAAAGACTATTACTTAGAAGCCATCCAGATAATTCTTTCAATTTCAAACATGCCCTCCCCTGTAAGATGTTATGTTACAGTGACCAAACTAGCTTATACTAATCCAATTAAATACATAGGGGAGAATAAATTTACTTTCAAAATTCAGGTTAAAGGCCAGGGTGAAGTGATGGAGGAGGGTCATCTGTCTATGTGTTACTTTCATTGGTTAATAAAGAAACTGCCGTGGTCCTTTAATAGGACAGAAAATTAGGTAGGGGGAGTAGACAGAACAGAATTGTGGGAGAAAGAAAGCAAAGTCAGTCAGACGCTTCAGGCAATCGCCATGCCTCTCCTCTCCAAGATGGATGCAGATTAAGATCTCTCCTGGTAAGCGACCATCTCATGGAGCTACAGAGATTACTAAATATGGGTTAAAGCAAGATGTGAGAATTAGCCAATAAGAGGCTAAAACTAATGGGCTAGGCAGTGCTTAAATACAATTTCCATGTAATTATTTTGGGTAAAGCTAGCTGGGTGGTAAGAAAAGCCACTTCTATCCTTCTACAGTGAAGCCTAGTATTCAGAGAGGCCCTGCATTTGACCCCTAGCACTGGGGATCTGATTGCAGGAAGGATGGTTTAAATTAATACCAAGTGCAAAATATCAAGTTAAAATCAAGGGGATTTGCCTATTTTATAATAGTAAAATAAAGTGTCACCTCCCTGCATACAATGTAAAATTTCACTGACTTCAATCTGTAAAGACAAGCGCTTTTGAGCAATAATATTTGTGAATAATAAATAGAATCTAGTCAGTTTTAAATGGAGAGAAACTAGAGCCGGGCAGTGGTGGCGCACGCCTTTAATCCCAGCACTCGGGAGGCAGAGGCAGGCGGATCTCTGTGAGTTCGAGACCAGCCTGGTCTACAAGAGCTAGTTCCAGGACAGGCTCCAAAGCCACAGAGAAACCCTGTCTCGAAAAACCAAAAAAAAAAAAAAAAAAAAAAAAAAAAAAAATAAAAAAAAAAAAAAAGGAGAGAAACTAAATAAAAAAAACACAAAATGTAAGCTGTATATAGTGGGTCATGCCTTTAACATTAGCCCATAGGAGGCAGTAGCGAGCAGGTCTCTGTAAGTTTGAGTCTAGCCTGGTCTACATAGCAAGCCCTAGGACAGCCAGAAACCTTGTCTCAACACTCCCCTTCAAAAACAAACAACATCCCCCCAGCATTAATAACAGCATGTGTAAGAAAGTTTAATACAAAAGAGGCTGGAGAGACGGCTCAGCAGTTAAGAGAGCACTTGTTACTCTTCCTGAGAACATGGTACGTTTTATTCCGAGCATCATCTACATGGCAGATTGTAACTATCTGTAACTCAAGGGATCTTATGCCTTCTTCTGGCCTTGGAGGGCACTAGTCACACAAGTGGTACACATACATAGATGCAGGCAAAACACCCAAACACATAGAATTAAAAAAAAAAAATAATTAAAGGAAAAGAGAACAACAACAACAAAACATTTGGGAGGCAGAGGCAGGTGGATCTCAGTGAGTTCAAGGCCAGTCTGGTCTACCAAGTGAGTTCCACGACAGATACGACTGTTAAACAGAGAAACCCAGTCTCGAAAAACCAAAAAGAAAGGGAGGGAGGGAGGGAGGGAGGGAAGGGAGGGAGGGAGGGAGGAAGACTTCAAGAGTTGAAAATGCTATTTCCTTCAATGTCAAACATGGGAAAGAAACCAGGCATGGTGGTGTAGACCTGTAAAGCTAGTACTGGGGAGGTGGACGCTTCTAGACTAGCCTCAACGAGATCAGACTCTGCCTCAAAATATTAAAAAAGCAAAATAAAGTATCTAGAGAATTATTAATGTTAAATTGTAAAATTACTCCACATTCTTAGATTTACTCTCGAAGATAATGACCAGTTTTCTACCTGCTTATCAAAAACTTAGCTAGAAGCCTTGAAATAGTTTGTTGGGGTGGTCATGGTGGCACCTGAGTTAAATCCCAGTATTTGTGAGGCAGAGACAGGAGGACCTCTTTGCTCTTAGTCTCATCTACAAAGTAACAGACAAGTCAGTGCTACATTGTAAGGCCCTGTCTCAAAGTAAGTAAGATTTTTTTCAGGCAGCCTTGCTGCTTTCTTCAAAAAACAAAAAAACTGAAGGTTGACAGGCAATTATCAGGTATTTAAAGAAAGCATATTCTCAAATGCAAAGCAAGTTAAATCTGTCACTGCAGGAAATAAATACATCAAAGTCACACAATTTTCAAAACCCCTAATTTGTATCATAAAGCAAGAACTTTATACTAGTCATGAGATGAGCCTAAAGAATATACATAAAAATATGGAAGAAAAAGAAGTTCACTATCTAACTAGAAAGAATTCTAGAAAAAAAATAGTAAATGAAATTAAGAAATTTTACTATTAAAGGGAATCATTTTCAAATTCAATCAGCAGACTATCCAAAGAACCAACTTGGAGATATTTTTCAATTTTTCAACACAAAAGAAGTTCTTCAATTTTCCAAAGAGGAAAAGAATGTTATAATAAAAAAATTAGATTAAAAGAAAAGAAAATCAAGCACTTGGGAGGCAGAGGCAGGCGGATCTCTGAGTTCGAGGCCAGCCTGGTCTACAAGAGCTAGTTCCAGGACAGGCTCTAGAAAGTACAGGGAAACCCTGTCTTGAAAAAACCAAAAAAAAAAAAACAAAAAAACAAAAGACTTCTGTAGAAGTCTGTACCCAGCTTAACTATGGAAAATAAGTACTTTTTTTAAAGACATCTGAGGTCAAGTTTTACTATTATATATGTACCCAGACAAAACAAAAAATAAAGATAAGAAATTCTGCAAACCATAAAAAAAAAAAAAAAAAAAAAAAAAAAAAAGCCCAGGTCTACAGCTATGCAGCAGGCCAGAAATCAGGGTAATATCAAGCAAAGTACAAAACCTCTGACAGAACGATGAACGATGAAGACAAGAAACAGAAATACTAAGATATAATCACTATGTCTGATGACACATGCCTATAATCCCAGTTAAGAGGTAGAGGCAAGACCATTAGTAGTTCAAAGTCATCCTTGACTACATAGTAAGTTTGAGGCCAACCAACTCTGTCATAAAAAACAAATGATAGTCATGGCAATTAACAACAAAGGTATGATCCCGAACCATAAGAAGATCTTATAGTTGGATAGAAAGCACAATCGAAAAAAAAATTCACCTTTAGAGTAGGTAGATTTTCCATTAAGTGTACAGGACTAAGTGTACAGGAGATGAACCTAAGGAATATACATAAAAATAAAAACATGGAAGAAAAAGAAGTCCAATATCTAACTAGAAAGAATTCTACAAAAAAAATAGTAAATGCAAATGACTCCTAGTAGGATTTAGAATCATAGCTTGGTATCTGGCTCCACAGTAACTTCTACTTACAGTTACAGTAAGGCAAGTTTTTGTTGTTTTAAAAGTTCTAGAATCGACCTAACTTATGGAAGACAAACCAGAAAACACAATACCAGTAAAAACTGTAGTACAAGAGGGTTGAGGATATATGGAAAGAGGAAAAGCACAATGCTTCAAGATTATTCATTCATTTATTCATTCATTCAGAGACAGAGCTTCTCTGTGTGCAGTCCTGGAACTTGCTCTGTAGACCAGGCTGGCCTCAAACTTACAGAGATCCGCCTGTCTCTGCCTCCCGAGTGCTGGGATTTAAGGTATGCACCACCACTGCCTGGCGAAATGTTTTTTTAAAGATTTATTTTAAGTATATGAGCATTCTACCTGCACGTATGTCTTTATGCCAGAAGAGAGCATAAGATCCCACTATGGATGGTTATGAGCCACCATATGGTTGTTGGGAACTGAACTTAGGACCTCTGAAAAAGCAGCCACAGTTTTAAGATTCTTCAAGAGAATGAGTTGCTGTTATCTTCTGGGGAATTAAAACTGTAGCACACTATCTGAATAAACAGTCTACAATTGAATTTAGGAAAAAAGAAAAGTATGTATGACATCTAAAACTACTGAATCCAGAAGATAAAAATTGCATAAAGTTGATTAGGATAAATTATATACATATACACAAAAATAAATGACCAGTGGTTAGCTGTTGCACAATATTATTTTAAGATGTGTTATACTTGTTTATACTGTGGAATATTTGTTTAATTATTCTTTTATGTTGCATTTGTTTAATCTGTGAAGCCGTGTTATTTTGTCTAAAACACCTGATTGGTCTACAATACCAAGGAAGGAGAAAGTATAGGTGGGGCTGAGAGACAGAAACAATAAATTGGAGAAATCTGGAAAGGAAGATCAAGGAGTGAGAGAGGAAGGAGGAAGACTTCAGGGGCCAGCCACCCAGCAAGCCAGAATAAGAAGAAAAATATGCAGAAACAGAAAAAGCTAAAAGCCCAGAGGCAAAAGATAGACGGGATAATTATAGGAAAACTGGGGAGAAATAAATCAAGCAAAGCCAGATAAGTAATAAGACTCTGTATTTATTCGGGAGCTGGGTGCTGGCCCCCAAAAGAACAGAGTTAAAAAAAAAAAAAAAAAAGGCCAGTTAAGCCAAAACAAAATGTTTTTTTGGGGGCGTTTTTGTTGTGGGCTTTTTGTTATTGTCCCCCCCCCCCCCCCTTATTTTATTTGTTGCTGTTTTCAAGACAGAGTTTCTCTGTGTAACCACTCTGGCTGTCCTGGAACTCACTCTGTAGACCAGGTAGGCCTTGAGCTCATAGAGAGTCATTGGGATTAAAGGCATGTGACATCACTGCCCGATTTGTTATTTTATTACTTGATTAAGAGAAGAGAGAATTGGGGAGATGATGTCGGTGGGAGATCTGAGACAAGTTGGGGAAGGTAAAAAAAAAATTGCATGAAAAAATCCCACATATTCAAGTTGGAACAAATTAAGGTCTAAGTACTACCCAAAGGGATTTATAGATTATTCAGTGTGATCCTTATCAAAATTCCAAAGACTTTTTGCAGAAATTGAGAAATCCATTTTAAAATTCACATGAATCTTAAGGGAACCCCAAAGTCAAATAACCTTTAAAAGAGAAAAAACACAGGAATAAAACACTTTGTTACAATTTTCAAAGTAGCAAAAGCAAATGAGGGTTTAGTATTCAGCCATAAAAATGTATGGAAAATAACTAGAAATTGTCCCAACACATAAGATATCTAGGCTGGGCGAAGGTGGTGCACGCCTTTAATCGCAGCACTCAGGAGGCAGAGGCAAGTGGATCTCTATAAATTCAAGGACAGCCTGGTCTACAGAGCTACTTTCACTATAGGCCCCAAAGCTACAGAGAAACCCTGTCTCAAAAAAACCAAAAAAGTATCTAAACATGGAGACAAAATACTTTACAAAGTGTTATTTTTGTCAAATAAGTAAACATGCTGTAGAGAAATGGAAGGAAATTTCAGTGCTACAAGCTGTAAGCATACTACGCTATTCTGATTCTATCTGCTGTACTTCCTGGAGTCTGAAACCATACTACTTAAGGTAGCAGGCAGATCTTCAAACTATCATTCTTCAAGGAGGTAAAGACCCGCATACAAAATACAAATCAATGTATTCTTTCCTTCCAGAGAATTTTGCTCAAAAAACAAAATCAACCAACTAACACAGGCAAAAAACCCAACCAAACAAAAAACAACCAAAACCAAAACCCCAAACTAAACAGAAACATCTACCTATCAATGAGCAGCATTTAACACCCTCTGCCAGCTGCTAACAAGTGGTCACATAAGCCTACCACACTTTCTGCCATGCTAGTTCTCAGAGAATGGCAGTTCAGGAACAGTTAGAAACCAAAGACTGTTAACGTCTAGCCTCACCAGGGCTCCAAATCTCCAGGGTTGTTGTTGTTCATGTCTATGTGTTTGTGGTGAATGCTGTACAAATAACATTTTCTGTACTGTAATTAGAAAGTTCTTTTTTTTTGGACAGGGTCTTATTACCAGCCTGGAACTGATCACTATGTAGACTGGAACAGCCTTGAACTCCCAGATATCTGGTCTCTTCCTCGAAGCACTGGTGTGCCTCACCACTCTCTTTGAAGGGAGAACTGTAAAAAAACTTTTCCTGTCTTAGTCCTAACTCTGGGTAAAGAAAACAAAAACCTTTATAAGACAATCCTTGGAAATTACTTATGACCAAGATCTAAACAACCAGTAAGCTATCTTAACAGAATCTTGCATTGACTTTATTTTACAGGCTACAAACTATGTCCCTTTGCAGACATGCTGCAAATGCAAACAGAAAACCTCAAAAACAAATTATAAAGATCAAAATTACCATAAAGAAATAAGATATGATGAACAGGAGTTGGTTGAATAATAACTACATTTAAAGAAATAAAGGAGTATCAAATCTAAGAATAAAAAGAGATGGATCAAAAATAATTGAGTAGGGTCAGGCAAGACAACACAGTGCATAGAGGTACCTCCACCAAGCCTGCAAGCCTGAGTTCTAACCCTAGTGGAAGAGAAGAACTGACTCCCATTAAGACCATCGACATCCACACGTGCACAAACAATAATTACATGTAACTTTTAAAAAGACATTTTTTAAAAAAATCAGATGGCTGGGCATGGTGACATATATTTTTAATCCCAGTACTAAGGAGGCAGAAAGAGGAAGATCCACGTGAGAGGCCAGCACGGTCTACATATCGAGCTTCAGGATAGCCAGGACTACATAGAGACCTTGTCTCAAAAAGCTAAAAGATTAAAATAAAAAAAAATTAAAGAAAATCAGATGAAGATGGGTATGGCCCTGCACTCTGCAATCCTCAGTACTCAAGTGGCTAAAGGAGGATAGCCACAAATTCAGGGCCAGCATTGGACACCGTGAGTTCCAATATTAAGGTACCGTCTCAAAAAAAAAAAAAAAAAAAAAAAAAAACACCAAAGCAAAACCAAAAAAGGCTGGTGAACTTTTAAAGGAATCAAACAGAACTTTCCAGAAATGTAGTACATAAAAGCTGCAATTAGAAACTCAGGTTTCACATGATTGATTAGAAACAGCTGGCTAAAAAATTAGCAAAATGGGAGATATCTACAATTACCCAGATTGCATAAACAAAGAGTTTTTGTTTTGTTTTTTTTTTTTTCCCCTACGTAATCCTGTCTCTGTAGACCAGGCTGGTCTCAAACTCAAGAGATCCACCTGCCTCTGCTTCCTGAGTGCTGGGATTAAAGGCGTGTGCCACCACTGCCTGGCCATGATCTTAAAAAATGACAGCAGCAGCAAAATACTTAACAGGTAAAAACCTTAGAGGACAGAATATAAGAATGTTAATTTAATCACTTGGTATTAGAAATGGAGAAAAACAAGAAATATTAAAAAGAGTGCCAGAGAATCCCCACATTTACAAAGATAACAATTCCCAAATTGTGAGGGAATAAAAACAATAGAATTCATGCCAACATACATCAAAGAAAAACAGTAAGCATTGAAGATCAGGAGAAACTCTCTAACACATAGGAAAAATTGTCTAACAAGAGATAAAAACCATTCTAGCATAAGGGTAACATACTAAAGATGTTTGGACCTTGGATAGTCTTCCATTGCTGTTGAAAGATAGCATGTGTATGGGGAAAACCCTATGAAGAATGAAGAACTGCTAGGCAAATAAAGGCCAATTTAAATAACGGATTGTAGAAGACAACTGTGCCCAACAATAACTATATGGACTATACAACAGCCCCCCAATCTATATTTGAAGTCCTTATATCCACAATAAATAACTGAGTTCAAAACAGAATTAGTTATACCTAAAGTTGATGGGTAATACAAAGTGGTTCATAATTGCATGTCAAGAAAACAAGTATTTCATATTTCTCAAGCGTTCACATTTCTTCAGAGAATGAGGACTATTCGTTCAGAAATGATAAAAAGCTTCCATCAGGCAGAGAGGTGGCTCAGTGGATGCAGGCCCTTGCTACTGGAGTCTGACCACCCAAGTTCAAGTCCCAGGTCCTACAGGTGAAAGGAGAGTTCAGTCTATTTCTTCCTCTGGTTCTATCAAATGTTTCAAGTTTGTAACATCTTTTTTTGTTGTTGGTATTTATTCATTCAAGACATGTTTACATGCCAGGCACCACTTCTTCTCTGGTTTTATACAAATTCTGCTTTAGCAGTGGATCACCAAACATGAGGATAATAACCAGATTTACACTGCTCCTGGAATACTGATAGTATTCTGTTTAAGTGAGGGCTACACAAGTTTGCCTATTTTTATACGTTACCAGACTATCATATGTGAAGTTTTCTCTTTTACATATATCATGTTTCAATGGTTTTTAAAAGGTTTGTTTGTTTGAGACAAGGCTCTGTGTAGCTTTGACTGCCCTAAAACTCCCTATGTAGACCAGACTCTGGGATATGCCTACCTCTGCCTCCTGAATGCTAGGATTAAAGACATGCACCATCACTGCTCAACTAAAAAGTATTTTAAAATATTTTTAAGACTTAAATTTAAAGATTTTAAGAGAATGGGTGTTTTTGTCTACATCTATGTCTTTGCACCACATTCATGCCTGGTGCCTGAGAAGGTCAGAAAAGAATGTTGGCTCCCTGAAACTGGAGTTTGGGATAGTTCTAAACCACTACTATGTGGTTGCTAGGAACTGATCTCAGGTGTTCTGTAAGTACATTTAACTGCTGAGCCATCTCTCCAGCCCTGTTTTATTTATTTACTTGTGCATGTGTGTGCATGCGCACTAGTTATGTATGTATGGGTACCTAGGAAGCCAGAATAGAGTGTTGGATTCCTTGGAGCTGCACTTACAGGTAGTTGTGAGCCAGCTAATATGGGTCCTGAGAGCTGAACTCTGGTGCCTGAACGGTTTTTAAAGCTAGGAATGTTGTCTCACACCAGTAAGCATTTTGAAGGTTGAGGCAGCAGGCTTATCTCAAGTTGGAAGGTAGCTGGCTACTTAATGAGTGCCAGGACACCCCGGACCACAGAATGTAACTGTTTCCAAATACAGTAAAACTTTTGATCAGATCCTCCAATTTCCTATTTTGGTATTTCATGAAAAGTCAAGAATGGGAGTTGGAGAGATTGCTCAGCCATTAAGAGCACCTGATGCTCACTCTTCAAAAGAATCCAGATTTGGTGCTGCTATACACACACACACACACACACACACACACACACACACACTCACACATTAATGACAGAACACATACACACACACTAAAAAAAAAGTCAATGACTGTTACCACAGTGAGCCCCACAAGTATAAATTCTTTGAGAGCACAAGCTCTAAAAATCAAGTACCAGTATCACATGAATTATAGCCCTGGTTGTCCTGGAACTAGCTCTTGTAGACCAGGCCTGCCTCTGCCTCCCGAGTACTGGGATTAAAGGAATGCACCACCACATTCTGGTGAATTATAGCCTCAAATTTCTTCTAACACACAGAATATTAAACAAACAAACAAGCAATTGTTTATTTTATTACCTTGATTTTTATGTATTAAGAGCTACACTTCACTGGGCTTTATCAAACATTAAATGATGCTACCCTTGAAAAATGACCTTAATCCTGTGTCCTAACAGAGTGCTGCCACAAACAATGGATAAGAACTGTGTTGACCCTTCAACCTTTACTAAGTAGATTAAAAATATATCTAGGTCATTCTAATACTGTCAGTTTTTGCAATTCTAAGTAATAATGTAACTGACTATGGAAAAAATAAACCCATACCTTTAAGCATTCTATACTCTCTACATTCTAGCTCAACTATCAATAAGCATAGCACTAGCTCTATAAAGTCTTAATCTAATAATCTATCCATCCTTTTATTTTTCTAAATACTAATTATTTCTTACAAGATGTTCTAACACTTTAAGGATAATCCTTGTTTCACTACAACCATTAAGATCCTTTATCAACCGGGCGCATGGTAGCATTCTCAGGAGGCAGAGACAGGTAAATCTCTGTTAAATTAGCCTGGTCTACAGAGCAAGCTCCAGGAAAGGCACCAACGCTACCAAAAAAAAAAAAAAAAAAAAAAAAAAAAAATCCTGTCTTGAAAAACAAATGCAAAAAACACACAAAAAGATTTCCTTTATCAAGTTACATAAAAAACTTGAGATTTCAAAAATCTCAAATCTGGAATTACAGTAAGTATATTAGAGTTAATTTAATGGCTTGGATATTTTAAAACTTCATTAATATAATCTCTTTTTAGGACTATACTTTTGCTCTTTTTTTCCTTAATGTGTCTTGTAGATTTCATTGCTTTTACTTCTAGTCAATCAGTTTTGGGCTCTACATAAACATGGCAATGCTGGGGACTTAGTTGTGGAACACTGACTTAAATAAACAAGAGTTATTTGAAATTTAGTAACTTAATTCAACACTGCTCCAACAGGAATGCTAATTTATTTTTTGATTATTGAGACAGAATCTCCCTTTGTAGAACAGGTTTGCTTTGAATTTACTCAGAATAGCAAAAATTCTGAGATCACAAGTATACATCACCACCATATCCAACTCATGAAACTCAATTTTTTTTAAAGTCAATTTTTGTATGATTTAGTTACAGAAAATTCAATGGACTCTTACTGGGTTTCATGTCTCTGTGTGTTTTTCTTCCTTCCCTACTGAACTGAAACTGAGACTTACCATTGATACCAACACCTATTTTATAGTTAGCATATGACAGACATAAATTGTGAGTTCTTTAAAAATGTATGCGCTCCTATAGCATTGGTAGGAGACTTTCTAAGAACCATGCTCTATGCTAGGAAATGTATTCAATCTTCACCTTGAGAAAAGGTGGGTAAAGAAATAAAATCTCAGAGAAGTTAGTGACTTGGCTAACAGACTAAAGAAATGGAGCTGAGGTTCAAATTTAAGGCTAACTAGTTTCCAATTCAAATCTTTCTGAGACTGTGTACCACCATAAAGGCAAATCTACCTATCACTTCAACATTCTATACAGGGTTATTTTGCCTCATTCTACAACCCACCAACCCTCTTTATAGTAGTACTAGTGATTAATTTAAATTCTAGGCCTTGAACATGCCATACAAAAACAAAAAACAAAAAACGTACCAAGCGCCAGGAAGTGGTAGCAAACGTCTTTAATCCCAGCACTCAGGAGGCAGAGGTAGGCGGATCTCTATAAGTTCAAGGACAGCCTGGTCTACAAGGGCTAGTTCCAGGACAGGCACCAAAGCTACAGAGAAACCCTGTCTTGAAAAACCAACCAAGCAAACAAACAAAACTTACCAAGCTATACTTCAGTCCTTTCAACCTACTCCTCGGCTATTAGTAAAATATACAGGAAATACCAGAAGTCTAACAGCAAATATCTTTTTTTGGGGGGGGGGGAGGGGGGTCATTATTTCAGATTTTATACATTTAATATATGCACCCTAGAGTCTCTGATTCGGCAATGGGAGAATACATGGAAGCTGAAAAAATTTAACAACCAGTAAATTTCCATCTTTATGAGTGGTTTCAAAACATTTTCACCTGGTCAGTCTTCTCTCTTTCCCTTCTCACATTAGTAATTAGTCTGTATACCCTACTAGTGTTACTTTTAAGACAGTATTATTAACTCTACATTCAAATACAAAGTATAAAAGAAAAATATAAAACCTAAACTCACTGGCAAATCAACCCATTCAAGGTGATCGTTTTTCCCTGCCCAAATTATTGTAGTAATAAGAAGTTTATCATTTAGAAACACATATGCAAAAGAAACCTCAAAACCGTTTTATGAGGTACTTTCTTTTGACTAGCAGATTCTTAAAATGCTCACCAAGCAAGCATAGAATGTTAGCACTTGGGAGACTGAAGCAGGAGGTCTGTAAGAGGCTAAGAAGGGGAATGATTATTTTGCACAGTTACACAACCCTTTACATTGTCTGGAGTCAATTATTACTGATAAGAATGGTAAAAATGTTGCCAAGCAATTACTTTAAATAGCCAACTTTTTTGAAGGTATAGTTAACATTCAGGTATCAATGATATCTAAAACTACATCTTGAGTACCAGCTAAAGATTGAAGTTACCCAGAGAACAGACTAAATATGAAATGACAAGAAATTTTCAAGGTTTTTCTCAAGAGTGACAAGAAAATGGCTGCTTAAAATATTAAAGAAAAGGTTATTTTTCTGTTCACTGGAGAACAGAAATTACTCTATAATAATTTTATTACACATTTGTTTATGTTGTAACCCCTTTAAAAACTCAAGTACTGCTGGAGAGGTGGTGCATGCCTTTAATAAATAACAGCACTCAAGAAGAGGCAGAGGCAGGCAGATCACTGTGAATTTGAGGCCAGCCTGGCCTACAAGTTGAGTCCCAAGACAGCCAGGGCTACCCTGTCTCAAAAAGCAAAACAAACCAATAACAACAACAATAAAAAAAAAAAAAAGAGGGTGAAAGATAGATTTCTGTTATGAAAACATTAGGACCCTCCCCCCATTTATCTGAGAGTTAGCAAGACAGTTCAGCAGGTTAAAGCACTTGATTCACAAGTCTTATAACCCAAGTCTGGTGCCCAAAATGCATGATGGAGGAAGAGAATTAACTACTAAAAGTTGAAATCTCATCTCCACAGGTGGGCTGGACACACACTTAACTGGGCATGCACATACACCCACACAGATAAAATTCAATAATAAATAAAAAGCAAATGAAAAAGAGGCTAGTGGGGTAAGATGGGTCTAATAGAAGCATACTGCAGGTTAAGGCAGGAGGATCAAAAATTTAAGGTTTTGCTACACAGTTAAGCTCAAGGTTAGCTTGAGATATGTGAGACCCTGCCTCAAATAAATAAAAATAGGAGAATCATCTTGCATTAGCAGCAATATAATCCCAACACTTGGAAAATGGAAGCAAAACCTAGAGTTCCAGGTTGAGCTTGAGGCCAACATGGACTACACGGTATATATATATATATATATATATATATATATATATATGTGTGTGTGTGTGTGTGTGTGTGTGTGTGTGTGTGTGTGTGTGTGTCTCTGTGTGTATACATATATAGATTTATGTTATATATGTTTAAGAATGTGTTGTTTGTTTTGAGTGTTTCCTCAAACAGTAATCCTCCCTAATGTTTTTCAAAAATTTTTAAGTTTTTGTTTGTTTGCTTGTTCATTTTTCAAGACATGTTTTTCTCTGTGTAGCCCTAGCTATTCTGGAACTCATTATATAGACCGAGCTGGTCTCGAACCCAGAGATCTACTCCCTCTGCCCTCCAAGTACAGGGATTAAAGGTGTGTTCCACCACACCTCGGCTTACTTTTGTTTTTAAATTTATTTTATGTGCATTGATGTTTTGCCTGCATGTATGCTTGTGTGATGATGTCAGATCTCCCTGAACTATAGTTAAGAGTTTTGAGCTGCCATGTGGGTACTAGGAATTGAACCTGGGTCCTCTGGAAGAACAGACGCTGCTCTTCTACCGAGCCTTCTCTCCAGCCCCCTTTTAAGTTTAGCGTGTCTAACAGTGTACCTTCTCAACACAAGAATTCTCAAACTAAACTCACTTTCTGTCACGAAGCCATCAGTTATTTTCCACGGGAAAACCCGCCTTGTCTTGTTCCTCCGCCCATAAATTAAACATCTTATCAGAAATACATAAACACAACTGAGAAACTGAGACTTTGCAGCACAAAGATTGAGTAAATGCTCAACACAGAAATGTTTAACATGAGCCGGGTACATGCCTTTAATCCCAGCACTAGTGAGGCAGAGGCAGGCGGATCTCTGAGTTCCAGGCCAGCCTGGTCTACAAGAGCTAGTTCCAGGACAGGCTCCAAAAGCTACAGAGAAACCCTGCCTTGGGGGAAAAAAGTGTTTAATATGAATTATCATAAATGAAAACAATCTAAAAGCTATTTGGAACTCATATAATTTCTTTACAACACACCAAACTAACTCTTCAGTATACCATTAACAAATATCAAAGCTAAGGCTGGGGATGTAGTTTCCTGGTAGAGCAAACTGCCAAGGAGCATGAAAGACACAGGTTTCATTTCCAGCATGGAGGATAAATCTAAAGTAAATTTAGATAAATAGATTTATTGTATATAGCTGTGACTAAGAAAATTTCAGAAGTTCACTCTGAATTACCTATACTCAATGACAGTCCATTCACATGTAAAAGACTTTAAAGAGTCCCCAGAGTTTTGAGACCTTTCAAATTAAGAAACATATACATGCAAACTAAAACTAAACTCTTTCACTTCCTAAAGTTCCATTATAACTTTAGGAATTAACTAGCCAGAATTAACATAGCTGGTATTAACTGTATTTACCCATCTTCCTCAAAACATTAAGATTACTGAATATGAATTCTTGTTTTTTAAAATACCAATAACTTTCACATTTGCCTATGTAAAAGGACAATGAGTCTTAACAATTAGTTTAGTGATGTATGTATAGTTAACATCAAGACCAGTCTTTTCTCTTTAGACATACATTATCAAAACAATTCAACAAACTGGAATATCATTTTGCTCAAGCTAGGATTCAATATTCACACAATATTGATTGGATTCAATTTTTTTTACACCTATAATACTGTACTTAAAAAAAAACCTAAAAACTGAAACCAATTCATCAATTTTCAGTATGTCAACAATTAATAATGCAAATACGTCATTCAGTGGATACTAAGAAAACAGAAAAATACTGTACAAAATGAACAAAACATTTTAATGGTCAAACACAGCATCTTCTAGTACACACGGTACTTGCTTGCTAGTAGTAGCTTTACAGCCACAGATGCCATTAGCTTTCTCATTTCCCAGAAAAATAAATTGTTTTGACTATGTCCTCTTCCTTCAAAAAAGATTTTTTTTTTTCGTTTTTCGAGACAGGTTTCTCTCTAGTTTTGGAGCCTGTCCTGGAACTAGCTCTTGTAGACCAAGCTGGCCTGGAACTCACAATGATCCGCCTGCCTCTGCCTCCCAAGTGCTAGGATTGAAGGTGTGCGCCACCACCGCCTGGCCAAAAAAGATTTTTTTGAAACTTTGCTTGAACTTATAAAACAAATGACATGTTAATGTCTGAAATGTACCAAGATTTTGCTGACAATATAATTTCAGTCCCTTTTCTCAACACAGGCCTCAAGAAAAAGACTTGTAAAATGCCACAAAATATTAAGGTTTTCAACAATCAGAAAAATACCAATGTCAGCAATATAATACACTTACAAATTTTAACACCTCTTCACATAAAAAAAATTCAACGGGGGCATTATGTCTATGGATTGGCAGACTCTTCTTTTTCGGCAATATACAAAATAGCACCTCTTGCAGTAAATTTTATCTTAAGATTCCATAAAATCAGGTAACTTTTTTCTCCTTTAGAATTTTCAGCCTCCAAATATTAAACCAGTACCCCATTACGTGTTCCCAAAATCAAGAAGGTATTGTTATTCAAATCTTTTTTTTTTTTCCAATGCGCCCCTTTTAAATACACAATTCGCCTAAGGCATATGAGATGAGTTTAACCAGGATGAACCTAGTATCTAAGATACGCAATGTAATACACGCAGAAAGCCAATACTCCAGAGCTGGGCGCTTATGGCTTGAACCAAGAAACTGTCTTACTTCGATCCATGCAAAGTACAATAAATGCCTCGTTTTGTCTTTGTTTCTGCGATAAAGATGTACAAAAAATTGCAGCTACTTTAGCAGTGACAGCTATCTGAAGGCAGAGGCTTCATTCCGTGCATTACAATGACTCAGTACAAAGTCATCGCATTTTCTTCTCCCCTATGGGGGAGAAAAGGACCCGAAAAGAGACTCACTGCTCCACCTAGCACCGTACTCAATGGCGAAAAAGGCTATGCGCTAGAAACTTCGCCCATCTTTCCCAGTCTCGCAGCTAAACAATTCACAGGTGGTTGGAATATTACCATCCTCACGGAGCAAGAAAACCACCGGGAACGGGGATGGATGCAGTGACGCTGGCAAACGGGCAGTCACTCTGAGGGACTGGCAGGGGAAGAGGGTCGGGACTCGGGACCTAGTAAAGGTGCCCACAAAGACACGTTATCTGGGTTCCGGGGGCGTAGCGGCAGAGGCTGCTGCGCCCGGGACTCCGTGCGAGGCCCCTTCGCTCGCTCTCTCCGTTCCCCGAGCCAGAGGAGGATAAGGGGTGGGGGCTGGCAGGGCGGAGGCGGGGGAAGCCGAGGGGCCGGCGGCGGGCAGCTGGGCTCCGCTCCAAGGCCGCGGGAGGCCATTTTACCTCCGGGGCCGTCCGAGGCCCCAGCGGCCCTCCACGTCCCCAACCCTCGGTCGTCACTCCTCCCCCACCCTCGCCCCTCTGGGGGCCGCTCCCCGACGTCGGCCGGACCCGGCGGGAGGGGGGGGTGGGGAGAACAGGACAGGGGGTGGGCGGGGGCGGGGAGGGTGCGGGGCCGGGCCTGCCGCGGGCTCGGAGCTCGGGGCGGTGCGGCGGGGGCGGGGGCGGCTACGGCCCGCGGGGCCCGAGTGCCAGCGGGGTAGGGACCGCGGGGCGCGGAGGGAGAGGCGAGGGAGAGGGCGGGGAGCCGTTACCTATACTGGGCCGCAGCCGCCGCCGCCGCCGCCCCGCTGTGGGTGAATCCAAAGTAGTTGCCGGTCGCCATTTTGGCATCTTCCCCCAGCCGGCTGGGCACTGCGGCGGGCACGGAGAGTCGGGTCCCATGGTGGGAGGGCAGCCGTGAAGGGGTCGGGATGACGAGGGAGGGCAGGGGAGAGAGAGAGGGCCGTGAGAAGCCGCCCTGGCCGGCCAGGCCGCGGCCGCACCGCCGTCCACCTCCCTCCCCGCACTCCCTCACTCACTCGCACGCCCGGGTGGCGGCCGCCGCCTCCTCCCCGGAGCTGGCCCCAACCCCCGCGTCTACCCGCCGCCCGGGGCCGGGGAAGGGCAGGGCAGAGGCCTCCACGGGCCACATTAGACTCACCATAGGTGAAAGAAACTACAGGGCATATGGGAATCATGGGCTCGGGCTGCTGCTGCTGAACTCTGAACTCTCACCCGCTGCCTCCCTCTGCCCCACTCCTCCTCAGCGGAGAACAGACCGCCGCCTCCGGCCGCACTGCGCAAGCGCGCTAGTGCGCTGCATCCTGGGAAATGTAGTCCTCACGGCCCGCGCCAACTCACCCCCATCCCTCTACCCCCAACCCCAGCGAACTGGCGCAGGGCCCCGGAGGAGCGGGTTTCTGGGGTGTTGGGTGTGGGGCTCCCTCGCGGGACCACGGGCCCGGTCTTCTCTCAAGTGGTGGTGACCCGCAGCCGCTGCGGGGCGGCTACAGGGAGGAGGAGGGGAGCCTCGCCCGGTCGCGGGGGAGTCGAGGAGCGTGACCAGATAGAGTGACGTCTGTTGGCCTTTTCGCCGCCTTACTTTTCCACCCGTTTCCTTTAGTTTTGCGTCTACGTTTGTTCCCTATGCTTCAACCCTCCTCTCGCATTTGATTTCCATTAGATTTTTAGCTGAGCTAATTCCCGTGACTTGTCTACCTTTAGAAAGGGGGAGGGGAGGGGAAGAGGAGAGGAAAAAAGCAGAGAAGTGCTGCTCTAAGCACCTGCCCAGAACCCTGCCTGCCACAGGAGTCACACCTCTTGCCAAGACCTCCGCCCCACCTCACATACTCCTTCAGTTTTTCAGGGTCCTATAGCCCTACCCCCACCCCCCAGGTGATGGGCGTTGCAGTGATGCTAGCAAGCAAAACAAAATCACCGTTCACGTGAAATTTTTATTCTGGGAAGGCTTATGAAAAAAAAAAGCATATGAAAAAAAAGCATAGAAAATGTCGTGGGTGGTGATTGGAGCTTTTGGAAACTAAGGCAATGGAGATGAGGGGAGCCCTTGTTAGGACGACCACTGGGATGAAGACAACCCCCCGGGTGGATACATGGAGGAAGGACAGTGGAGGAAAATTCAAGAGCATCAAGGAGGTCATTCTGCCTAGAACTGAGGGAGGAAAGGATCACTTCAAAGGTCTTTGCGAGTGTGTCAGATCTGCTGGGTGTGGTGGCACATACCTGTAATCCCAGCATTCAGGAGGCTGAGATAGGAGAATCTCTGAGAATTCTATGCTGGTCTACACTGCAGAGGGAGATATTGTCTCCCAAAGAAAATATTCACCCATCCACCCACCCATCCACCCACTCACTCCTACCCGCGGTGCCAAAAGAGTGCCTCTGGGGAGAGACCAATACTTTATAAGCAGTACTTTACTGCATGCAGCCATGCCCTCTTGCCTCTGCTTTACGGTTTTCTATTTGTTTTCGCCGACCATTTTCTATCATCGCCCCTCTCCCCTCTTTCCTCCTCTACTCTTGGGGACAGAGCTCAGGGCATCCTGCAAAGTACAGGCAGGCACTGCGACCTGAGCTACATCTCTCTCTTTTTTTCCTTCTTACAGTTCTATTTATTATTTATTCTTGAGGCGGGGTCTTGCTGGCTGGTCCAATGACCTGGCACTCATTGTACTGTATCTGCTGGCTTCCGTTTTCCAGTAATTTTGCATCAGTCACTGGAGTGCTGGGATTAGGAGTAGGTGCCATCTTACTGTGTGCTCAGTCCTCTCCTGAACTGTCTTCTGTCGCCTTGCCTTTTCCTTGTCTTCACAAGGCATAAGAAGAGCGCCACCTTACCTCCTCCTTGCCTTCTCGATGCCCATCCACCAGCCCCCGCTGTTATCTCTTCTCAGAGTGAATCAGAACTCACCCATGAACTGCAGGGCTTCAGTCTACCTTTCTTTCAAAAGCAGAAACAATGCCTCCATTCTTATTTGTGCCAACCCCCACATCTCCTACAAAAGTACAGCTTCTGAGAACCTGTCTGATTTGTCCTCTCACTCATTTCAAAAGAGAAAATGTAGCACATTTGGGAAAAATCAGTGCCTTTGTTTTTGAGAACACTGATGTTTCCCAATTGTGTTGCTAGGGGAAAAAAATATCTCTTGCTCGTAGGGGTATTAGAACTGCTTTTAAAAAGTGACTTGCCTTGAACTTTCCAGAACAATTAAGCCTCCAGACAGACTGCAGCTGCTTTCATAAACCTCACTACTCTTAAGCTATTTGCATAAAACTGGAGGAGAAAAGTCAGGTGATAATTGGTGAGATTCTGTTGAGGCTGGTTTTCTGCTTTGCTGCTCGACAGGGCTTGAGAGAGAGGATAGAGTGTGTTGACACTTTTCAGGGAGAGAGAGCCCTGAACTGGAAAGTACAAGATGACTTTCTCTGGCGACTGTCCTTAGGGGTGTGGCAGTGATGACCGGCACAACAGAGACATAGCCCATAGGAAGTACGTTAGCTTCTCTCACCTTGAGCTTGTTTAGGAAAGATATTTTGGAAAGGACTGGGATCAAAAAAGACCTGGGTCTTATTTGAGGAGCAGCTAGCGGTGGAATGTTATTTAACACTTTGGAACCTCTTAAGATAGGAATAATGGTAGTATCCTCTTCCTATGGGTCTGTGATGTTGTTTGGCCGGTAAAGGTGCTTGCCTGATGACCCCAGACAGGCACAAATTGTCCTTTTTCCTCTACCCAGTTGCACACACATGTACACAGACATACACTAAATAAATAATACAAAATATTCTTTATAGCTTCATAGGGCTGTGGTGGGTGCTAAATGGGAGCATCTAACCTTTTTTCTTAAAGGACTGGGACCCCCTGAGAAATGGCTCAGCAGGGCTACGGTGCTTGCTATGCAAGCATGGAAGCTCATCTGACCTGCTGAAGAGGAGAAAACTGACTCCACAAGGTTGTCCTCTGACCTCTACATATGTCCATGACACATGCACCAACATACACATTGCAAACACACACACACACACACACACACTCACCAAATAAGTCCAGATGTTCTTTCTAAAATCAACCTTCTAGTAAGTAAATACTCCATGACAAATATTCACCTACAACCAAAGGGCTTATGGCTCCAAGCTAGAGGAGTATGTCCCAGAATGCCCAGCCAGGCAACATGGCAGCAAACAACCCACTGGGCCAATAACAGAAAACAAGTCTTAACTGAAGGAAAAATAAATAAAAAAAGAAAGGTTAAAAAAAAAGACTTAAGTAGAACTGGGATGTAACTGAATTGGTAGAGCGCTTGCCTAAATTAGCATGCATGAAACCCTTCATCACATAAACTGAGCACAATGGACTACCCCTGAAATCTCAGCCCTGGGAAGATAGAAGCAAGAGGATCAGAAGTTCATGGCCATCCTTGGCTACATAGGAAGTCTGAGACTTACCTGAGTATGTGAGATCCTGCTTCCAAACAAAACAACATCAGCAGAAAACAAACAAGTAAGCACGCTGGAGAGATGGCTCAGTCTATGACATGCCAGTGTGAGAACAGAGTTTGGACTCTCAGCACCCATGTGCACTGGAAAAAGGGAGATGGGTGGAAGTGGAGACAAGGAAGAAAGATCTCAGGCTCTCTGCCAAGCTAGTCAAGCCAAAAAGACAAAAGGAGCTTTAGTTTCTTCAGTAAAAGACCTGTCTCCAAAAATGAGGGAGGAGAGCAACTGAGAAAGACATCTGATGTCCACCTCTTGTTTCTGCATGCCAGCACACACATGCACATATGTGTACAGGCACCCATAAGCACACACATATATAAATACACAAAGAAATGCTTGACTTGGGGAAGCTAGCCATCGTATTACTTAGCATCTTCATTAGGGAATGGTTCAAAATGCATGTCTAGTCAAGGTCTGTGCATCTCTTCCTTCTCAGGACAAAGCAGAATTCTTGCCTCTGCATCTCCCAACTCCACATCCTCTTCATCCCAACAACCTTGACCTCGTGCCCCGCACCCCACCATAGAGCATTTCACATTCTCTTTGCCTAGAATTATTGATTCTCTTTGTCTAGTTAATCCTCTTGTGTGGAGGACTAAACTCAGTCAGCCCCTCTGCATTCCTCCATGATGTCCCTTCTGTGACCCCCTTCAAATGATCCGATGGTTTTTATGCTCTCCGAAGACAAGGGAAATCTGCTTAGTTGCCTCGTCACCGCTACAACCTTATACTTATTGTGTGACGGTTTGATGGATGCGCACTTCCCCCATCAAACTATGATCTTTCTGGGGGAGAGAGCTACTCTTGTGTGCCTGGTGACAGGTCACCAGAAAGGACTTGAAGAATGATCAAAGCGGAGGATGCACGACTTAATCATTCTTTGATGATTCAGAATGCAGTTCTAGATTGCCGTATTTCCCGGGGTTATAATTATGAACCTCAATTAGCATCTGAAGACAAATTGGGAAATGTTAATTGGCAGTTCTGTTAGCCACAAGGTGGTGCTAGTCTGAGAAAGCCTGTCTTCAGCTGCGCCTTTGAGTCAAGGCCTGGGGTCCTGGAAGGCCTTGTTGAATACAAGATACCACAGCTAGAAAGCAGGCCACATTAGCTGCTACATGGCAAGGATATATAAAGGTGTGCTGGTTGGTGTTTGTCAGTTTGCCATAAACCTATACATATTTGGAAAGAGAGAATCTTAGTTGAAAAAAATGCCTCCATAAGATTGGCATGTCTGTGGGCATATGTGTGGGTATGTCTATTGTCTTGCTTAATGACTGATGTGGATGGTCCCAGGTCTTCTGGGTGGTGCCATCCCTGGACTGGTGGTCCTGGGTGCTTGCTGAGCAAGCCACAAGGAGCAGAGCCAGTAAGCAGTGTTTTTTTTCCCTGTGGTTTCTGTTTCCATTTCTGCTTCCACGTTCCTGCCTTAAGTTCTTTGCCCTGATTTACCTTAGCGAAAGTCGTAAGATGAAATAACCCTTTTGCTCCCCATGCTGCTTTGGGACATGGTGTTTAATCACATCGGTAAAAACCCTAACTATAGTGAACAAGGGCAAGGCGTGTGGCCAGCCTGTGCTAAACCAGAGTGAGTTTTAGACCAGTTTAGGCAACAGAGTGAGACTCTGTTTGAACTCACCCTCCCAAAAAGAAGGGTGCATTTCACATACTGTAAGAATCATCTTTTAATGTGTTCAGTTCAGGGGACCGTAAACTATTCCCAAAGTTTTACAACCACTGCTACTATCTATTTTCAGAGTGTTTTGTCAGTGTAGTAATAAATTCTATACCCACCAACAGTCAGGTGTCTTAACTTCTTCCAGCCCCTAATGACCACACAAATAATTGTTTTGGGTATATTTTATTTGCTGTTGGTTTTTCTCCAAGTACTAGAAATTGAACCCAGAACCTTGGATTCCAGCCCCTCATCCCTCATTTTGCTTGGCTGTGTAGCCCTACCTAGGCTGGTAGTTACAATGTAACAAAGAATGGCAATAATCTTCCTGTTTCAGTCTCCTGAGTTAAGGGATTGCAGGCATATACCACCAGGTCGGTCCCTAAAAATATTTTCAATATCTATGAATTTGTGTATTTTGGACTTAAGAATGGACTTTGAGGATTTCTGCCTCTTTGGTCTAATTCTTTTCACGTAGCAAAATATTTTAAAGTCTCATTGTCGGTTTTTAAGAGAGTCTTGCTCTCTAGCCCAGGATGGAGATTTTTTTTTCCTTTCTTAGTCTGTCAAGGAATGTTTGTTGTGGGACTGTGAATTTGTGCTACCACACTTGGCTGACCCAGAAGTTCTTGGGAGGAACCTCTGTTTTCATTCTGCTGAGACATACCTAGGAGGAGAATGTTGGTATACCTTGTTGTTGTTGGGGCAGGGTTTTACAATGTAGCCTAAGATGGTCTCAAATGTCCAATTCTCCTATCTCAGATTCTTGAGTGTTAGAATTAGAAGCCACCATGCCCTGCTTTTTATTGTTTGTTTGTTGTAGTTTGTGGTGGGTTTTTTGTTTGTTTTGTTTTTTCAAGACAGGGTTTCTCTGTGAAACATTCCTAGCTGTCCTGGAGCTCACTCTGTAGACCTTGAACTCACAGAGATCCACTTGCCTCTGCCTCCCAAGTGCTGGGATTAAAGGTGTGCACCACCATCACCCAGCCTTGGGGTTTTTCTTTTGTGTCTAAAATTGACTTCTCTCCCTGCCAGCTTCTTCCCTAGTTCCTCTCTTGTCCAAGGATATCTCAACAGTCTACTGATCTTTCCTAAGGATCAGATCCCCTACACCCATCCCTATAGAGAGAAAAGGAACCTAAGATTTTTTAGAACAGCAGTATGTGAACAGTTGTGTACATTATAATACACTGTTTCCATTGATTTAAAAAAAAAACCTATGAGATAGGTAGAAACAGAATTTAAAGTAGGCTTACATATCGACTCCAGCTTGACAGTCCTCTATGATATACTGTGTCCCAGAAACCCATCTGAGGAACATCTCATTACACGTCTAGAGTAAGAAGGCATGCTTTTGATTGCAGGTCGCCACAGTTGCATCTGGTCCCAGTTTTAGTGCCTGTGGCTGTTTCTCATTTATGAACTTCTAGAGCATTCATTGGCGTGCTTTGAAATAAAATGGTTCCCAAAGTAGAACTATTAAGAGGTGTGGCCTTGTCGGAGTAGGTGTAAAGGAAGTGCGTCACTGTAGGGGTGGGCTTTGAGGTCTCATATATGTTCAAGCCATGCCCAGTGAGACAGACTACTTCCTGTTGCCTACGTATCAAGATGTACGACTCCCCAGCACCATGTCTGCCTCCCTGCCTGTCACAGTGTGACATCATGATGATAATGGCCTAAACCTCTGAAAGTTGAAAGCCATCCCATTTAAATGTTTTTCCTTTATAAGAGTTGCAGTGGTCCTGTGTCTCTTCACAGCATAGAAACCCTAATTAAAACACTCATCAAGCTTGTTATTCCTAGTTTGGTATCTTTGTTTCCTCAGGAAAGAACATAGACTCCACAGAGTCAGCAACTGTATCTGACTACAACCATGCCTAGAATAAGTAAGCACTTAAATACTTGACAGCAATGGCTTTCTGACATATATCTTTAATACTTCCCCCCCTGGAGTACCCATTGTGATAATAGACATATAAGAAAGTACCAACCTATTTTAGCCCTTCTATCTCCCTTGACATTCACTGCCAAGTCTCAATACCAAACACCCGTGCTATAAAGGGTTTCATTGTGTCAGTAATACATTCTTAAGAATTTGAAGAACTTGTAGAACTCCACACAGTCCCAAGGAATAACTATTTAAAGGCATGGAAGGGCTGGGCTCCCATGGTGGCACTAGCATGTGCATGGCTTCCATCCCAGCACTGCTAAAAATACATTAAATTATAAAAATAAATAAAGCCCAAAGAAGAGTCTCAGCCACATTGTGCTCTTGCTAAGATATTGATAATCGCATCAATAACAGATGCTAAAGGGCATGTTGATTTAGAGTCACACTCTAGAGCAATGGTATCCAATGGAATCTTATTCCAATATGATGTTATTCTCTAACTGTTCAACATGACAACCATCATTGAGTACTTGAAATTCATCTAGTGTGTCAGAAACTATATTGATTTAAATGCAAAGACTTACATATGACTGGTGGCTACTGTATGGGCTATATAGTGTCAGACACTGATGATCTAAGTTCAAATCCCAGCTCTGCTAGTAGCTGACAATGACCTTTTGTGTGGGATGTGTGTGCGTTGCTGGGGATTGAACCATTGTGCATGCTAGGCAAGTAGTCTACCACTGAGCTTCATTTTAGCCTTGATAAGGTAACTATGTCCACATTCCTTAACATCCCTGCATGCCCCTACCAGGAGCTCCTTGTAACCAGCTAATGAGGGTTAGTTTGCTAGCTCACCAGGTGTTGAATTGCTGCTAAGGGCGAAGGCCAGTGTTCTATTCCCAGGACCCCAAGATGGAAAGAGAGGGCTGACTCAGGTTGTCTTCTGGTCTCTAGGAATGCATTGTGGCATGCACATGTGTGTGCACACACACACACGTTTATATATATATATGTATATATATATAATATGAATATATTAAATAACTAGCAAATGAAAGTGACAAACATTTAAGAGACTGTCTACAAGCATATAATCAAAGCTAGCAACGTAATGTCTCTAAATCATTCTCTGGCTCCTGTATTCCTCTCTTGGGATCTTTTGCATCTACCTGGATAATTCAGGATCAATTCCCTGTAGTAAACTTTATATCTTCAGAGTTCCTTTACTATCAACACTATCAACACTGGCATATAATAGTCTGGGGCCTAAAATGCATGAACTATGAGTATATTTACCTCCTGTGACCTTTCTGAATGGTTCATAGTATGTCTCCCTCTTTTTCTTTTTGGCTCTATGCCGCTCAATATTCCAAAGCCAAATTTAAGTCTATTAACACAACTTTCTATTATTCTAATTTCTTTGATACGTGCGTATACTTTTACACAAATAGAATAATACCTTTTGGTGCTGGAGAGATGGCTCAGTAGTTAAGAGCAGTTGCTAGTCTTCCAAAGGACCCGAGTTTGATTCCCAGCCCCCACATCGGTTCCTCACAATTGCCTGTAACTCCAACTTTCAGGAATCTGATGTCCTCTTTTGGCCTCCTCAGACACTTATACATACATGGCAGACATACACACACACACACACACACACACACACACACACACACACACACACACATACACACAGAGAGAGAGAGAGAGAGAGAGAGAGAGAGAGATACACATTCTTTAAAAATTATATTTCCCAGTTTAGTCTCCTTTTTCCTTTTCTTCCTATCCATCCCCTAAACTCAACCTCCTTATAAAGAATGTTAGCTACCTGGCTTTGTGCCCCTGAGTACTTCCCCCCTTAACCTCATATACCATATATCCATAAAATGATTATGCATATAGACACATGTACACTATATACAAGTATATGAATTGTTAAAACTTTTAGCCTTATTTTCTCCCAGTTCTTGTTCAGGTGGCCAATCCACCAGTTCATGCTCATTTCTAAGTCTAGACCATGCAGTCTGTCCTTGCCCAGGAAATAAGCAATAAGGCTCACTCCTGTAAACCCGCCTTTGATGCTATATTTCAGGTGCTCACTTTGGCAGCACATGCACTAAAATTAGAACACTGTGTCTCAGAATGTCCCCGAATGGAGCAGCAGGGTGGCAGTAATATACAGTATCAGCTCATGCCAGCGTTCGTTGTGATTAGCCACTGATTCAGGATCTTGATTTCTTCCTTGTTTGCTTTTGTCATAGGGAACTCTCGGGGTTATACAAAGAGCTAGAAGAAAGTGCAAAGAGACAGGAACGGTTACCATGGGATTCTGTTTTTTTTTTTTTTTTTTTTTTTTGGTTTTTCGAGACAGGGTTTCTCTGTGGCTTTGGAGCCTGTCCTGGAACTAGCTCTTGTAGACCAGGCTGGTCTCGAACTCACAGAGATCCGCCTGCCTCTGCCTCCCAAGTGCTGGGATTAAAGGCGTGCGCCACCACCGCCCGGCCTACCATGGGATTCTGAACTTGCTTCTTTCTCCTTTCTGTACTGGGGATTGAAGCTAGGGCCTTGGATATCCTTCTGCCACTGAGCTACATCCTCGCTTTCCCGCTTCACTTTGAGACAGGGTCTACCCAAATGCTTAGCTTGACCTTGACCTTGGATTCACTCTAGTATCGTGGCAATTCAATTGTATTGTAATAAGCAAAGCTTGCCTGAAGATCAGAGAGTAAAACAGCCACACTGGTCAGCCTTACAGACCACGTAAAAATAACACACATTTTTAATTCCAGTCGCCACACCAGTTGCCATAGAAACCGGTCAGTGTATGCCTTTAATCCTAGTGGTGCACGCCTTTAATCCCAGCCCTAGAGAGGATTATAAAACAGGAGGAGGCAGCTTTCAGACACAGTCTCATTCTGAAAATCCTGGAGGCAGGGTCACCATTTCAGACTGAGGTCGAAGTAAGAGCCAGTGGCTGGCTGTTCTGCTTTTCGGGTCTTCAGGTTGAACCCCAGTTTTCCTCCCTGAGTTTTTATTAATCGTGCTTCACTCTAGTTCAGGCAGTTCTTGGATTTGTAAACCTGCTGCTCTGGTCTTCTCAATAGCTGGAGTTGCAGGTCTACACCACCAGGCTCAGTGACTCTGGGTCATTGCTTTTAATAGTCTCCTTAGTGCCTTGTGAACTGACCCACCCTGCTATGTACACATGTATGTTTGAGTGTCTGCAAGAGATTGTTTTGTTATGCTGCACATGTTTAATTTTCTGTTTTGGAATATCAGATTACCCTTGATTTGTGGCTGGAAGTCCTCATCGTGAGAACTTGGCTTCCGTGTGGTCTCGATATGGTTTAAGTGTGCCTCCTAGTGGCTCATGTGTTGGAAGCTTGGTCCTCAGTGACCAAGCAGTGTTGGGAGATAGGAACTCCAAGAGGAAGGACCTGGTGGTGATGCCTAGGTCACTGGATTGGAAGGGATGAAAGTAGCTCCCTTAGGCCCTCTCGGTTTCAAGAGCACAAGTGGTATATCGTTTTCTGGCTCTTGGCTTTGAGCTGTGACCTCTTCAACTGTGTACTCCCCACAATGTGACAGTGCCCACCATCATTTGCCACGACTCCCCACAATGTGACACTGCCTACCACCGGTCACGAGGTGACGCTGATGTTTACCTTTGAATCTTGAGAGCTACATGAACTACATAAACATTTTTCATTCATAAACCTACCCGCCTTAGGTTTTTTTGTTACAGTGATGAAGAATGAGCTCAATAGTTTCATACTTAATGGCTCATTTTCTCCAGGCCCTAGAAGCTTCTTACGATGACTAGCTGTTGATAGGGATGACACAGTCTGGTTCTAAAACTTTAAGGGTTCTCTGCTTGGTTTTGCTGCTGGTCTTGATAGAGGGCCGAGTGTTTGTCTGCTGTAGAAAGTTCCAGTACTGCTGTACCCTCAGCTCATAATGCCTGGCAGCACAGCAGCTGGAACCAGAACCTGAGTCCACTGCATTGCCTTTTCATGATCTGATTCGTGCTAAAACCCGGCCTTTATAGATATGAAACAACATAGCCAAGTGTAGCCTGTGTTGGCTCAAAAACCCTAACGTGTCCTGAGGACTGTGCTCTGAGGCAGTGTGGGTAATGGCTGCAGGTGGATGTGCGTCTCCAGAAGAGGCATTAACTGCTGAAGCAGCCTCAGCACTGGGAAACTTCATTCAGGGGAAGCTGGCTCCTCCACTGCAGTCCAAGAAAGGGTCAGATGTGACAGCTCTGCCTGACCTGCCTCGTGGCCCCATTCTATTGTGGGTCCTTTTACACCTGTGTCCTAATTTCAAAATTTACTAAAAGTTGGCTTCAGTGGGTGCTGAAATACCCAGCCCTTACCATTATGCTCTGGGTATGCCCCCGTTCCACCGCCACCATTGCTGTGACTGCATAGATGAGGTGTTTGGCTAACATAGCCTCTAATGATGTCTGAACAGCTGCTTCTTTCCTTGTTCAGGTGGTCACTTGGTTTCCTGGTGCCCTATCCTGCCCCTTTACTTCATCTCATGCTCTCAGCAGCCATAGGATGAGAATCTGTGATGCCAACCCATGCCAGGTCCTCTTCATGCCAGAGCAGAATGAAGCTCATGCGCCTCGGACACACGTGAGCAAGCTAATTCCATTCTTCTACTTCTGCATCCTTGAACACATGATACATTATACAGCCCTAGTTAAGATTTTAGAAGAAAACAATGGGACCGACCTAGGCCCTCTGCATGTGTGTGACAGTTGTGTAGCTTGGTCTGTTTGTGGGGCTCCTAGCTGTGGGATCAGGACCTGTCCCTGACGCTTGAACTGACTTTTGGGAACCCAGCCCCCAAACGGGGTTGCCCCTCCTAACCTTGATGTAGGGGTAGGAGCTTGGTCCTGCTTCAGCTTGATGTGTCATGCTTTGTTGCCTCCCATGGGATGACTGTCCCTTTCTGAATGGAGCTGGAAGAGGAGTGGATTGAGGGGTGGGGGTGGGGGTAAGAAGGGAGGAAGGGGAAGGGGAGGGGAGGAGAGGGGGTAGAGGAAACTGTGGTCAGTATGTAAAATAAATGAAAAAATTAAAGAGAATAAGGAGGTGGGGGGAAAAGAAACACACACACACACACACACACACACACACACACACACACAGAGAGAGAGAGAGAGAGAGAGAGAGAGAGAGAGAGAGAGAGAGAGAACAGAATAGTTTGACTCAAAGTGCTAAAGAATACAACAGGCTCTATAAGCTGTGGAGGAGGCTGTGTGAAGGCCCCTGAGTAGAACCTGGCCTGGGAAGAAGACCAAGCTAGGCAGTGGAACCTATAGGTCTGATTTGTACTGTGGGGAGAAGCCCTATGGAGAAGCCCCTTTCCTTCTTGTATTCGAGGCCTTTCCTTGCGTCATTTGTGTTAGTTATCCAAGCTATGATTGTAGAAAAACGCCTAATCATGCACTTTACCTAAGGAAGGCTGTTGTGGGATATTTTGATCCCACTCGGACAATCCTGAGACTTGCCAATGAAGTTAAACCTTTACTCAGGAGATAGAGCCAGTGACTAGTTGACCAGAATAGCCATACAGAAGCCAGTAATTTGGATAGAGAAAACACACAGGAAGGAAAGGCAGCGGTGCCAGGAGACAAAGAGCTCGCAGGATGCACAGGAGGAAAGGTAACAGCCACAAGCCACGTGAGAACATAGATTAGTATAAATGGGTTAACTTAAGTTATAAAAGCTAGTTAGGAATAAGCCTAAGCTAAGGCCGAGCTTTCATAATTAATAGTAAGTCTCCACATCATTATTTGTGAGCTGGTGGTCCCAATGAGAAGGTACTGCTAATGGAGGCTTTGGTCGGCTTTGTGTCTGTCACCCGCAGCCACCTCCTTTGTCCTGTGTCTGTGGAGAGAAGCTCCATATATTCCCTCACCATTGAGTCAAGTTTTCCACCAAGATACTTTGAAAAGCTCATCCTCTCTGTGACCATCCGAAGAAGGCCCATTATCAACACAAGCGTGGGGCATTGCTAAACAGTAATACCAAGTGCCAGCAGACACTGGCATGTCTGTCCAAGGGACACATGATGGCGTTTAGTTTGTTTATTTTTGTTTTGGTTTTATGGGTTTTTGAGGAAGGGTTTCTTTGTATAACCTCGAGTGTCCTGGAACTAGAACTAGCTTTGTAGGTCAGGTTGGCCTTCAATCATCGAGATCCGCCTACCTCTGCCTCCTGGGTGCTGGAATTAAATGTGTGCACCCCCACTGCCCAACAGGTAGATCTTGTTTTTTGAATTCACATTTTCTTTATTTCTTTTGTATACCTGTACATATACACACGTGTGCCACAGTCTACTTATGGAGGTCAAAGGACATATGTAGGAGTTGGTTCTTTCCCCAAACATGTAGGTCCTGGGGATTGAACTCAGGTTGCCAAATGTGGCAACAAGCGCCTTTACCAGCTGCCAGCTCACCAGCCTCAAGATAATGTTTTTTCTTTCTTTTATTTTTTAAAAATAATTTTTGATGAGTTGCCATGAAATCATCTTCTTTATTGCTTAGAAACTTCCTTTTAAAATTATTGCATTTATTTATTGTGCGTGCATGTGTCTGTGTGCATGTTCACATATATGTGGATGCCACACACATGGAGATCAAAGAAGAACTTGTGAGAGTCAGTTCTCTCCTTCCACCATGTGGGCCCTGGGAATCAAATTCAGGTCATCAGGCTTGGCAGCAGGCGCTCTTACCTGCCGAACCATCTTGCCAGCCTTGAACTTCTTATCTCTATAAAGCAATATCCATATGGCGCCAAAGCAACTGAAAGAATTTCCGTATTAGAGAGAATAAGTCCAGTGTTTCCCAAACTTCCTAATGACGAGGATCACCTAGGGATTCTTCTATCAGAGCAGGTCCCTGAATCCCAGTGGAGTCTCACTAACCCAGATTTTTCGGGACTTTGGAACGGGAAACATAGGTTATGCAATAGATTGCAAGAGTTGCGTCTTCCCCCACCCCAGGAAGTCTTATTGGCAAAGAAGCTGGGATGCATCGCTGAAGCCAC
This sequence comes from Arvicola amphibius, assembly GCF_903992535.2. NCBI lineage: Eukaryota > Metazoa > Chordata > Mammalia > Rodentia > Cricetidae > Arvicola > Arvicola amphibius. The sequence continues at coordinate 22,138,098 of NC_052049.1, forward strand.
ACTCTTCCACCTAACCTCAGTGCTTTACTTTATGGACTTCTGTTCTTTCCAAAACTCACATGTTGGGATCTTAATACCCAATTCCACCTAACGAGAATGCTCGGGGCTAATGGGTTGAAGCCACTGATATAATTCAGATTTAAAATGTTCCCCTAAAGCCCACAAATTAAAGGCATGGATGCTCTGCTTGGTACCATCTGGATGTGCTGGAATCCCAAGAGGATATGCTTAGTGGGCCATCTTAGGACATTGGGCATATGTCCTCAAAGGGAACTGTGGGTCATTCTTGGCTTCCTTCCTGGCTTCTCTGAAGTCTGCAGTTTTCTAGCTGTGTTCTCCCAGCACACTCGACTGTTCTTGCTGCAGTCACATGTCTACCTACTGTGAATTACCGAGTCTACAGAACAGACGATGACACACAGAGAAACGGAGCAACCGACTGAAGATTCCTGTGTGTGCGTCCGCAGGCACAGGCTGCTTTCAGAAGGAACCAGAGGACAGTGGATCTGAGAGGCAAAAGAGACTACTTTTTCCATTACTTGCTCTTGTTGTGATGGCTATAAAAAGTTTTCACTATATAATGACTTCATCTTTCAGTTTCAAACTTAGATCTGATACACTTATTTGCATATATCCTGGAGATACAGTCATTTGTACCCTGGCTCCCCTCACTCCCACCTACCTCGGGTCTGTTTCCTAGCTGCCAAACAGACCTCTCATTTCTCTTTCCTCCACTCCTACTCCAGTGGCCATAGCTGGGTTGGAGGCCAAGAGGCCCTAAACAATCCCGAGTCTGGGGTGAGCCATCCATTTCCCAGGATTGAGTGGAGAGACGTAGAACTGTCTGCTCTTTTTGGGTGAGAGCCTCTGCAGTCTGTCTTGTAGGATTTGCCAATCCATCAGCCCCTAAGCAGTGCGCTATCCTGTGTATCCTACCACCTTCTTAGTAGCGCTGGACTCCGAATGTCTTCAGAAGGGACATGAATGCTACATGGCCACACTAGCATTCTGCTGGTTTTGTGTGGCAAAATCTCTCAGTCCTATAGGTGACATTCTCTGTGATATGGGACCAGAAGAAAACCTTGAAATGAAGAAATAAGCGTGTGGGGGGGGGGGCAGGAATCTGGTAGAGATGTCAATCATTCCCTTCATTTTTGGAAAACTATTTCAAGAAATCCATCTACTAAAGTTCAGTGATGCATACATATGGCCCAGCATTTCTGCTCTCACACATTACAGAAATATGTTTTTATATCTGCTAATGGATATATGCGAGAATGTTCATAGAAACAGCCTTTCAAATTAGTCCCCAGTAGGACACTACTAGTCAAATGTTCAAGTGAACTCTATTCATTCAACTGACTATTGGTGACAAGAGGGAAGGATCTACTGCCCCGTGCTGACTCTTGCAGATGTAACTGGGCCTCTGAACACAAAGAAGTACAGGTTCTATAGTGTTGCTGCTATCGACTTTGCAAGATAAATAATATCGGTTTCTGTTGTAAGTCTGACTTACAGTTGGTGCCAGGTGATTGGGAAAGGACTGACTAGAGTCTGATGAAAGGATAGATGACATAAAATTTTAATTTATTAATATATAAGTTGGGCTAAATATGTATGCTATGAAAAGTCATTAAATTAATTAATTAAATTAATTCATGACTTGTATAGTCTTGAATGCATCTTTACTTTAACATAAAATACTTTGTAAAAACATAATAATTAATATTAATTGCTCCCTAGAACAGTGGTTCTTTACCAAACTCAAACGTGTTTTGTTTTCTTTTGTTTGTTGTTGTTGTTATTTTGCTTTTTTGCGGGGGTGGGACAGAGGTTCATATAAACCAGGCTGGCTTTGAACTGACTATGTAGCCAAGGATGACTTTGAACTCTTGATTCTCTGGTCTGTATCCCCAGTAACTGGGATTATAGGCATCTGCCACGTGTCCAGTTTTGTATGATGCTGGGAACCAACCCCAGGGATTCATGCATGCTGGGCAAGCATTTTACCAACTGAGTCACATAGCCAGCCCTGTTTTTTGTTTTTGAGACAGGTTCTCATGTAGTTTAGGCTGTCCTTGACCTTTCTCTAGCCTAGGATGGCTTTGAATTCCCAATCCTCCTGCCTCTGATTTCCAAGTCCTGGAATTATAGATGTGGACCCACTGTATCCAGCTCTATGTCTTCTTTTATAACAAATATATTAAAATATCCAATTCTCTTCTGAATTAAAGTTATAGATGATTTTACACAGTGTATATGTAACAGCTATTAGGATATATTAATTATACATAATAATCGGTTTCACGATGAAATTGTCGTGCACGTGTATAATACATTTTGATTATACTCACCTTCATTACCCTCTCTGTTCCTCCTCACATTCTTCCTGATCCTCTTTCTCTCAAGTATAATTTTAAACTTTTCTTTTTATCTTTATTTCCTCCCTCTCTTCTCCTCTCCCTCCCTTCCCTCTTTCCTTCAAGTCTCAATATTTAGATTCGCCCAGCTGATCCGAATCTCAAATCCACCTGATCTTCCTGTCCCTACCTCCCAGAACTGGAATTATAAATGAGTTCACCGTGGCCAGCTTAACTCATTCATTCAATTGTTCATTTGTTTTGTGTGTATGTGTGTGTATGCACGTACAGACATACATGTGCCATGGTGTGCATGCAGGGGTCAGGACAACTCTCTGGAGTTGGTTTCTTCTCCCACCATGGGTTCTGGGGATTGAGCTCAGGTCATCAGGCTTGCTGGACAAGCACTTTTTACTCACTGAGCCAGCTCACTGGATCTTAAATTTGCCTTTTTTTTTTTTAAAAAAAAAATAAAGAATTGGCTAATACTTGGAAGGCAGAGGCATGAGTATTAGAAGTTGGAAGCCAGTCTGGGTTCCACAGCTAGGCCATGTTAGGATCTGAGTGTCATATGTCCTGCGCATTGTGTTTGAACACCTGGTCTCCAGTGGTATCTTTTGGGAGGTTGTGCCTGTTTGGGGAAATGGGGACCTAGCTAGAAGAAAATGGATTACTGAGGGAGGGGGAGGTTTGAGGTTTATAGTGCAGCACCAGTTTCCCATCAGATCTCCCTGCTTTCTGTTCTACCTTAATACAAGGAGTCCTAGTCCCAGGCTCCTGCAGCCATGGAACCACCTGCTGCTATGTCTTCCCTGCTGTGATAGACTAGCTCCCCGACACCACGAGCCCAAATCAACCCTTACCCCTTAAGTTGCATCTTGTCAGACATTAGCCATAGTCACAAGAAAAGCAACGAGTGCACCTACTTTCACAAAAATTCTAAATAAATAAAATTAAGAATGTAATTTTATTATTAAAGGTCAATATGCTGCCTTAGTTGAACAGTTTTTAAAAAAAGACGAGGGGGGAAGCTTTCTAATAAAGGCACACATCTCCCCGTATATTAGTGTTTTGCTGGCAAATTCTCTGGAAGATACCATCCATGCCAGAGTTTGTGCCTTCTGTAAACATCCCCAGGGATACAATAGTTGCAAACGCTCACTGAAGTGAACGGGGCCCTGTACTGGCTAATTAGGCCAGGATGATGCAATTCTCTGAAATGGTGAGACGGTCTGTTAAAGTACCAGATAGAGCTCAGTGTGACCAGCTCTTGCCCTACTCATCATAATGGTCTCTAGGGGTCATGTTCAAATCATCGGAAGTGCTCAGTGTTATACGTTGAAGTCTGCTGGGATTCTAGACGTGTTCAGGTCTCACAACCCCACAAGGTAGGGATTGCTGTCAATATGTCAGCGCTTCGTGCGCCGTAGCTTCATGCAAGGTGCTGCTGTCCCTCCTGGTTTTGTTGATGAAACCAAGCAGAGAATCCAAATAACATTCCCAGGCTCACATTGTTAATAAGATACAGAGCTAGACAAGGAATCCAGGTCCTTGGACCCAAAGCCGAAGCTTTTGTCCCTTTTGACACTCTGCCTCCAGCACAGGAAAATATTCTTTTTTTAAATTTTGTGATAATTAATTATTCATTAATATATATTTATGTGATCTTAAGGTTGATATAGCAATAATGACTATCACAGCAGCTCAAACCAGAGAATCTGCAGAAAGTTAGGCATGTATTTATAGTAACTTAATATGGTAGGTGGTTCAAGAAAGGTTTTGCAGCTATAAAAAAAACCATAAAGCTAAAAATTTCAGGAGAATATTCTTATGTGGAAAGGTTTTATGCATAGTATAGAGAACTGTATTCCTTCCTTATCTAAGTTCCTTTTGGTATCCAGAGTCCCTGGGACAGGAATGGAGACTGCCTGTGTCAGCAAGGGTGTGGAAACTCTGCCTCTTACCCCAAACCTCCACCTTTCATATCACTTAATCTTTTAAAATTACATTTTTATGCATTTTGTGTGGGGTATGTGTGCTGGTGTGAATGTGAATGACCCTCATAGGTTCATATATTTGAATGTTTGGTCCCCCAGTTAATGAAACTGTTTGGGAAGGATTAGGAGGTGTGGCCTCGCTAGAAGAGGTGTGGTCACTGTGGGTGGGCTTTTGAGCCCATGCCAGGCTCAGTCTTGCCCTCTCTTTCATTTTCTTGCATCCATCTTTCAGTTAGGATGTAAGCTCTAGCTACTGTTCTGGCGCCATGCTTGCTTGACTGCCTACCTGCTACCATGCTTCCCAACACGATGGTCATGGACTAACTCTCTGAAATTGTCAACAAGCCCACAATTAAGTGTTTTAGTTTGTACATTATCTTGGTCATGGTGTTTTGTCACCAACAAGAGGAGGAAAGTAACTAAGACAATGTGTGTATATGTATGGGCACATGTGTGTCATACCACGTATGTAGGGCCAGGACTTTCAGGAGTCAGTTTCTTCCTTCCACCGTGTGGGTCATGGGTGTATGTCAGGCTGTTTCATCAGCCCTGCATCACTTTACCTGTATCCTTTGGAATTTTTTTTTTTCATTTTACAAAAATTACGCATTTATTTCTGATTTTTAAATTCCTCAAGATTACATAGGATACACGGGACTGACTGATAAGTGGATGGCTTGCAGAATTTAATTTTTTTATTGATATTTATTGAGGTCTGCATTTTTCCTCTGCTCCCCCTCCATGCCTGGAATTGATTTTATATCAAACCTATAACTAAGTTTTCATTTAAGTTCCATGAGCCTCCCAAGCAAATAACTGAACCCAGGGATTGGGCTGTGGGACCTATTTTTAGTTGGTTGGTAAGCGGTGCAGGTGGCATCTAAAGCGGGATGGAGCACAGCCTTGGGACTGAGCCTGCATCCTGTGCGACCTGGCGCTGTCTCCTGGTCAGTAGCGTCAGAACTGAATTCAATTAGAGGACTCTCAGCGGGGAGCCCTCTGCCTCCTCCCTGCTCGCTTGGCCACTGCTGAGGATAAGCCCTGTCACAGAAGTCTTCTGGATGGACTGCTTTGTCATGAAGGCCATGGATAAACAGGCGCTGGATTTTACTAACATCGAACTACACATGATAGTCTTTATTTATTTATTTAATGTGGATATGTGCCTGGCCTGTATGTGTACCATGTATGCACAGGTTCCCATAGACACCAGAAGAGGGGGTCAGGTCCACCGGAACTGGCGTTAAAGGAGCCTGATATGGGTGCTGGGAACAAAAACCTGAGTCCTCTGAAAAAGCAGCAAATGTTTTTAACCACGACCCCTTCAGCCACTCCCCCTTTCAAGAGAGAAATAGCAAGTGCTATTAAAAAGTAGGGGCTCAGATGTAGCTCACTTGGTAGCTCAGCATGTATAAATCGTGGGTTTGGTTTGCCAGCACCATGTAAGCCAGGCATTGAGGTGCAGCTCCACCGTGGTGGTTGTAACCCCAGCACCTGGGTAGTGGAGGCAGGGAGGGTCTGAAGTTCAAGGTCATCCTTGGCTGCATAGTGAGTTAGAGGCCAAACCTGGGACACATGAAACTCCATCCTAGAAAAGAAAAAAAAAGAGGGGAGAAAAGAAGAAGTGAGAAGAAAGGAGATTTAGCTAGGCAAAGTGGCTCGTTCTTGTATTGTTAGCACTTAGAGTTACTAAAGTTGGAGTACTTAGAGTGATAAGGTTGGAGGCTGAGCTAAGAGGCTCACATAATTGGTAGGTCAGCCTGGGCTTATAGGGAGAGACCTGTCTAATAAAAATAGTCTAACCAGGTGATGGTGGCACATGCCTTTAATCCCAGCACTCAGGAGACACAAGCAGGCAGATCCCTGAGTTCAAGAGACCAGTTCTGGTCTGTTTTGAAAACCAAACCAACCAACCAACCAACCAACCAACCAACCAACCAACCAGTCTGATACACCTAATGCATTTAGATTCCTGGTGGTCACTCCTACCCCTAGCAACAGTGAAGATTTGTTTTAAAGCTTAAATCCTCACTAGAAAGAAAGCTGAAAAATTTATACTCTATGAAGTCATCGTCCTGATTTTCCTCCTCCCACTCAGCACAATCGGCATGTATGGCCATGAACTTGTGTGAAATCTGGCACAACAGGAAGTAAACTGTCAGCTCCCTCTGGATCGCTGGCTGCAGCCCAGCCGTGATTTGGCTGGTTCTGGAGTAAGAGCTTCAGCCTCAGCTGAGACTCTCCCTGCTCCAAACACAAGCCCCAAGCCAGGACTGCACATACATCGGGAGGGCCACTAAGACCCTTGAGGCCTCTGCTTTCATGGGTAGGGGTTTCATAATCCACAGGAATTTATTATGTTCTTTGTAACGAGTTGGAAGAGGAATTTGGAATCTGGATCTGGTGTTTCATGCATTTGGGAGGCCGAGCCATGGAGATTGTGGTGAGTTGGAGGCTAGTTTGAGACCTTGTCTCAAAAAACTCAACAACAGCACCAGCACCAGAAGAAAGGAGTTCAGCGTTTCCTAGCCCAAGCAATGATAAAATTAAGGAGGAGGAAATTCATTTATACCATTATTGAGCAATGTGTAATATATTTATGTATCATATATCACTTCCTCGTATATATAATTATTATGTGTCAACTATATTACTGAAAATGAATAAGGTACACAGTAATACCTCTGTTGTGCTTTCTCAAAGATAACACTCTCTGTGTCAGTGCTGTACTAACTGCAAGCTAGCTGGAGATTGAAACTATACATGGGCAAATTCTTTTTTCAAAGTATATTTATTGTGTGTGTGTGTGCGCGGCACGCAACAGTGCAATGTGGAGGTCAGAGGACAACCTGAGGGAGTTGGTTTCCTCTCTTCTATAGCAGGTCTTCCCTAGACCACCAGTCCCCCATTAATGACAAGGAGACTTATTATTACTTATGAGGGCTTGGCCTTTAGTGTAGGCTTGTTCCCAACTAGTTCTTATAACTCAAATAACCTGATTTTATTAATCTGTTCGCCACGTTGCTGTTTACCTTCCTCCACAATGTATATCTGACTTCCTCATTGTCTCTCTGGTGTCTCTCGTGTGCCTCAGATTCTTCTCCAGAGCCCCTCGTCTTCTAGAACTCCTGCCCTATTCTCTCCTGTCTAGCTATTGGCCATTCAGCTCTTTATTAAACCAATCAGAAGGCGCCTTTAGAACAGTGTGATCAAATATTCCCCAATATTCTTCACTGATTTAGGGATTAAGCTTGATTCTCAAAGGTATCTTTATCTGCTCTGTGTAGAAGAACCCTGTGTCGGGGCTGGAGAGATGGCTTCAGAGGTTAAGAGCATTGCCTACTCTTCCAAAGGTCCTGAGTTCAATTCCCAGCAACCACATGGTGGCTCACAACCATCTATAATGGGGTCTGGTGCCCTCTTCTGGCCTGCAGGCATACACACAGACAGAATGTTGTATACAATAATAAATAAATATTAAAAAAGAACCCTGTGTCTTTTAACCATTTAGCTTGTTTTTAAATTTTTACTTAAAATGATGTGTTATGTCTTTATTACCTGTTTTCTTCTCCTCTTCGTTCTTGCATAAGCTGCACTGGTAGTTCAGGCTTTGTCTCTTTCCTCTTGTGTCTCTAGTGTGCAGTACTGTAGTTGGATAAGTGTGTGTTGCACGCACAAATGACTACTGCAAGGCTAGACTGTCAGGCTCATATTCTCTAGAGCAGTGGTTTCTCACCCTTCCAAATGCCGTGACCCTGTACCATAGTCTTCATGTGGTGGTGACCCCAACCACAAGGTTGTTTCCATGCCATTTAATAACTGTAATTTTGCTATGGTTATGAATCGTAATGTAAATGTCTGTGTTTTCCGATGTTTTTAGGTGACTCCGTGACCCCACAGGGGTTGCGAGCATACATTGAGAGCAGCTCATCTAGAGCATGGAAGATTGTAACAGAAGTGCTATTTCCTGGCCTCTTGACCTGGATAGAGCCCATGAAGGACAGACTTAAGTGTCAGAGATTCTTCTGGCAAGAGAACCTCATGCTTAGTGCACAAAAATTGTCAGCTGGTCCCTAAGGATATAAGTTACATTCAGCTAAAGGACAATACTTTGCTTTAACCTTCCCAACTGTATTCTAGAAGGGAATCATCCCAGAAAGGGTTATTATACTTATCATGTAAGTAGTTCCTTGGGTTTAGGGTAGTGAGGAGAATTAGTTAGGAGGTTAGTGAATGTAGCCCTGCGGAGAGCCTCAAATGATCTTTAGAACCAGCTGTCTGGTTTCGGTCCTCAGGAAGAATAGTCTTGTACTGAAATTATCATAACAACAACAACAACAACAATTATATTATTATATTATCATTTGTAATTTATTACTACTAGTAGTTTTTACTATAACATGCACCAAACTGAGAGCTCTAGAGGCAGAAGAGAGGTTCCACTTTGCAGTCTCACAGTGTTTACTTGGCCAAAGGTGTTTGGATGCAGCAGCAGGCAAGAGCACTTTGCCTCCCACTTCAGAGATGAGGAGCTGTGGCAGGGAGGATGGAGGCAGTCAGAGCAGGCAGGTATATACCTCTGCAACAGGAGCCACAGCGCTCGCCTGGTGAGGAAGGACTGTTGGAAAGGACATGGGAGCGTCACGATAACATGGAGATGAGTCCCGAGGAGGGCACTGGAACTGTTACATTCCCCCAAAATTAATCTATGTGCAAAACCACACCCAAAACTCAGTGGTACACAACGTAAATATCACATATGTGTCCCCTACTTGTAAATGTTCAAATCCATTTGTGGCGGTTCTGTTTTCAGGCTGTGGGTCCAGTTCAAGGCTGCTGCACAGATTTCTCTTGTCAACGCTGTCAGCACAACCATGCAAACGTTGTTGAAAAAAATAACCCTGCATTTCTTAATATTCCACTGACAAACACATTACATAATCAATCACAGTATCAATGGATCATGAGAATGTCTCTGGCCTACCCTAGCAAGAGATCTCAAAAAGTCACATGGTGAAGGCTGTGATACTTAATGGGATTGCAAGGAGGGGGTAAGGAAAGGAGAACAGTAATCCAATCTGCCTCAGGATGGCTGTTCCGAGGCACAAGTGAGTTACCATGGAGACACCCTGAATGAGGACAAGAGACTAAACCACGATGGGCTGGAAGCTCAAGACTATTCCTTTATTACTGGTCACTTTGAAAAATATGTTTTGAATTTTATCCTCCCTGGCTAAAATGTTAACCTCCTTGATTTTTGGGCTAAATTTAAGTTTTAGGAAGCTGAAATGGCAAAAAAAAAAAAAAAGGAAGGTAGAGTAGTCTGAGCACACGGAGCTTGTAGCCTGTAGCTTTACCCCAAAGAGCCACAGGCTAATGTGGTGTAATTAGATAACCAGGATTGTCGCGAGAAAGAAAGCATGTTCATACTTCAGGTTTTTGTACAATTACAGAAAAATATATTTTTTTGCTTGGTTGATGTAGTGGCATTTCATTTGTGTTTTAGTAAATAAAAGCTTGCCTGAAGATCAGAGGCTTAAAAACAGCCACACTGGTCAGCCTTACAGACCAGGCAGTGGGTAAACACCACACACCTTATCCTAGTAGCCACACTAGTTGCCACAGAAATTGGGCAGTGCATGCCTTTAATCCCAGTGGTGCACGCCTTTAATCCCAGAACTAGAGAGGATTGTAAAAACTGGAGGAGGCAGCTCCCCAGTCACAGTCTCATTTTGAGATTCCTGGAGCCAGGATTATCATTTCATATTGAGGTAGAGGTAAGAGCCAGTGGGTGGCTGCTTTGCTTTTGGGTCTTCAGGTTGAACCCCAATTTCTCTCTCTGAGTTTTTATTAATTGTGCTTCAGGTTGGGGTAATGGCTTAATGTAAGTGTGTCTCCCAAGGTTCATGTGTACGAAGGTTGTCTCAGTTGCAGCAATGTCAAGAGATCTGTTGGAGAACAGAGCATGCAAAGCAGTCATTGCCCTCCCAAAACTGGTTGTCATTTTCCTAGGACCCAGTTTTAGTGAGAATGAACTGTTATACAAGAGCAAGCCTGGATCTCTCCTAACTCTCTGACTCCTGATTTCATCATGAGGTCACTCATCATGATGTTCATACGGACACGTGATTATGGTGCCTCCACCATGCTGATGGCCTGTCAGCCTTTGTCGGGGTTCCAGACCATAAATATTTCTCTGGACCAGACCCCAACATAAACTATCTCTCTTGACCGGCGTGGAAGGCATCTGGGAATAAAGACACAACTCACACGGCTTTATCGGGGAGGAAGATTCTCAGTGGTCCCTCATGAAATCCTGAGTTCACATCCTGAAGAATTTCTCTCTGCTTTATCCTCCAAACAGCCTATACCAAAACATAAACTGAGGGGGAAATTCATTAGCATTCTGTTTTCCTAGGTAACGAGGTGAATGACTTTTAGTCACGTCCACATTTACCTGTGTTTGATGTCATGTCTTCTTGCTCTGTATGCTAGCTCAGTCACGTAGGCTTGAACTAGCATCTCTATTCAATCATCTTTCCAAATTACAGAGAAGGATCAAAGCAACATCCTGACCCTCTTGTTAGGTTAGAGACAGTCTGTCTGGAAGGTTACAGGGTATGTGACCACTTCAGTGTGGTCTATGGTGTGAGAGCCTGGCAACCATGTCATATAGAAATATAGGTCTACAAAAACCTTCTGGGACTGTGAGTTAAAAAAAAAAACCAAAGCCCTTCTTTCTGCATTGCTCATTTTTCAGGTGCTTTTGTAAAAGAAAAACTGAGGAATACATTCTTCCTTGCTCTTCACTTACGAGTCTGATTCTGCAGACATTTACTTTCATATTTAATGAATTATTTCAACACTTCACCCCAATATTGTGGAGAAATTGAGGTTTGGACATAACTGATTATTTTAGATATTAAGAATGCGCTTCTTCACTGGGCTGAGCTCCAAAGTCTAGTTGAAGAGTGGGAGAAATGAGAATATGAGCAAAGAGGTCAAGGACTATGATGGGGACACCCACTGATAACAGCTTACCTGAGTTAATGGGAGCTCACCAACTCTGGTCTGACAGCGAGGGAGCCAGAATAAACCAAACCAGGCCGTCTGAATGTGGGCACAGTTGTATGACTGGGGCAGACTGTGGGATCACTGGCATTGAGGCCAGGATTTATTCCTAATGCTTGTACTGGCTTTTTTGGAACCCATTTCTTTGGAAGGATACCTTGCTCAGAGAGAGAGAGAGAGACAGAGAGAGAAAGAGAGAGAGGAGAGAGACAGAGGACAGAGAACAGAGAGAATGAGAATGGAATTTAACCTCTGATGTGGGTGGAGAGATGGTATTCTGATCTGCTTCAAAGATTAGAATACTACATAGTATCTTCTACTCCCTTAAGAGGTCAATCCAGTTAGACTCGTCAGTCATCCATTCGAGACCACTCTTTAAGAAAACTGGTTCACCTAAAGCCATGGTTGAGGAGATGGGAAGAGTAATCATCCCTCTAAGGAGATAATAAACAGCCTTCCAGAAAGCCTCTCTCCTGTGCCATTGCGGTTTGTAGAGCTCCTGTCATGTCCCTCTTCAGCCTGCCCACTCTTTCGAGTTGCTGAGAGAAGTGTAGCTTTTCCTTTTTTCTTCTATTCCTTTTTCCCTCCAGATACTAAGCAAAACCTTGGGCTTGCTTTCCTGGACATCCAGGCTTGGCCACTCTTTCCCCCTCCCCACCCCCCCGGCTGAAAACTCCTCTCTCCTGCACGCATGCCAAGTGGCAACTTGCTGGCCTCTATACTGAAGCAGTCTGCTTTCTAAAGGCCTGTCTTCTCTTTTCCTTTTCTCCATCTCCCTCCTTTGGGGAACTGCTGAGATTTACATGTTGCCTGTTCCTGTTTTCTCTCGAACCAACAAAACTGTCCTCAGTCCAAGCCTGTTTCCAAATTCTTTATTAGCAGACTAAGAACCCAAGGAGGGAATGCCAGTTCCCTGGTAACATCACGTGTGGCCTTGAATGTGTGATCCTCCAGTCTCGCTCCCTATTGACGAGGTTTATGGGCCTGCGCCATTGGACCTGGATCTGGGCTAGATTTAAAGGAAACTCACGATAGAGTTTTATTATTTTAGGAAGGAAGATGAGTCTGACAGCGTAGCATGAAATTAACCTGGGGTGAAAGGATCCAGACGCACAGGACAGGTATATGCATCTAATTATCCGAAGTATCTAGAACAGCTGACTCCATCTTGCAGGAAAGTAGGACTGGGGTTGGCAGAGGCTAGAGGGAAGAGGAGAGTTTTTGTTTAGCAGATGGAGCTTTATCCTGGAAGATGAACAGACATCTAGAGATGGCGGGGAATCTGACTAGTCCAAAGGATCTTTCTGGATGTCTCTGTGATTTTTTTTTTTAATATTGGATTGGTAAACTGAGGAAAGCAGATGGCCTTCATTAGAATGAGGGGGTTTATCCCATCATCTACCCCTGAGATACCTAAAGAGAAGGGAAAAGGCAGAGAGGCCAGTGGATGTGTTCCTCTGTCGGGGAACATATTTCTTCCATGCTGGGCATCATCACTGTTTCTCAGGCTTCCAGACTTCAGACTTACATCATCGTCCCTCATGCTCCATCTTGTGACTGAGAGGAGACAGTCAGGCAGAAAATTAAGGGGTGATGGAGAGAAAGGAGCCCTTTACTGCAGAGTCCTGGTTAGTTGCTCCAGCTGAGAGAAATTCCAGCGCAATTAACAAAACCTTGCTGTGAAGCTAGCCTTCATGGGGGCAATGTCCATTTTGGAGATATTCCAAATAAGGTTAACTAATGTAGCAATGGACCACACTTAAGGGCCTAACTATATATGATCTTGAGTGTGAATTTTGCTTTTTTCCTGGACGTAAACCTGCAATTTCTGCGAACTTTACAGTGAGACTAAAAATTTGTGTTATGAAAAACCATGTTTGACTCCCTGGGAAGCCCTTGTGGTCTATGATTTTACCTTGTCAGCTGTAGTAATATCTAATACACTTCAGGAACCTTCTGTGATCTCATTTGTGTCCCTTAGTAACTCTTCAAGTTGTGAATCCAGAGGTTACCTTATGTGTGGCTATTGCTCTCTCAGGAGCAGCCCACACCCACACTGGTTTAAGTGTTTTCCTGAGCACCTTTCTTCCTACTGACTTATCCTAAATTTTTTCCTGTAGACAATCTGGCTTCCTTTAATGAAAGTCTCAGAGAACTCCCCAGGCTGCTACCACCAGCAGCGTGAAGCTGTGTCTCCGTCATGAGCCCCTGCTGTCACTCATGACTCCTGCTTCTGCCTTGCCCAGCCCTACTTCACAACGGTTCTTCTTTCTTTCTTTTCTTTTCTTTTATTTTTTTTTTGGCTTTTTGAGACAGGGTTTTTCTGTGTAGTCCTGGATGTCCTGGAACTCACTCTGTAGACCAGACTGGCCTCGAACTCAGAGATCCCAAGTGTTGAGATTAAAGGCATGCACCACCACTGTCTGGCTAACACAACATTTCTAAGTATACAAGTGTATTAAAATAGAAAATGTATGATTATCAGAGATCAAGGCTATGGAAAACAAGAGAAGATGGATAGGCAGGGAAAGCCTTTGTTTCTAGTTCTGTTAGGAAGCAGCTTACTCAGCCAGTGTGGGGGTTCACGCTTGCATTCCTAGAATTTGAATTCCAGGCCAGCCTATTTACATAGTAAACTCCTATTTCAAAAAAGAAGAAGCAGGTAAGGTTGTCATTGCATGCTGATTACCTGGAAATCACAGCCTCATCAAGAGGTGAATTAGACTCATACATTAAAACACATGGAAGAAAACTGTCTCCTCCTTTGGGGGCTAACATTTGATTCATCCCTATTCCTTGCAATCACTGGTCCTCGAGACTGCACAGCAAGTTCAGTGATTAAACCACTGAGCTATCTCTCTAGCCTTCAAACTTCTAAATCTCACTTTCCCTGTGTGTTCCCGGCCACTTCGGGCTCTGTCCTTTGATAGAGCCTCTATACTGCCTCACATAGCCTAAGCCAGCTTCAAACTTGCTGTGTAGCAGAGATGTCCTTGAACTCCTGATCTTCCCGCCTCTTCCTTGAAGGTTCTGGGATCACAGGTGTGCACACCACACCTGAGCAGAGGACATTTTCAGCGCTCTGCTCCTCTTGCTGGAGGAAGACTGTTGAGGTCTTTGCAGGGCTGAGATGCAGCAGAGGAGCCCAGGAAAACTGTCCCGACCGTTCGCCATCAGCACTGATTAGGAATCAATTGCTCCTGGGTCCTGGAAAATGCCTGCTTCCCTCGGTCCTCACACTTACTCCTGCTGGAATGAGGCTCAGCACACTGAGCTAATACAGCGCCTCCGCCATCTGCTCGTCCTTAAGTCCTGGGCCTGCTTTGTTGTCTCATATTTTCCGCGTCCTGCATTTGATTTTCAGGTCTTTAAGGACTTTCTTCTGTCTTTCCCTGGAACAGTTGGGTTTCCTCTGGAACTCCACCACTCCTGTATGAAGGCTTTGAGTTTAGCCAGCTCCTTAATCAGGTCATTCTTTGATCTAAGCTGCTCACTGCCTGCTTTTTCCCACTGCATACCTTTTCCCTGCAGGTCCAGATGTTTTTTCAACACTGGGGATGAAAACCCAGGACATTACACGTGCTAGGCAAGTGCTTTCCCACCAAGCCATGTTCCAGCTAGAATTTGTTTTTGTAACAAAATCCTCTGCTATTTATTTTGTTCCAGAGATCAAGACATAAAATGAATGGGTTCCAAGTTTTCCGAAAGCATTTTAAATAAACAACATCAGCAATAATTGAGCATTTTGTGACAGCTGTTGTATTAGTCCATTTTCTGTTGATGTATCAAAATAACAGAGGTTGAGTACTTTTATAAAGGAAAAGGACTTATTTACCATAGTTCCGGGGCTTTAAGAACATACAGCAGGCGTTGATTTGGTTCTGGTTTGGCCACAGGATAGATGTCATCACAGCTGCAGAGATGTATGTAGAAGAAACCACAGAGAGAGCTGGAGGGAGGGAGGGAGAGAGAGAGATGAGAGAGAGAGGAGAGAGGAGAATACCAGAGGGAAGGGGAGTTAAGAGACCATTCTGCTCAGCTAATCAATAACTGATCAATAACTGGAGATGCAGTTCAATTGATAGAATACATTCATGAAGCCTTGGGTCTGTTCCCAAGCACTGAATAAGAGTGGGACTGATGCCTATAATCTTAGATTCAGGAGGCAGAGGGCAAGAGAATCAGAAGTCCAAGGCTATCTTTGGCTACATAATGTCTGTTTGCAAGCATGTGAAAACTTGTCTCAAAAAAGTAACAAGAAAACACTTGACAAATCTTAGACTTGTTTTATTGTGATTTATCTTTAGTTTTCTCCTCCCCTAATCTTCCCTTGTGTCTCTGGGGGTTTAGTGATAGAGGAGGATCTTCTATCTGTTGCTTTCATTGGTTAATAAAGCAACTGCCTTGGCCCTTTGATAGGACAGAAAATTAGGTAGGCGGAGTAAACAGAACAGAATGCTGGGAGGAAGAAGGCAGTGAGACAGTCGCCATGAAGCCAGCCACCAGGTCACATATGCTGAGTCTTCCCGGTAAGCTACCACCTTGTGGTGCTACACAGATTATAAGAAATGGGTTAAGCAAGATGTGAGAATTAGCCAATAAGAGGCTGAAACTAATGGGCCAGGCAGTGTTTAAAAGAATACAATTGTGTGTGTTGTTATTTCGAGTGTAAAGCTAGCCGTGTGGGAGACGGGCGGGATGAAAATCAGACCTGCTCATCTCATCACTACAGTTTAGGGTCCCAATAGGTATAGGAAGGTTCTTGGTCTTGTTGAAAAAGTATTTACAAATGGATACAAGCCAGGCATGGTGCCTTTAAATCCAGCATTCAGGTGTCAGAGGCAAGAGGCTATCTATGAGTTTGAGGCTAGCGTGGTCTACATAGAAAGCTCCAAGACAGTCAGGGCTATATATAGAGACCATGCCTCAAAAGCCAACCCCTCCAAAATAATGGATACAGAAGGTACTTGAGGAGAGTTTATTGGAGTTAGAAAAGACAGTGGGTCAGACAAATGGGAGATTTTGGAAGCTGAAGGGAGGAGGTGAATGAAAAGAGGCAAAGTTAAGCATCTAACAGAATACAAACACAAGGACATGCTTTATAGGAAGGAGATCACACAGAAGATCACACTCTGAGTAGATAAATAGAAAGGTAGGAAGCAGCTAGAGGACTCAGTGGGTAGTGGCACCTGCCACCAAGCCTGGTGACCTGAGTCCAATCCCTATAGCTCTCTTGGTGAAAGGAGAGTTAGGTCTCAAATCCGGGACAAATAGTAACAGAGGTGTCTATTTAAAATATCACACTGGACCTGGCCATCAGGTTCTCCTAGCATCCCTCAGTCCCTGCCTGTTACAGGCTGTGACCGGCATACCCACCCCTACCCTGAATTCTCTTGGCTAGGGGCTGGGCTGCCCTTAACCCGAGCTGTTCTTGCCTGTATCACCCAGCCATTTTGACCATACCTGTCCTTTTTATCCTTTATCCTTTACCCTCTGAGTCTTTTGGTCTTCTGATTTCCTGGCTCTCCCCTCCCCCCTCCCCTCAATGGCCCAGCTCAGGGTCATGTCCACTCTGGACTCTCCCAGGTATGTTTACCTCCCTCTCTTTTGACATACCTTGGAGCAGCCATGTTCTCCTTTTTATTTTTATTCATTCAAGAACCAAACCAAACAGGTTTTCCTCTGACCACTCCCCAAGTGCTGTAGCATGTGTGTTCATGCACATATACATATATTAATAAATAAAAATCTCAAAAGAGTAGTAACATTTTGAGTCAGTTATGAGTAGCTTGGGAATTTTGTTTCTCAGCATTTGAAAAATGTCTCCTCTAAAAATTTTATATCTCCTTATCTACCAGGGCATTAGGTCAGTTGTCTTAAAGGATGTAGATACATTAATTTTTTTATGAACATAATTTCCTATCCCTGCCAATTCTTCCTATGCCCCATCACACTCCCTCTCAAATTCTTCTTATCACACACACACACATGTATAAATGCCACCTGAGGAGTCCACTTAATGTTACTTATATGTGTTTAGGGCTGACTGCTTGGGATTAGATACCATCAGGAGGCTTGTCCCCAGAGAAGATGGCCATCAGTTGCCTGTAAGAGGTATGGCATCTTACCTTCTAAATTGTCTCGATTCAGTATGAGGAGGCGTCTGGCTGCAAAGCTATCCCAGAGAAAAGTTCTCTGTGAATGTTGAATAGAAGAGAACTGAAATATAGAAACAGGAAAATCTTCCAATACTTCCATTGTAAATGTGTAGTTTACCTCCAGACCACCAGGGGGAGCATGGGTTTTGGTCAAAGACTTGGGCTGTGCAGGAGCCAGGTTGAGATGATTACTGCCAGGTGTGTGTGTAGGGATGCTGGGAGAAGAGGTTGTGCCACCCTCTTTCTATAGGCCACAGGAATTAACCCTTCAGTTGGTAGAGTGGAAACGGTGTCTTGTCTGAACTTTGGATGCTGCCCGTGGCCATTGTTCTAAATTGGATTTACAAAGAGAGGGCCGTTAAGCAAATGTGCTTATTCTTGGTTATTGGTGGTTTATGGTTGTGAACCGTTTGAGCAGGTTTCTGTTGCTTTCTTCTGTTTTTACTTCCAAGCCACATTATGGGTCCAGCACGAAGCCTGCAAAAACTGAGTGGGAGAATGAGTCGCGATTCATTCTCCATTTTACCTTCAAAGACTACCTCACTGAGGCCAGATCCCTTTGCACACAGAAAGAGAAACACAAATGGCACCGAAATCCCTAGAAGCAACTTCCATCTTGTATTTGTTGCTTTTGTTTGTTTTTTTAAAGGTTGTGAGCAGAGGGCCTGGCTACATCAGGAACAAATGGCAGTCAGACTGAGTAGAAAAAGAACTGGGGAGCTGTGGAGCCAAGAGGGGAGGCTGAGCTTACAGCCCCCCATCTCTCTGGGGCACCATTTCTCCAAATACAATCTCCCTGCTGCTCACGCTGAGCCACCTGGAGGAAAAGAGCCTGTAAAAATGCAGGTTTCTGGACTGCATCCCAGTGTGAACATCTGGACCACAAATCTCATTCCATTTGTATTTTGAACTGAGTCCCCCAAATGATTTCATATAGATAAACATTACCTGTGAAATGAGAGGTAAGCCTCCTGGGGTGAGTGGGAGGGGAGATGTGAGACCCAGAGGTGAGATTTTTGTTTCAGGCTTCAAGTACCTTTGCTCTGATTAAAAGGTCACACATCCTAGGGAAGCCGTCCTGTGCAAGGCAAAGTGACCAGTGTCCGGATCTGAGGGACCAGGTGGGAGAGTTTGTGAGGTGACAGAAGCTAGAGTCTGAACGCCATGAGGAGCCATCAGAAGAATAAGCAGGGCCTCTGGAAGGGACTGTGAGCGCTCCCCGCTCTGTGCCATTGAAAAGCTCCCAGAACCCCAAGGTAACATTGAACGATGTTGTTTGAAGCTGCAGCACATCTGTGGGAATCTCCCTTGCTCCAGAACGTCTTTCATATTGCAGCAAGCACCTTTCTTAATTTTCCCTCCTGAGCTTCACTGGTGTCAGATTCTGTCTTATTTTTTAATCTTCTTTTCAATCGCAGATCCCCTGGGGGGAAATAAAGCTCCCATTGAGAGCTGAGGGAATTTAGTTATTATTTCTTATTACAAAGCTATGATTCTTCACTCTAAGAAATACTTTCATAACTTGAGAGGAAGAGATAATTTTAGGTTTTAGTTTTTGTTTTGAAACAGGGCCTTACTGTATAGGCTTGGCTGGCCTGAACTCACCTGCCTCTGACTCCTGAGTGTTGGGATTCCAGGTATGCAGCAGCACACCCGGCAGGAAGAGGTAATTTTAGAGCTTGGAAAGCTGAAGCAGGTGAGAGAAGGGAACATTGATTCCAGGGATACTTGAAGAAGGGCAGAGTTGGCGCGCTGCTTCTGGTCTCGAAGGCTCTAAGGCCTGGTAGAATACTGGCCTGCAGAAATAAAAAGCAGCGAGTGTTATGAAAGGAATGAATCTTAGTTTCCAACTTCAGAGCAGAAGACAAGGAACTTTGTTTCTGTAGGAATCCTGATTTCTCTTTTGTGTCTCTGTTCCCATCTAGACTAGGTTTGGTGGGCATGAAAACCTCCCCCCCCCCACTCCGGTTTAGTGGCTTAGCAACAGAGGGACCTGTGCTATCGGTGGATAGAGGGTTTGGTGGGAAATTGAAGGGATGTCCAGATTCTTGCATCCTAAGCCGTGAAATCAGGCAGGGATGTGTAAATAGTAACAATGGGAGGGGAGTTTATTAAGAAAGAATGTACTTGGATAGGCATGGTGGTATAGGACCCCTGAGGAAGAGGCAGGTGCATCTCTGTCAGTTTGAGGTCAGCCTGATCTACATAGTAAGTTCCAGACCAGCTGGGGCTGTATAGTAATATCCTGTCTCAAAAACGAAGCAAACAAACAAAGAAGAAGAAGAGAGAAGAAGAGAAGAAGAGAAGAAGAGAAGAAGAAGAGAAGAGAGAGAGGAGAGGGAGGAGGAAGGAGGAGGAGGAGGAGGAGAGGAGGAGGAGGAGGAGGAGGAGGAAGAAGGAGGAGGAGGAGGAGGAAGAAACAGGAGGAGGAGGAGAGGAGGAAGAGGAGGAGGAGGAGGAGGAGAAGAAGAAGAGAAGAAGAAAGAAGAAAGAAAAAGAAGAAGAAGAAGAAGAAGAGAAGAAGAAGAAGAAGAAAGAAGAAGAAGAAGAAGAAGAAGAAGAAGAAGAAAAAGGAGGAGGAGGAGAGAGAGGAGGAGGGAGGGAAGGAAGGAGGGAGGGAGGGAGGGAGGGAGGGAGGGAGGGAGGGAGGGAGGAAGGAAGGAAGGAAGGAAAAGAGGGCTCCAAGAGAAGCAGGCAAGAGAGCTTGGAGGAACAGTTCGCAGCACGTAGGCAACTGGTGTGCAAAGGACTGAGATTGCTCTAGGATGTTTGCATAGCACAGGCATTTTCCATCCAAGCTCTGTTACCCGTGGGTACGATGCTAAGCAGGGCGGTGGTGTTCAGTTCTCCTTTCTACCCACTGGTTTCTTTCAGATGTTAATGCACAGTTATGTGCCTCACTTCCTCTCTATTCTCCTGCCGCACTAGCTTGGATTCTACTTGCGGTTGTCTCTCAGGGATCCAGCTTGAAGAGATTACTCTCCATGCTTGCTTCCAAGGTTTTTGTGTCAGGGAAAAGAAAATATGAATAATTGCATGTAGGTTTTGTTTTAGGGTCCTCTAGAGAAACAGAATCAATAGGCAGTAGGTGTGTGTGTGTGTGTGTGTGTGTGTGTGTGCGCGCGCGCGCGCGCTCGCATGCGCATGTATTTAGAAAAAAAGAGAAATACAGAGAAAGTCATAACCAAAATTTTCTTTGGCCCACGCAGATGTGGGGGTTGACAGATATGAAATCTACAGCGTGGGCAGGCAGGAGACTGGAGACCAGGGAAGAGCTGATATCACAGCTTGAGTCTGAAGGCCAGTCCCAAAGCAGAATTTCTTTCTTAGGGGGCGAAGTGCTTCTCCCTTCTGTTCTTCAAGGAATCAGATGGGGCTTATCCACATTTCAGAGGGGAACGTCTTATTCAAAGTCTACTGATGTAAATATCAAACACATCTAGAGTGAATTTACCAAAGCACCTACATTATTGTTTGACCAGAAACTGAATACTATAGCCTAGTCAAAATAAGACATAAAACCGATCATCATAGGCTCTTATGTTTACCCTAGACAAGATACACCACACTTTTGCTTAAAGGTTATTTATTGGCCATAATATCTTATATGGACACATGGACACATGGAGCTTTAAGGGGACTCAAAATGCAAAAACTTGCCATTTCCCATAAAGAAGACAGCCAGAATATTCGGTAATAGCTCCAAATAGCTGTCACATCCACATTCCACCAGAGTAGTGGGAAAGATGTTCTAAGCAAATTCAGAGTTCTCTTTTCCTGGGTTCCCTTTGTAAAGATCAGAGGAGGGCATCTGGATCTCATTGGCCATCTGTTCAGGTTGGCACCGCCACAGAGACATCAATGCAGCCCCCCAGATCCCAGTTTGCAGGACTTCCCATCAGGACCCTCCCTGGGGCAAGTAGAATTACTCTGCTTTCCCTGAGCATACGGAACTCTGGAGGCCAGGGTGGGAAGGACTGTCAGTTGCTCTTCAGGGTCTGTTCTCTTCTTCTATAGAGCTAGAACTCCCACTTAAAATCTGGACACATGCCCAGAGTAATTTGATTGCAAAATGTAATGATTCCGTATTCCTTGCAGAAGCCTGCCTTCCTTCCTCCTACCGTCTTTCCCTTCCTTCTTTGGTAGAAGCATAAGAGTAGAGTCTGGCCATTGTTGTAGACTCACTAGACATACACCATAACCATCAAGACATCTTACAAGTAGAGGGGGAGTCCCTTCTCCTTTACCTCCAAATCTCTGTTGTCTGGGACAGAATGAGACGACTAGAGAATAAGCAGCCATTTTGGAGGATGAGGAGACTTTGAAAATGGAGGTCATGCCTAGCAGAGCAATGGTTGGAGTGCCACATTCACTGATAGGAAATATAATTCTCCTTAGCTCTGACAAGCTCACTATTGGGACTATGTAATAGAGGACAGAGTAACCAGAGAAATATGTTTATGTATAAGGTCCCTATAACACCAAAGAAAGCTAAATGAAAGATGAATAAAAGCAGTCGCTTCAACCTCTGGCTCATCCCGCATCTTCAGCAATAAAAGGGAAATCTTTAGCCAAGCGACAAGACAAAGAAAAGCCATTCTAGACTTGTG
The DNA here is from genome assembly GCF_903992535.2 of Arvicola amphibius. Taxonomy (NCBI): domain Eukaryota; kingdom Metazoa; phylum Chordata; class Mammalia; order Rodentia; family Cricetidae; genus Arvicola; species Arvicola amphibius. The sequence continues at coordinate 22,160,294 of NC_052049.1, forward strand.
AGGGTGGAGAATTGTAAGGATAAAGATATGGAGTTCTGATTAGTTTTCTTATGACTTTGGTTGCCCCCACAGACTAATGAGGTCAACGGTCATTGAAACTGTCCATCTTGCTAAGCATGGTGGCACACACCTTTAATCTCAGCACTCTGGAGGCAGAGGCAAGAAAATCTCTATGAGTTTGAAGCCAGCCTGGTCTACATAGCAAGTCCCAGGCTAGCAAAGGCTACATATTGAGACCCTATCTCAAAAAGAGAAAGAAAAAGAAAAGAAGACTCTATCCTACTTCGGGCAAATAGAGACCTTTCCTGCACCTACTGTCTCCAGCTCTACTGTCTTCCTGTGTAGAACGAGGAGGGATTTCTTCTTTATACCTCTTGGCTACCATCTGTTAGGTGAAAGACACTTAACTTCCTAATCTCTTAAGACATGTTCCTGGTTCTTCCTTACTTGCAGAACACAAGCTAATGAAGCACTGTAGGCTCTCCACCCAGCTCTCAAATAAATACACAGAGATTTATTTTTTTTTTATTTTTTATTTTTTTGGTTTTTCGAGACAGGGTTTCTCTGCGGCTTTGGAGCCTGTCCTGGAACTAGCTCTTGTAGACCAGGCTGGTCTCGAACTCACAGAGATCCGCCTGCCTCTGCCTCCCGAGTGCTGGGATTAAAGGCGTGCGCCACCACCGCCCGGCTAGATTTATTCTTACTTATGAATGCCCAGCCTTAGTTTGGCTTGTTTCTAGCCAGGTTCTCTTACCTTAAATTATTCCATCTACCTTTTGCTTCTGGGCTTTTACCTTTCTGTATTCCGTATGTCTTTCTTTACTTCTTACTTGGTTCCTGGCTCTGTGACTGGGTGGCTGCCTCCTGGCATCCTCTTCCACTTCTCGTTTTCTTGCTCCTTCCTCTTCTCTCTCTTCTCTTATTTATTCTCTCTGCCTGCCAGTCCCACCTGTTTCTCTCTCCTGCCTAGCTATTGGCCATTCAGCTCTTTATTAGTCCAATCAGGTGTTTTTAAGCAGGCAAAGTAGCACAACTTTCAGAGTTAAACAAATGCAACACATCTTTGCATCATTAAACAAGTATTCCACAGCAAAAAAGAATGTAAAACACTGGGCGGTGGTGGCGCACGCCTTTAATCCCAGCACTTGGGAGGCAGAGGTAGGCGGATCTCTGTGAGTTTGAGGCCAGCCTGGTCTACAGAGCAAATTCCAGGACAGCCAGGACTGTTACACAGAGAAACCCTGTCTCGAAAAACCGAGAAAAAAATAAAGAATGTAATACATCTTTAACTAATAGTCCACGACGAAGCACAGAATGGTCTACGCACTAGTACCAGGTGTCTGAGTGGCACAGAAGACAGAGAGCCTGCAACTGCACAGCTGCCTGACCCAGGACCGACCCTCCCAGAGGTGTGCAGGTGACACTCTCTCACCTTTCACTCTGTTTCCTGGCACAGGTGGAGAGAAAGGAGGCCTGAACCAAGTCTAACTTGGGATTTGTACCAGCTACTGGGGAGGGAGGAGAATTTTTCTTCAACCCTAGCCCACTTAGCTAGGAATGTCTACATTAAAAGCTCCTTGAGCCGGCCCTAGACATTATGCTACGGCTTGCTGTAGTGGCTGCCATTTCCCCAGGGGCAACCCCAGGTGCAAGTGGTTGTATTCGCGAGTCAGATGTGAAAGGAAGATGCAAGGGAATTCGATAAAGCCTTGTGGCGAGTAATCGTCCTGTGAGCAACTGGCGTTCTTTGGAGGGAGTGCTGAGAGTAACAATGCGCATGCTCGAGAGCTAGCTAGCCCATTCCTGCTCTGGCTAAAGAAGCTGAGGACCTTGTCGGCTTTGACTTACCTTACGTTGCTCCTGGAGGCATTCACTATCCGGAACTTCCTGATTGCTCGATCTACAGGACACAGAGGAGTCTGCTGGGACCAAGGAAGCACTTTCAGGGGACTGTACTGTCCGTGGTAGGTCACAGACAACGACACTCAGGTCCAATTTGTTTTCTCTCTAATCATGTTCCCACTGTGAATGATCTGAAAAGATAGGGGAGGGGAAGGCTATTAAGGAATTGGGGGCTAGGGAGATGGCTCTGCATTTAAGAGCATGTGTTGCTCTTGCAGAGAACTCAGCTTCTGTTCCCAGCACCCACCGTGTGTTGTAGGAGACCCCTCGTCTCTGTTGTAAGAGGCTGCTCATTTGTTCCTGGCCACGTAGACCGGAAATAACCACACAGAAACTATATTATTTATATTATTTAAATAAGTGCTTGGCCTATTAGCTCTAGCTTCTTATTGGCTAACTCTTACATCTTAATTTAAACCCATTTCTATTAATCTGTGTATCATTATATGGTTTACTGGCAAGGTTCCATCTGGTGTCTGTCTCTGGCGGGGCTACATGGCATCTCCCTGACTCTGCCTTCTTTCAGTTTAGTTTTCCCTGCCTAGCTCCACTCTGCCAAGCGATGGCTGAAATCAGATTCTTTATTCATTAACCAATAAAAGCAATACATAGAAAGAAGGACTTCCCACACCATTTCTCCTTCCACATAACCTCCCCCTTTTTTGCTATATGCAATTTTACTATGTTAAAGTTAAAACCTTCCTTTTTATTTAAACAGAAAGGGGAAATTGTGTGGGAAGTCCTTCTGTATATGTGTTTGCTTTTATTGGTTAATGAATAAAGAAACTTCTTTTGGCCAGTGACTTAACAGAGTGTAGGAGGCTGGAGGAAGACGAGAGAGAGAGAGAGGAGAGAGAGGAGAGAGAGAGAGAGAGAGGAGAAGAGATGAGAGAGGAGAGCGAGAGAGAGAGAGAGAGAGAGAGTTGGAGGAGTCAAAGAGATGCCATGGAGCCGCCAGAGGAGAAAGACATAAACCACCAGCCAGAACCTTCCTGGTAGGCTACGAACCGTGGTAAAATATTAAAAACAGTGGAAATGGGTTAATTCTACCTGTAAGAGCTAGCTAGCAAAATGGTTAAGTTATGGGTCAAAGAATATTGCAAAATAATATAGTTTTGTGTGGTTCTTATGGGTCAGGGTGGCCGGGAAACAAAAGAGTGGCATACGTGGTGCTTCACAACCATTGATAGATCTTTGGAACTCAGAGGGCACAGGACACACACAGGGTGCATAGGGCAAGCAAGCAAGATACTCATACCACAAAAATAAAATCAAGCAATTTTTAAAAAGAAAGTAAGAAGAAGTAGAAGTTAGCTTAACTCGTGACGTGAAACATGTGAACTAAGTATTTTGGAACTTCTGTTTCTTCTGAGTCCATAACAGTAGTGTCTTGACCAGGTTCAGACTAAGCTACATAATTTACACAACTCAGCCCAAAACGAAAGACGGTTGGGTCTTAGGCAGAAGCAAGAAATTTCAAGCATCAACAGCAAGGCATGAACAAAGGCTTGAGGTCATTCTGAAGCATGTATCCTGTGCAAAACAGACAGATCATATTCTCTGCAGCTGGCTAGCCCCTGCTCTGGGGTGTCTGGAATATTTTATGGGTGATTTAGACGATCCCTCAGTCTTAGCTCTAGTTTCCTGTGCTTCTTTCTCTATGGACTTAATTTTTCCTCTCTGATTCCTGACACTCAGACCAAATGTTTGATTCATCTCCAGGAATCCTCAGACTGAATGCTGTCTCTAAGAAACCTCGGAGTGAATGCTCCTGTTTCTTCCTGCCTTGTATTCCTCTCTCTGCTCAGCCATATCACTTCCGGTCCCTACTTCACTAGTGCTGGGATTAAAGGTGGGAGCCACCACCACTTGTTCTGTTTCTCTTTTAGACTGATTCAGTCTGGTGTAGCCCAGGGTGGCCTTGAACTCACAGAGGCTCATCTGCCTCTGTCTCCCAAGAGCTGGGATTAAAGGCATGCACCTTCACTGCTTGGCCTCTAAGGTTAACTAGTGTGGCTAGCTCCACACTCTGATCTTCAGGCAAGATTTATTTGTTAAAGCACAAGCAAAATATCACCACATTGGTTAATTCAAGAGAGTGTAGATATATCAAGTCAATAGGGTTAGCTTATGAATCTGAGTAAGAGGGTCTTGCCACTCCTGTCCCCCTTCTCTACTCTCCTGCCATCCTATAGTGATTGTGGGAGTTGAGGGGATGGGAAAGTTCTATGTGACTTTTTTCTACACCTAGGCTTAGAGCAATGTTGAGGCATGCCACTACCCCAAATAACAAAAACAAACCACCCCCCCAAAAAAAACCCTCTTGGTCTTCCATCTTGCTTGTCCTTCTGCCTTGATCAGAGCCTGTTCCTTGGTGGTTTTGTACATTTTCCCATAGACTCTCGTCTCAGCATCATTTGGCAAACAGCTTTAGAAGATGGAAGTGTTGATCCCCATAGATCAGAGGACTGCTGCTTTGTCTGATCACTATAATGTAGATACTGAATTTCTCTGGGGCAGAGGAGACCCAGGCTGGCTAGTGGCTCCCTCATTAGCCAGTCTCACACTCAGTATTACAAAGAGATCTCTACCTGGCCAGCTTTGGTCACACCCTCGAGGTTTGGGAAGCAAGGGAACTGATGAGAACGTGGGTTGTGCTGCCTGTCAGACTGTGAATGGGTAGATACATGGAACCTGCAGCTCAAGAGCCCTCTCAGCGGCAGGAGGGGTGAGTGTTTGGGGACAGCTTGACCGCTTGACATGACTCTATAGGGCTGTCTATTTTTCCTCTGAGTCAGGTGCTTTCTGTGTTTTTAAATGTAGCGCTTCTTTAGTCTCAGAAGCCTCTCAGCTGTTGATACTTTTCTTCCCTTGTTTTCCTTTGCTGTCATCTTGATGGAGTATCAGGTGTTGAAGGTGCTAATTATTAATGTGTGTGTTCTGACTTCTTGCAAAGCTCCATTTGCATGTCAGTATGAACTGAAGTAATACAGGAAGACCTTTTGGAGATTGTTCGCAGCCTTGTAAATATAACACAACTTTCGACTAGTAAATTGCAAAACACAATGAATCATAAGAAGGAAACTTTGGCCTGGTGGTGGTACATGCCTGCGGTCTCAGAACGTGGGGGGGTAGATGTGGGAGGGAGGATCAGGAACTCTAAGTCATCCGTGGCTGCTACTATGGCTTTTAGGTCAGTGGAAGCTGCATGAGGCCATGTCGTACAGCAACACAACACACATAGACATGCAACGCAGCATGTACACACTCACGCACATGCACACACTCGCACACACACACACACACACACACACACACACACACTCTTTTGCTGATTCCAGAATGTCTCCTACATGCTGCTCCAGATTTTCACCTCAGGGACTACAGAGCCTTTTAAAGATCAAAGGCTGTTTTCTTCAGGGCCACAAGAAAGCAGAGCCGTGGTGTGTTCCACTGCAGTCCCAGGGTCACCCCTGTGGACTGGCTCTTAGAACATCATTCCAGGAATTCCTACACACAGGGGTTAGGCAGCCGCAGCTGGCTAGACTCCTCCGCGGTTAGCATTCTTCATAAAATCATAGTCATATTGTGTTTTATGTTGCTATAACTGAATACCACAGGCAAACTTATAAAGAACAGTGTGGCTGACTATTTGAAGGCTGGAAAATTCAAGATGAGGTGGCTGCTGGAACTATTCTTCTGAATCCCAAGGTGACCCATCTTATAACAAGACAGGGCTAGCAAGCCATAGAGAACTCCCTTTTATATCAAAGCCATACTTGAAATAACTCATTCATCCAGCCAACCATCAATTACATGAATGGGCTGACCCATCCATGCAGACAGAGTACTGGTGGCCAATTACAGCTCTGCAATCTCACCTCCTAATACATCACCATAGCAATTGTGTTTATCAGCTTTCTGTCATGGTGACAAAATGCCTGTCGATAGTAACTTAAGAAAGAATGGCTGGCTCATGTTCCATTGCTTGGAGGCTTGGGACAAGGCAGAAACATGGTGGTGGAAGGGAAAACTGTTCCCTTGTGGCGGTCTGGAAGGTGGAATGGGGCAAGCATACCTAAGTGACCCCGTTTCTCTAACGGGGCCCCGCTCACTAAGATCCTGTTCGGCTATGACCTTACATTGGTTACTTGTTGCTGTGACTAAATGCTGGACAAAATCAAGTTAGAGAAAGCAGGGTTTATTATTTTGGATCACAGTTTGAGAGGAAGGCACAGCAGCAGGAGTACAAGGCGTCCGGGTTCACACTGTGTCCACAGTGAGGAAGCAGAGGGAGCTGAACACCAAGGTTCACCTCTTTCTGCTAACTCCGGGAAGTGTGGATGACGCCGCCCACGTCTGCGTGTTGCCTGCTCCGTGTGATGGTTAGTCTCAGTTGACAGTTGGCTAAGATCTAGAATGCCCTGGGAGACGGTGTTAGGCGTGTCTTTGGGAACTACCTTGATTAGGTTAACTGAGGCGGCTAGACCTGCCCACTGTGAGTGGAACCATCCGCTGACTTGGAATCTGCAGTGTAGAGAAAAGGAGAAAAAGAGTTGAGTATCTGCGTTCATCGCTCTCTGCTTCTTGGCAGTAGATGCAATGTGACCGGTTGTTCTGAGTGCCCAGTGTTGTGACTTCCCCACAACGATGCACTTGGTGCCAAAGGAAGCCCCTCTTTCCCAAGATGCTTCTTTTAGAATAGTTATCGCAGCAGCAGAAAGCAAATGAGAGACCTCTTTTCTGGACACATCCCCCTCGTTACAACCAGAGGTGTATTTCCTGGTGATGTCATGACTAGGAGGGCGTTTCAACTTTAAGTTGATCCCAGAGAGGTCCTGCTTGGGTGAGGGGACATCTTCCAAGGTGAAGGATTCTGTTTTCTTTTGGAATAGCTGTGGGAGAGTCTCTGTTGCTCCATACACGTTGGCGTGGCTGCTGCTAACTTGTATGACATGATTGTATTAATCAGAAAGGAGTACTTGAGCCCCAGCGTAGCTCAGTGTTAGAATGTTTGCCTGGCATACAAGCACCTGAATTTGATCAGCAACACTGGAAAAGGAAACGTAGAAAATTATACCTAATTCTGCTCAAAGCACTTTAAATCCATCTGTTAAAAAGAGCGTCATTTGCATACTAATGTATTAGAACAAGACACCATCTGCTGGAAGCTGTAATAAATAAATCTAAGATGTCTACAATGTGACTAGCAAACCCTGTGAGCTATGCTTCAGTAGTGTGCAGTGCCCGTAGGCAGGTAATCGTTAGAAGATGCTGCCCCGCTTTTTTCCTAGTCCAAGGTTGGTTTCCTGGTTCCCTCAGAAGTGCCTCATGTCACAAATAGGTTTTAACAAATCCCTGGTACTTAGTGCTGTCATCTGCATCTGGAATGTCCCCATTGATCACCAGTGTGCCAGCATTGGAACGTGGCAGGAACTTTGAGAGGTAGGGCCTGTTGTTGGCAGATGTTTAGGTCTTCGGGATTTTGGTACCATGGTCTCTGCATCATTCTCTCCCTCCTCATTCTATTAACATGACTCTTAGGCTATAAGGTGACTCTGAGGAGCACTGTGCTGAGTTCTCCTGCTGTGACACAGTGCTTTGCTACAGACCTGAAAGCAGTAGGACCAACTCACCATATGATGTTTCCAACATCGTGAGTCAGAATAAACCTTTCCTCTCTATAAGCCGATTTTCCTCAGGCGTTTCTTATACTGATAGAAAACTGACTTAACACAGGGTTCCTGTCGGCCACTACCAACGGCAACACAGAAGACTGAGAAGGTGGTAGCAGTGAAGGAGGGGGGAAGAAAATGAATGACAGTTTGAGGTTTGTAGAAAACAAATAAATGGTTCAGAAGAACACCCACAGAGAGGCTGGTGAGATGGCTGTGCCAGTTGGCTTTTGTGAACTTGACACAAACCTATAGATTCTTGGGTAGAGGGAATATTTTCTTTTAAAAATTTTCTTTATCTTTTGAGATTATAACATAATTACATTACTCTCCTTCCTTCCCTTCAACCAACCCTATATTGAAAGGAGTACCTCCCTGTTTTCTTTCAAATTCAGGGGCTTTTTCCTTTTTTCCATATATATATTATTTCATGTATATATTACATATATTATATATGTGTATGTACGCATATATTTCTAAATATAGCCTGTTCAGTTTGTACAATATTACTTGTTTTTAGGGCTGACCACTTGGAATTGGGTAACTAATTGATGTACTCTTTTCTGAGGAAGTCAATTTCTCCTTCTCTCAACATTCCTTGGTTGCCTGTAGTTCTTTGTGTGGGGTGGGTTGTGGGTTTTCCTGTGGCTTTAGCGTATCTATTGGTGCCATCCTTGTTCAGCTCTCTAGACAGTCATGTTGGTGAGAGTTTATGAGCATACCTTCTGACATACCTAGGAGACACAATCTCACAGCAAACTCCCTGGTTCTCTGGCTCTTACAATCTTTCTGCCTCAGGAAGAGGGATTTTTTTTAATTGAAAATAGATTCTTTTCTCCTACAATACATCCTGGCCACAGTTTCCCTCTCCTCCACTCCTTCCAGCTCCCCACTCCCAGCTCTTCTCTCCCCCAGAGCCACTCTCTCCCTCTATTTCCTCTTCAGAAAAGAACAGGCCTCCAAGAGTTGACAGCCAGACAGGACAAAACAAGATACAATAAGACAAGGCAAGAGCCCTCATTTGAGACTGGACAAAGCAACCCAATAGGAGGAAAGAGTCCCAAGAGCAGGCAAAAGAGTCAGAGACACACTGCTTCTACTGTTGAGTCTCACAACACCAAGCTGACAGTCATATGTGCGCAGAGGACTTTGTTCAGACCCATGAAGGCCCATGCTAGCCACTTCAATCTCTGTGAGCTCATGTGAGCCCTGCTTAATGGATTTGGTGGGCCACGTTCTCCTTGTGTCCTCCACCCCTCTGACTTCTACAGTGTTTCCTCCCCCTCAGGAAGAGTGAATCTTAATTAGGAAAATAAGATTGACCTATAGGTGTGTACTGGAGAGATGGCTCCATGGTTAAGAGCACTGGCTGTTCATCCAGAGGACAGGGTTTCAAGTCCTAGCACCCACATGACAGCTTTCAACTGTCTGTAACTTCTGTTCCAGGGGATCTGATACCTTCACACCAATGCACACAAAATAGAGTTAAATAAATTAGAAAAAAAGATTGGCCTATAGGCAAGTTGGTGTAGAACATTTTCTTGATTAATGATTGATGTGGGGAGGCCCAGTTCATTAAACATGGTGTCAACCATGGGCTGGTGGTCCTGGGTTCTATAAGAAAGCAGACTGTGCAAGTCATAAGGAGATAGCTACTAAGCAGTACTCCTCCATGGCTTCTGCTTCAGTTCTTGCTTGTGTTCCTGCATGACTTTCCTCATTGATGGAGTGTGACTTAAGAATTGTACTCTTTCCTCTCCAAGCAGATTTGGGTCATGGGGTTTTATCACAGCAGTGGAAACCCTAACTAGGACAATAGTTCAACAGCTGAAGGTACTTGCCACTAAGCCTGATGGATGGCCTGAGTCTGAACCCCCGGTACCACATGGCATAAGGAGCCAGCCAATTCTTAGAAGTTATTGACTGACCTCCTCATGTACTCAGTGAAGTGCACATGGCTCCCTCCCTGAGGTAAATAAATAAATGTAATAAAAATTATATATTATTCTTACCTCTGATCAAGATACTTATACATTATTTACATTTTGAGGTCATTGTCCTCATTTGCTGCACATTTGTTTACAGATTATTTAATATTCTGGCATGAAGGTTTAGTCTTTAAGTTACACAGGTATTAAATATTATAGGTCAATAGTTGTTCATATTTGTTATACATATAGTCAGATTAATTAGGTTCTTTAGATACATAGAGATTGTATCTGCCTAAATAGGTAATCTTCAGCCACTTCAAGGATCTGTGGAACATGGCATTTAAATAACTTAGGGTTCTGTTGACATGAGACACGATTGCTCCTGACAGCACCAATCTATTCCCGAGAGAATGTTGAGCACCAAAAACACTCCTCTTGGAGTTTGTTTTCTTCTTGGCACAATTGGCCTTTGGGCAAGGAACTGCCCATGCCTCAACCACTGACAAAGTACATGGTATCCAGACTGGATAAGCAGGACACAAGGAAAAGGACTGCCAAACCTTGCCAAGACAGAGTAAGACAGCTCTGAAAAATTCCCTGCCTCTAAAAATGGTCTGTCAGTTACGTTGGCCTTTGCCAAAGTTGGTTGCTTCAGTGTTGCAAATGAGACTTTGGGTGATTGCTCAGGTAGCCAGTTGTCTCCATCATATACTTCCCCCTTTGGAAGCCGCTTGATTGCACTTCCTGCCTACTCAAGTAATATTATCTCCCTTCTCAGGCCTTGGATGGGGTTAAAGATTAGATAGTCATAGTTACCTTCCTCTTCTGATTTAGCCAAGCTTATTTCTGATGCAAGTCTTAAACTCTTTGAAATAGAATGTTTAGGGGGCTGGAGAGATGGCTCAGCAGTTAAGAGCACTGACTGCTCTTCCAGAGGTCTTGAGTTCAATTCCCAGCAACCACGTGGTGGCTCACAACCACCTATAATGAGATCTGGTGCCCTCTTCTGGCCTACAGGCAGGATACTGCATAAATAAATAAATAAATAAGTAAAATCTTAATAAAGAAATAGAACGTTTATTAAAACATTTATCATGTGTTCCTTCCTTATTTGTTTATGCTGTTTGTAATTTTATACTTGCTATCTGTTCCTATTGTATATAGTTTTGTATTGGGTTTAGATTGTTCTTGTTTAGACAAAAGGGGGAGGTGATAAGGAAACTTTGTTAACCAATCATCTTCAAGAGGTGGGACCAAGTTAGGGTATGGCTTTCTGGGACCCAGAGGAAATGTCTCTGTGGTTCCGTCGTGGCACAAGTCTAACCTCCTGAGCTTGGACTTCTCCTTCCTGTTTCGTGAATTTTTCCCCTTATAATAAAAAATATAATTGTTTATTTTAGCTAGCCTGGTTATTTCCCGAATCGAGCTAACTTCTATAAAGAAACAGTATTAGCAGTGTCAGCTTCCAACCCTGGTGCTTGGGAGGCTGAAGCAGGAAGGTCTTCCTGGGTTACATAATGACATCTTGTCTCAAAATCAAACCCCAAAACAACTACATGTACATGCGTGTGCATGCACATACACAGAGCAAGCAAGGGGATGGGAGGACACACACACACACATACACACACACACATACACACACACACACATACACACACACATACACACACACATACACACACACATACACACACATACACACACACATACACACACACATACACACACACACACACACATACACACACACACACACACATACACACACACACATACACACACACACACACACGAGAGAGAGAGAGAGAGAGAGAGAGAGAGAGAGAGAGAGAGAGAGAGAGCTCGTGCTTACAGAGAGAGTCTCTTGGAAAGGATGGCTATAAGTTCCACGACGAAGAGCTACAAGTTCAACAGATGGGAGGGACAACTGTATTTGCTTGAGAAATAGACACAATAGAGATCTGGAAATCAGCAAAAGCTTCTTCTATGCAGATTTACAACCTACCAGCTTAATGCCTTTAAAAATAAATGCCTTTGTAATCGCTCCGGTTTAGCCCTGTGTTGGAAAGAAAATAGCTGTCTGATCCAGCCTGCAGATGGCTTTCTGATGAAGTGCAGGCGTAGGGCCTGGAAGACCTTCCTCAGAGAGTCCTGGGGGAACCTGGAGACCTTCCTCAGAGGGTCCTGGGGGAGCCTGGAGACCTTCCTAAGAGGGTTCTGAGGGAGCCAGAGACTTGGGCAGCTTCTCTGGTTTCCGGTCTTCCTTCCAGGCTTCTCAACGTTGTGTGCAGGACTCCAGTTTTGACTAGTTTAAGACAGATTGCTTTTTCCTTTGCTGGTTTTCTCTTTGCTCTCCCAACTTCCTCCCCCATTCCATGCCAAATATTTGTGGTGTTAGGAGTTCTAACCTCTTGGTCTTGCATGCCAGGCAAGCACTGTACCCCTGAACCTTCTCCCTGGCCTCTCTGCCTTTCCTAAATGCCATCTAATTATTTCGTCAGTTCTCAACCTTGCAGCAAAAGCCAAGTGGGGGAAGGGACCAAAGCCTTGATTTTGATGTAAAATCTATGTCCTTCTAAGGTATGCTTTGCTAGTCCCTTGAAGATGGGGGAAGGGAGCGCCCTAAAAACAACAGGGAAAACTGGCCTCCTCAGTCTACCCTCCTGGCATTTACTCCTCAGCCCTGCTCGTGGGTTTCCCTTCCCCAAACTCTCAACCCTTCCCTTGGCCTGAACTGTGTACTTGCAGCTTCATCCAGGATTTTCCTGGATGGACCCAGGGCCTTGAGCCAGGGAAGTGCTGGCAAGAGAAGGCTGGCCCTGGGGGAGTGGTACAGAGAGGGATCCAAATCACTGACACAGCTCAGCTTAAAAAAACAAAAATACTAAGAAGCCTGTCTGCTCTGTTGTGTTATTTGGATCCATTTTGAATTCAACCCTGGGAGGAAGAAGGGTAAAAGAGAAAGAGGAGAGAAAAAAAGAAAAGAAGAAGAAAGAAATCTTTCCTCCTACAAATAAAATACTGCAGATATTAACTGGAGATTACAAAAGACAGTAAAAGGAGCCAAGAAATGGTGGGAGTATGTGTGTGTGTGTGGGGGGGGGCGCGGAGGCCGGGGGTGGTGGACCAGAATAGAGGTAGTGTGTGGAGCTGATTGTTGAGGCAGATGCTGATGGAAACTAAATCACACACACACACACACACAGAGACACACACACAGACACACACAGAGACACACACACACACACACACACACACACAGACACACACACAGAGACACACAAAGACACACACACACACACTCACGCGCACACAGACCCCCCCACCTGTGTTGTCCCCTCCTGACAAGCTGATTGCTGAGACAGATGCTGATGGTGACTAAATTACACACACACACACACACACACACACACACACACACACGCACACACACACACACACACACACACACACAGACCCCCCCCACCTGTGTCGTCCCCTCCTGACAAGCTGATTGCTGATGGTGACTAAATTACACACACACACACACACACACGAACGCACGCGAGTGTGCACACACACACACACAGACACCCCCCCAGACAACCTGTGTCGCCCCCTACCGACAAGTCCCGAGAACTGGGACCTACATCTAGCCACTTTCTTCCTTCAGAGGGATGTTATTTTTTCTCCTTGTTTTGGAACATGATACCCAGCTCTGCAGTATGGGTGTCTTTAAAAACCAAAATGAAGTGTTACTCAGGGGTGCAAAACCTGGCACACAGCCTGAAGTATCTGTGAATTTTGCCTCCTAGGCAGCTATCCGCCCTCTATCCCCATAGCAACACTATGGTTTGGAGGGGGAGGGGGAGGGTGAGTTTGTTTATTCTCCGTCCATGTGATTCTGGTAAGAGGGGCTCCCACCCCTGGCAGACCTAATGCCCCTCCTCCAAGTTGAGTGTACCCGTCAGCCGAAGCAATTGTCGACACTGGAAGGTTCCTGTGACTTCTTCGACTCTTTTCACCCTGTGGCGAAAGAAAGGCTGTGGGTACCAGACATCCTGCAGTATTAGTGTGGAGCCGCCCCTGGCTGTTGCATGAGATCTTGCCTGAGAGTGAAGCCAAAGAAGAGACCCCACTGAATGAGGACGAGAAGGCCCCTGAGGACGCCGGATCATCCGGATTCAGCAGTACCCATGCGTGGCGCGTTAGTCCTGTGTGCCTGCTTCCATGCCTTTGCTTTTAATCACCCCACAATTACACTTCTATCACTCCTTTCCAGTGTGCCCTACCTAATAAAGATGGCTTGAGAAAGCCCAAGATGTTTATCTGAGTCCCCAGACTGGGCAGAACAAATGAGAGCTGCCGCTAGCGGTCAGTGCCCCAGCAGGCAGCCCGGGGACTTACATTTCCAGATCATGTTTGACTCCCAGAGTACAGCTGCCTCTGAGAGAAAGAGAGAGCCCCAGGCAGGAGCTGGCAGCAAGAACTCAGTTTAATAATCACCATGTTCAGTTCTGGGCTATTGTACAGCTGTGCTCTCCGAGGACACCCCTAGAACAAAAACGAATGCGCGTTAAGGTCAAACCGGAATTCAAGAAGCCAGAGCCTCCTCTTGTTCCCGCATGCAAAGGGATAATTGTTCTCAGACTCCCTGGAAGAGACAGCTCTTGGCTCCCTCACAGGAGCCCATGTGAAAATGTTCTTTGAATGGAAAGCAGCAGAAAGCAGCTGTTCAGGGAATGGACAATTAGAAAGGAGAGGCGGCTTTAATATTTATCCTCTGGCCAACAAGGAGTGAGTGAGTGCTTCTATTGTGGCAGGGATGGAAACTGGAATGAGGAGCAAAAATTCATGCCCCCAAGAAGCATGTTGCTGAGTTAGGAGTGGGCTGGGTTAGGAGTGGGTGAGAAAATCCAAGGGTATACAGTGCAGGTGGTGTACCTAGGTGGAAATTCAGTGACAAAAGAATGCCCTCTACCAACGGCATTCCCCTCTCCCTTAGCTTCTAGAATGTGCCTCATTCAAGGAGGCCCGACGCCTAGGTAGGGTCAGGATGAACCATGATTTTAAGCCAGCGATATCCAAGTTTGGTTTGAGGTGAGGACTCCATGCAGTTCTGGACCCCGTCCCCAGAGGTTTTAATTCAGTCACTCTAGGTAAGGGGTACGGATTTGTATTTCCAGTAGGTTTCAGAGTGGTGTGGATGTTTCTGGCCTGAGGATGCTTCTTAAAGCATTTGCATTGCCCTAAGTTACTCCATGTTGTATAAAACTGGTTTTCAGGCTGTGCTTTGCCAGGAGAGACTCCATTTCACAAACCACACTTGACTCCTTCTAGGTACAGATGCCGAGTCAGACTCTGCCCTTGGCTGGCATATAAACAACACTATCTGCCTGGCATGATGGAGAAGACAGAAAGGATCCCACTCTATACGTTATCAAGGTAAACTGAGATAAAAGGAGTAGAGTATATGCTGAAATCATATTGGGAAACCAGGTCCACTAACTTATTGGACACACCAGGCTGAGAAAAGGGTCAAACTTCCCCATCTGTCATCTGACCACCTGGTGTGCACATCAAGGAAGCCACAGAGAATTCCCAACTGTCCCAGGGCCTTAGCTTAGCTCAGCCGCCATTGTTGGTCCTGCCTGCTCACATTGTTGTCCGTCTGTCTGCCTGTTTGAACATCTGGACCTGCTATCAATCTGTCAAGCGGGCCCTTGGCTTTTGTAGCTTCCAAAGTCTGGCAGATTACTCTAGTGGTCCTCAACCTTACTAACACCGCAACTCTTTAATATTGTTCCTTATGCTGTGGTGACCCCCTAACCGTAAAATTACTTTCGGTGCTAACTCATGACTGTGATTGTGCTACTGTTGTGAATTGTAAATATCTGATATGCATGATATCTGATATGTGACCCGAGGTGGTTTAACCTTGAAGGGGTCAAGACCCACAGGTTGAGAATCACTACTCTAAATGAACCCCTTTTCACCCCTTATGGAAGTTCTTTAACTACACACACACACACACACACACACACACACACACACACACCTCTCTTTCTCTCTCCCTCTCTCTCTCTCTCTCTCTCTCTCTTTCTCTCTCTCTCTCTCTCTATATATATATATCTGATAAATATCCATATATTATTACATGGTGTGTAATGAGTGATCTGAAAGTTAATATTAGCAGTTAAAGTTGGATTAAAAGACCATGTGTTTGCCTTGGCCAGCTATCATGAAAGTTAAGATTACTTGGCAAATTGATGCCAAGAAGCCAATTTAGCCTGTAAGCGTTTTGTTATTCAATAAATTCTGACATTATGGAAAGACACCAATATGCGCGTCTGTTTCTGACAAGGTCTGTTCATGGCGCTGACTCAATTCCCTGACATTGGTGAGGAGCTACGCAAACTTTAAGAGCCAACATCTTTAGACTCTTTGTTTCTACTTTACTCCCCCAGTGTTGGCTGTTGGGGACTGAATTGCGACCTCATGCAGGCTACAAGATATATATATATATATAACCAATACTGTCACATGAAAACCCTGGCCCCTTGTTCTGGGGATTCAACCCAGGGCCTCACACATATTAGGCAAGAGATCTACCACTGAACTACATGTCCAGTCCCAGAAATAAATATTGTTATTAGAGCAGAAGGTGACAGATGTGAGCCTGTGTAGCTGGAGTAATGAGAGCTTCCCAGTGGGAAGTGACCCGTTCTTTTCTTCCTGGCTCCTCAAAGAACAGCTCTCAAGTTTGTTTGGGTCAAATGACAAATGATGACATGTTGTAGACTTGTTAGTCATTTCAAGTTGGCTGAATGGGGAAGGTTGAACTTATGAACACCAAGGGCTTCCTCCGTTTATAAATAACTGTTGGAACAGAGAAGGAGAAAACTATTCATTCTCCCTGTGGTGATGTCAAGGAAAAGGTTTTGGAGGAGGTGACGTTTGGGCCAGGTCAGTAGTGGTGATGGTTGAGGAGAGGGCGTAGGATGCTTGGTGCTCATGGCCTCATTTATTCTGGGGGCTTATCTGACCTGGAGGATGATTCTTCTAGGGGAAGTGGCATGGACAGCAGCCCAATGGTGGTTTGATGTCTTGTGGTATGTGTTAGAGTTTGGTATGCTGACCCAGTGATGGTGTGGGTTCAACTGACCCAAGACGTGAAGAATATTGGTCAGAATCAGATTCTGTCACACTGGAAAGCAAATTCAAGGATGCCAGTTAAATCAACCAAAAAGTTTGAATATCCAGGCTGAGCTTGGTGACACACACATGTGATCACAATGCTCAGGAGGCTGAGGTAGGAGGATTAGGGAGTTCAAGACCAGACTTGATTACATAGAGGGTGAGGCTACAATAGGCAATAGGAGATCCTATCTTATCATTTATCCCAAATAAAGAAAGAGAAGAAGAGAAACTTTGAATACTTCAGTCCTTAAAGACTGCCTTCTCGACCTGGGGTGGAGACCGTGTCTGTTTCCCTTTCTCTGTGCTGGGGTTCTGTCTGGATTGAACTTGTACAGGTCTTGTACACGCGGTCACAGTTTCTCTGAGTTCATCTGAGCATCAGTCCTATTGTGTCTGCAAGACACTGTTTCCTTGCGGTCCACTGCCTCTGGCTCTTACAGTCTTTCTGCCTCTTCTTCCACATATGTCTCTGAATCTTGAGGGGAAGGGTTTTGACAATTGACATCCCATTTAGGGATGAGTGCTCCAAGGTCTTTCACTTCCAACATGCTCAGCTGTGGATTCTCTGTGTTAATTAGCATCTACTGCAAGAAGAAGCTTCTCTCATGGGGCCTGAGTGAGGCACAACATGTTCTATGGGTATGAGTATGATGTTAGAAGTTGTTTTATTGCTATTGCTATGTCTTGGTATTTTCTTTTGCCTTTTGATTTTTTGTTATTTGATTTTTTTTCAGAGAGAGAAATATGAAGTTGGTTCAGTAGGGGAAATTTTGCTTCTTGGCATCTGACTGGCATTTCCAAGACTCTGCCCTTCTTCTCCTGTATTGCTGCTTGAATTTTCTGCCTGACTCTATCCTGCCTTGCCATAGACCAGAAAAGCTTTATCAACCAATGAGGAGCAACCCATATTCTCAGCATACAGAAAGACATCCACAACATATTGTATGAAAACGAGAGGCAATACTAGGATCAGAAGGGTTTTAAATAAGTATGAGGAACAGGAGATGCAAGAAAGGAGAAAGTGGACACAGGTCTTAAAAATATATAAAGAACAAAGTGAAATGGATTTTAAGTAATAAAATGTTTTATTAAAATGCTTGACTTCAGGCCAGAGTTGGGTCATTGATTAAGAGCATGAAGTGCTCTTACAGAGAATCCAGATTCAGTTCCCAGCACCCATGTAGAGCAAGACACGGACTGCCTGTAACCCCAGCTCCAGGGGGATCCTAGGCCCTCTTCTGGCCTTTGCAGGAACTGCACTCACGTGCATAGTTACAGAGTGCACATAAAGACACATAATTAAAACTAAAACTAAAGTCTTTTTTTAAATGCTTGAGTTTTCATATTAAAAGAACTTTAAGAACACAAGTTTAGTGTAGTGCCACAGAATAGCCAGCTCTTTTAAAAAATATTTCCCCCTTTTCAATTAGATATCTGCGAGAAGTTGGATTTTCTTCACCTAATTCACACAAAACCACAAATGCAGCAGATTTGGTGAAGAGCCACATGAAAATCCCTCCTTCTCACAGAAAGACTGATGGTAAGACTCTCTAAGAGAGGAAATAATGCTATTCTTGTTATGTTTTGTTATGAATAAAGTATACGTTCACTGAGATGTCACTTATGTTAAGATGTGAAAGGTCATGGATCTTCAATTTATTTTAAAGAGGAACTAAGAAATATTTGTAAAGTTATTCAATGTTAATTTTTTTTTACTATGGTCTCATCAAGTTTACTTTGCACACAGAGAGAAGCCCATTGACAATGATCTTTAAGGCATCAAAGGGGTCCTGAGGTCAAAAGTCGAGAAATTGTGGTGCTATACATGAGAGTTTGGCCAGCAAATCCATGTCCATCTGGGCCATAGAAGTAAAAGTAAGCAACCAAACGCACCGCAGGGCGACCAAAGCCAGCCAAGCTTCAGGTTTGGTGACGAGAAGCCCTCATTTGCAGCACCATAGGAATCACAGCTTCTTCAGTTCTGGGGCTGAGACTGGAAAGACACCAGATGGTGGTCACTGCTCTATTCTGAGACCCCCTTTTAGCCTTTCAGAAATATGGGGATCATTTTTCTGGTAACTGTACTGGAGTGTGGGCAAAGGGAGAGAGGATATACCTTTCAGGAAATAAAAACGGACTAGTCCTGAATTACCAGAAGATCCCTAGAGTGGCTGGCGTGGGTCTAATGACCACCAGGTAAAAACTAAAATTTAACCTGGCTCTGTATAAAACAGGCTCAACACCTAAGACAGAGTTGCTATCAGTAGCCTCAGCTGTTGGCAAACCTCAACAGATAGACTGGCTATCTGACCTTGGTGGCATATACCTACAATCCTTACCACTTGGATGGATGAAGCCAGTAGCTGGGTACACAACAAGACTTGTCTCAAAAGCAAAGGAATGCAAAGAATTGAATACAATTTCTCCCAGAGAAACAACACGACTAGCTAGTAAGTACCTGAACAATTAATCAACATCACCACTGATCAGAAAACAGTAACCATAATAGGGTACTAGTCCATGCCTGGAAGGATTTAAGAAGTACAAATGACTGTCAATGGTAAAAGGTGGCCAGGATGTGGAAAAATAAAATCCTCCTACATTGCTTAAAGAAATGAACAGTAAATGAGGCAGGCACTGGCAAACAGATTGGCAGCTCCTCAAAAAGCTTACCACAGCATCACCGCCGGATGATTTTGAGGTATATATCCAGTCGGACTGAAAACATACGTCCAAGCAAAGACTCTCATGTGAATGTTCCTGACGTGTGGATGCAATCACTGCTGTCCATCAGCTTAAGGGCAATCAAAATGCAGTGTCTCCAAACAGCCACGGAAGGGATTGAAGTCCTACTTCGTGCTAGAATGGGTGCAAACCTGGCAAACATTAGGACAAACGAAAGAGGCCAGGTGCAAAACTCCCTCATCAGCTCAGTACTGGATGGAAGTCCTGTCAGTGAGGGGAGATGGGAGACAGGAAGAGGAAGACTCAGCCTGTTGTATTGTCAGGCTCCATTTGTATTAAATTTCCGGAATAAAAACATCCCGGGAGTGCAAGTAGATTGATTAGTGGGTGCCGCGGGGAGGTGGAGAGTGAACGGGGAGTGGTTGCTTACTAACGGATTCAGGGTTTCTTTTGAGGAGGAAGAAAAATGTTTAGCGAGGGGATGCTTGTACAAGTGTGTATGAACATGCTAAAGCCCACTGACAAGTAAGTTTTACAGTTTGGGGGGATTATTTATTTTTAATATTGTGTGTATGCATATTTATCTTAATGTATGTAGAGGCCAGAAGAGGGTGTCAGATTCTCTAGGACTGGAGGTACAGATGGCTGTGAGCTGCCATGTGGGTGCTGGGGAATCGAACCTTGGTCTTCAGGAAGAAGCTTTTAATCCCTTCCTCAGTCCCCCGAATGTGTACATTTTAGAAGGTGAACTTTATGCATGCCTTATGTTTCATGTGATGCTTAATAATTCAGGTAATCATGGGTCACATATTCCAATGATGGTCCCTTAGGATTATGTAACCTCGGGATAACTCTAGAGAATGGCTGCTGAGTGATGGAAAGACAGCGGTGAAAGGCGGGGGAGATGTGAAGTTTTTCTGGCAGAGGGAGAGAAAAGCCGTGCTAAGATGGATCCGTTTCGACAGCAGATTAGCCGTGGGAAGCAAAAAGATCTTCTTTAACCATGACTCTAACTTTTCTGCTTTGGGGGATGCGATGCCTGGTTTTTCTGATAAGGGATGAGGTGCACAAAGGAAGGAGTAGATTGTGTTGGGAAAGAAGATAGTTTTTGTTCCTGGATATAGGGATGTCGCTCTGTTGGTAGAGTGCCTGCACTAGCATGCGCAGAGGTCTGGGGTCAGTCTCTAGTGCTGCATAAGACTGGGTATGGTGGCGCCTACCTGCAATTCCAGTATTCTAGAGGCAGGAGGATCAGAAGTTCAATGTTATCCTAACCTACATACGGAGTTTGAGGACATCCTATGTCAGAGACCCTGATTCAAAAAAGAAAGGAATAGTTTCTTTTTGTATCTGCTGAGTTTAACACCCCTACCCCAGAAGCGATCTGAGGGAGTCTCAGGGGGGAGGTTGCCTCTATCACATTGGCCTTTGGCCATATCTGTGGGTACAAATCTGTCTTGATTTTTGATTGAAGGGGGTGGGTAGCTCAGTCCCTGGGCAGATGGTCCAGTGCTGTGTGAGAAAGCTAGTTCAGTAAGAAACAGCACCCCCCATAGTCTCTGCTTCAGTTCCTGCCCCAGGTTCCTGCCTTGAGATCCCTCAGTGATGGATTGTGACCTGAAAGGCAAGCCAGCTCTTCATTTCCTTCCCTTCCCAATGCTCTTTTATCAGAGCAACTGAAGAAGAAACTAGGACAGAGCCCCATCTCAAATAGAGGGGTGAAATCCAGTATAATGACTCGGTCCTTAATCCCAGTACCCGGGAGGCACAGTGGGTGGATATCTGTCGGTTGGAGGCCAGCCTGGTCTATATAGAAAGTTTTAGGCCAGTCAGGCCTACATTATGACACAATGTCTAAAATAACTATAATAATCAATCAACAAGCAAACAATACCACCCTCTCCCCCCAAAACAAAAACAAAAGCAAAAACAATCCTCCAAAATAAGGTAGAGATATGATTAAGGCCGGTATCTCAAAGTTATGTCTGTTCTTCATGTATGCTTACATCTGCACCACACACACACACACACAACACACACACACACTCATTGGGAGTGAATGGAGCATTAGGTGGGCGAAAGGGTGGAGACAGGATCAATAGTTAATAGTTAGCAGGAGGTAGCAAGGCAATTATAAAGGAGGAGGCAGACAATCTAAGGCAGTGGTTCTCAACCTTTATGCTGTGACCCTTTAACACAGTTCCTCGTGTTGTAGTGACCCTCCAACCATAAAATCATTTTCATTGTTACTTCATATCTGTAATTTTGCTACAGTTATGAATCATAATGTAAATATCTGTGTTTTTCGATGGAAAGGTGGAAAGGTGTTGAACCCCCAAAAGGGATTGAGAACCACTTATCTAAGGAGAAAGAGAGGGCAGTAACGCCACTGCTAGAACAGAGGCTGTCTGGCCCACAGCTCGCCTTTCACCAGCACAAAGAAATGTATTACATTGTAACATACACAGTGACAACCAGATGCGGTTACTCAGCACATGTGTCCATACTAGATGCAGTTCCTCACTTTGTCCATTTTCTTCTCTTTCTCTTGACAAGGCAAGTGCTGTCCTACCACACAGCCCCAAGCTCCCTGTACATTTTCTAAAAATCTTTTTATTCAAGCAGGGTCTCGTGTATTGCCTGGAGCACCTCAGCCTGACGGGATTATGGGTCTGCCGCCGCTGCCAGGCTCTAGGCAGCTACCGCTTTGGAACAAGTGATAAGGACGTTGATTGTGCTGAAAAGCGTGTGCAGTGCCCCACGTACTCACTGGCTGGTTGGTTTTGTGAGAGCTGTGACTTCATCTTTCAAGGCCGCTGGGATACCGTGGGGTTTTTGACAGAGACTCAGAATAAAGTCCGCTGCTGATTTCCGTATCTTTTGTGAGGTCTAAATCCAGCAACAGCTTGTAATGTCCACATAAGTTTCACATGAAGCTCTGACTCCTGTGTCATTTGTAATCCCGTTCTTACTATTCTGTTTATGCTGTTCTCCGAGTAATCCCACCACTCAAATTCAACAAAATGCTTCCTCTCTCCTCTCCTCCTCTGCTTTACCCTCCTCTTCTTTCTTCCTTTTTAATTTTTAAAAATACTTATTATTTACTGTGGATATGAGATTCTTCCCGCATGTTTGCCTGTATCCCTAGAAGAGGGCATCAGATCTCATTATAGATGGTTGTGAGCCACCACGTGGTTGCTAGGAATTGAACTCACAACCTCTGAAAGAACAGCCAGTGCTCTTAACCTCTGACCCCATCTCTCCAGTTCCTTGTTTTGCTTTTTTTGAGACAGGATTTCTTTGTAGCCCGACTGTCCTGGAACTCACTCCATAGACCAGGCCGGCCTCGAACTCACAGAAATCTACCTGCCTCTGCTCCTGAGTGCTAGAATTAAAGGCGTGTACCACCACTGCCTAGCTGGAATGTAACTCTTAAGCACTAAGCGTTCTCTCTCACCTCCTCTTCCCAGTTTTTTTATCTTGAGAGATACCCCATGGTATAGAAGATGTGAACTTTAAGAAACTTTTTAAAAAGTCAATAATGTGACATATTAAAACAGTTAGGGTCTTGTGCTGCACAGTTTATTCAAGGAGGGGGTGTGGTGTAGAGCCCATGCCAAGTGGAATCTCACATTGCCTAAAGTCATTCCTTTTGTGTGCCTGTCTCAGAGTAGGAGAAGGCATTATGAAACCAGGTTAGAAGTCTGGTGACCATCTAGAGAGCAATCAGCTGTAATCTTTGAAGTTACCTTATATATTGAATAGAAATCATTTGTGTATATAGTATACATCTAGCTTCACAGAATGTGGACTCTAATAAGTATTTTCTCCAGGAGAACTGTGTTGGAGTGGCTTGCCACACAATTGCTCAGGCATGACACAGAAAGGGACCTGCACTATCTTTTTCCCATAATAATCAGCTTTGGACATGAAACATCATGAGCAAGTCCGTTCAGCTTGGGAGGCTTGTTTGCACATCTCTGTTACCCAAGAGCAAAGTGCTAGATGTCTGCTTCATTCCTTTCTTCCTTCAGACCATCACATTTGTCCCAGCATCCTGTCTTCAAGAGCCAGCCAGGTTTTGCCAGAGTTTCTCCCTCATTCCTTCTCAGGCAAACTGATATATGCATCCATAGTATCCGGATCAGCAGCCTAGGGGCCACAAGACTACAGTCCTAGCCCCAGGATGCAGAGGCAGGAAGAGCAGGAGTTTGAAGCTAGCCTGGTCTACACAAGATGCTGTCTAGAGAAACCAAGCAGTACAGGCTAGGGACGTGGCTGGCTGGGAGAGTACCTGCCTAGCATGCACAAAGCTCTGGCTTCCGTTCTCAGGGCATCATTCAGCAGGACATGGTGCTACAGGTCTGTAAACTCAAGAGGTTCTGGCAAGAGGAACAGGAGTTCAAGGTCATCTTTGGCTACCTAGTGAATGGAAAGCCAACTGGAAACATGTTAGGCCCTGTCTGAAACTAAGAAGCCAATAAACAATCTAAACAACAATGCAGATACTGTGACTGAGGCCCAAGAATGTCCCTCACCCAGCCAACCCCCCCATCCCGCCCTGAGATGAAGGATATCTGTACCAAGACACCCTGTACACCCTGTTATCTTTGCCAACTGAGTTTCCAGGCGCTTTTTTTTGTAGCTATACATGAAACCCCAACTGGGGATTTCCAGAAATAACTTCCCTACGGTGGAAGGAGAATTAAGAGAATGCAGGTGGGCCCAGCTCCTGCATCTAGCACGTGAGTTTTAGGGGTCTGGGCAATGTAAGCAGGAAAGGAAAGATGACCTCATCTGTATTGCTGGCCAGCGAGCCCAGCTGCATGCTGGCTAGACAGGTAACAGCCGTGTTCTCTCAGCTCTCCCTCCCACGAGACACCACTCTGGAAATCAGGTCTGCAGGCCAGCATCCCACATAGGCCCAGGGCCTCTAAATTTAGAACTTGCATTCTTCAGGTAGAGAGCTAACTTGGAGGCTAAAGCGCTGATCGGGGACTTTGGGAAGAAAGCATTTTCAAAGCAAGTAATGACCGGAGCCTAGCAGAACGCAGTCCCTTTAGCACATCAGAGGGGATGGCTCGGCAAGTGGCAATCTTGCCAGGGAGTTAACTCCAAACAAATCCCTAGCAGCCCTGAGGTACTAGACGGGAGGTTTAGAAAGCAGCAGCCTGGGAGGGGCTGTTGCAAGGGCTTACGGAATTCCTTCACTTGCACTTTGATGTTGGCGTTCAGCTGAGCCTGTGCTGCTAGGAAAAGGCGAGCAGGACCTGACTATTACATCAGGACTGTACTGTGGAGACACTCCACCTGGAGTCCCAGGCCCAGCAAGGATTAAAGCCTTTGCCCAAAGGCATGCCGCGGAGGAGTGGCGAGTAGAACCCAGGCCGCTTGTTTCCAGGTGTTTCCAGCCCTTATTCCTGACGGATGTGGGAGGCAGGGACGTGACACCCACACGCAGGTGACACCCACAGGCACTTGCTCCTTGGGTGACAGAGCACTATTTCTGGTGCGGAGCTGAGCATCAGTCAGCAGAATAGCAGGATGAAGATAAATGTGTTCCTGTGCATGGGAGCAGCATGTGACAGTGTGACAAGATGTGTCAGCACAGGAACAATTAAAACCAGTGCCATGGCAACCAGCGTTCGCTCTGGGCCTAGACAGCATCGGTAATTGCGGGTGCCGTGCAAGATGGCTTCTCATCCGCCGAGAAGCTCACACAGGAGAGGCTCTGAAGTGTACCAAACCGAGAGCACAGCCACAAGCAGACTCACGGAAGAAAGAAACCCCCGCAGTCCTGGAATTCCCCAGAATTACCTTGTCTATTGTAAAGTTTGCTTCCCCTTAGAGGGTCCCCCTATTTCGGGTGTCCCCTGAGCACTAATGTTCCTACAAGAGACTCAGAGTGAGCAGAAGGGGAAAACTCCTTCCTCTTCCTTCCCTCCTTCCCTGCCTCTTCCTCTCCCCTCTTTCCCTTTTCATTATTTGAGACAGGGTCTCACGCTGTAGCCTAAGCTGGCCTGAAACTACTATGTAGCTCAGGCTGGCCTCAAACCCACAGAATCCTCCAGCCTCAGCTTTTTTGTGCTGAAATTGTGGATGTGAGCACCATGTCCAGCTTGTACCTTTTTTATACATTGAAGGCTCTACCATCACCAGCAGCAGTAAACTTATAATAATTAATAATAATACAATTAGAAGTCTTCACCCATGGCAGGAGCCAGGGAAAGGTGTGGCATGGGTTCAGCTCCATCAGCAGGACTCACTATTGGGCCGTTGTGCTTGGCTGCCTTGCGCTGCCCTGATTGTAACATCAGAGCGCACACTCTTTTTCTGAAGCACAGGCCACTTGCCTGTCCCAAATATTTGCCACCCCCCTACCCTGCTTCTTACTGTTAGTTTTAGTTTTGAGTCAGGCTCTCACTGTTAAACCCAGGCTGTCCTCGAACTCAGGATCCTCCACTTCTTTGAGCACTGGATTTCCAAGTGTGTTACCACAAGCCAGTCTCTCTTGCTTGATTTTTTTTCCTTTAAATTTCTTTTTTTTTTCTTCTTTTGGTTTTCGAGACAGGGTTTCTCTGTGGCTTTAGAGCCTGTCCTGGAACTAGCTTTTGTAGACCAGGCTGGTCTCGAACTCACAGAGATCCGCCTGCCTCTGCCTCCCGAGTGCTGGGATTAAAGGCGTGTGCCACCATCAAACCGGCTTTTCCTTAAATTTCTGATTGGGCGTATTGCAGTCAAGACTTCTGGATTCCTTGAGAAGCAGATGTGATCCTATGAGGGGCTGACCACACCGTGAGTGAGAATGCAGCTATAAGGCCTGGGCTCTTGGCTCCACCCTCCCCTCTGCTGGTGGAGGCAACGTGTCATCTTGGACTGAGAAGATGACGTCAACAGGAAATAGCAGAGCAGTAAAACATTTTTTTTTTAATTAAAAAATTTGGTTGTTTTTTTTTTTTTTTTTTTTTTTGCCAGTGCTTAACAAACAAGAAAAATGTGAGGCTTCCAATATGGCAACTAAAAGAAACCTAGTTTGAAAATAATAAAATTTAAAAATAATTTATAAAAGAGAGAAGTCTAGTTTGAGTAAAACTTTTTAAAAATACTCTTTTATTTAAAAAATTTATTTATTATGTATATAGTATTCTGGGATGTATGCCGACGTGCCAGAACAGGGCACCAGATCTCATTGTAGATGGTTGTGAGCCACATGTGGTTGCTGGGAATTGAACTCTGGCCCTCTGGAAGAACAGGCAATGCTCTTAACCTCTGAGCCATCTCCCAGCCCCCTTTTGGTTTGTTTTTTGGTGTTTTTTTTTCCTCCCAAGACAGGGTTTCTCTGTAACTTTGGAGCCTGTCCTGGAACTAGCTCTTGTAGACCAGGCTGGCCTCAAACTCAGAACTCAAAGAGATCCACCTGCCTCTGCCCTCCCAAGTGCTGGGATTAAAGGCGTGCCCACCACCACCTGGCCTTAAAACTTCTTTTGTATTATACTGTGCTGGGGGTCAGACCCACTGAACCACACTGCTAGCTTCTAAACAAAATTCTTGGAGCACTTCTGCTTACCAGCTGGTTGTTGTTGTTGTTGTTGTGGCCGAGATGGGGTTCTGTCATATACAGTAGTTCACATCTGAAGTCCCAGAATGTGGCAAGCTGAGGCAGGAGGATTGCTACAAGTGTGAGGTCAGCCTATGCCACACACTGAGATTTACACCACTCTGAGTTATAGAGTTAGATCCTGTCTTAGCTCCCTGCCAAAAGAGGGACACTATAAAGCAAAGAAGCTTATTAAGCAAAGGAAAACGTAGAGTTTCTAAGAAAATAATGGTAGTGTACACTAAATGCAAGAAGTGGGCATGAACTCTCAAGAAGTGACCTGGGATCTTAGATAGCTCACTTCGTGAACTCGTT
Source organism: Arvicola amphibius (assembly GCF_903992535.2). NCBI lineage: Eukaryota > Metazoa > Chordata > Mammalia > Rodentia > Cricetidae > Arvicola > Arvicola amphibius. The sequence continues at coordinate 22,187,581 of NC_052049.1, forward strand.
TTAATTGAGAGGAGGATCTCTCATGAGATAAGGTAGGGAAAAAATGGGGAATGTCAGGAATAGGCTGGGAGTTTTCCCAGGTTAGGCTTTGCGTCTCCTTACATAGGGTTTTCTGAATGAGCACGGATTTGCTAGATTCCATGGTAGAGAGGAGCCAGTATAATGAAGCAAAGGACAGTTAGTTAATGGTTTCACAGCCACATTGGTTCCCAAACTGAGTTGGGGTGCTCTTGTTCTTCACTGTCTGAGGGGTCACATGGTGTCTTACTGTAATGCGGTCTTGTGTTGCATCAGCTGCCAGCCACCGTGTAGCTTGTTCTTCTTTCCTCTGCATATCTAGCCAAACTCATTCCTTCCCCAACCTCGGGAGAGGTCTGTCTCTTAATCTTTAGGGCTGAAGAGGTCCAAAGATCTGTTTTTCATAAACCCAGCTGATGTTGGTCTCATGAGCTGCCCACTGGGGGGAGTTGGAGATGCTGCAGAGCTCTGAAGCTGGGAAGGGGAGGAGCTTCGTAGGACCATCATTTAGTATGGGACTGTTGAGGCCTAGAAGATACAATTTTTATAAGAGGGGTTAAAAAACATAGGGACCAGGGGGCTGGAGAGATGGCTCAGAGGTTAAGAGCATTGCCTGCTCTTCCAAAGGTCCTGAGTTCAATTCCCAGCAACCACATGGTGGCTCACAACCATCTGTAATTGGGTCTGGTGCCCTCTTCTGACCTGCAGGCATATACACAGACAGAATATTGTATACATATAAATAAATAAATAAATAAATACATAGGGACCAAACATAAGGAGCAGAGTAATTGGTTACCAGGAGTCTAAGAAAAGTAGACTTGGTAAGGAAACTTATTACACAAATGGTGTTAGGGTCTGAGCAGATAAAAGAATTCAGAATTTTTGTCCTAAACTAAGAATAATATTATAAATCATGGAAGATGCTAGAATCAATTAACATTTTTGTTTTTTTACGAAGACTGTTTGCTGGTGGTCATTTTGTGTAGACTTTATAATTGCTGGTATAGTGTTGGTCCTGGCTAGGCGTTTGTCAATGTGACATAAGATACCTCTGAAGAGGGAACCTCAGCTGAGAAAATGCCTCCTTCAGATTGCCTGTAGGCAAGTCTGTTGAGCATTTCCTTGATTAATGATTACTGTGGGAGGTAGGGCAGGGATCAGGGAAGGAAGCCCATTGTGGTGGGTGCTGTACCTGTGCAGGTGGTCCTGGGTTAGCCAGGTGGCATGCCTTTATCCCAGCACTCAGGAGGCAGAAGCAGGCAGATCACTGTAAATTCGGGGCCAATCTGATCTACAACGCAAGTTCTAGGAAAAGCCAGGGCTACACAGTGAAACTCTGTTTTGAAAAACAACAACAACAAAACAAAAAATAAATCAAGTTAAACAAATCATGTGGGTCAAGCCAGTAAGCAGTGTTCCTTCTTGGCTTCTGCTTTGGCTCTTGCCTCAAGTTCCTGCCCTGACTTTCTTCAGTGAAGGGCTGGGACCCAGCATGTATGTGCCGAATAAACTCTTTTCTTCCCAGGTTGCTTGTGGTCATGGTGTTTATCACACTGGTAGAAACCTAAATAAGACAAACTCTCAGTGTCTATTTTACATAGACTCTCACTCTTTGTATTATCATAGACTTCTGCATCTGCTGGTTGTTCTTTCCTGTTGGGCATTCAAGACCATAGAGATGGACAAAATGAACCTTTGCTTTTCAGCTATTAAAGTCAGTTGAGGTTCTTTGAGGGTGACTTTTAGGGACTTAACGTGGAGACTTTCGACTCCTTTACTCTTTTTCTTCTAATCCAGTTGTGCTACCTTCTGGGATGACTCGGGGTCGTTGCTGACCAGTGCCTTCCTTTTGGAGCACCGAGAAGCATTCATTTCTCTTATTAAGAATGTATAGTGGTTCTAGCCCAAACTCTAGAGTGTCTACAGTTTCTTTGGTTCAGAAATCAGGTCATTGACTAGAGTCGTGGCATAATTCTAGAGAGGCTGGTTGTCCTCTGAGTTTTAGCTGGACTTACAGGCCAAGATTCAAAATATCAACTAGCTTCTTACTCCCTTCATCTTACTTGACTTTGACCCAGAGCTCAGTTTCACCAGTTATGGTGGCTTGAATGTAACTCGGCCCCCATAAGCTCATGGGAAGTGGCACTATTAGGAGGTGTGGCTTTGTTGGGGTAGAAGTGTGACATGGTGGGGTGGGTTTTGAGGTTTCTTATGCTGAAGATACCACCCAATGTCTGAGCCCGCTTTTGGCTGTCTTCTGATCAAGATGTAGCCAGCATCATGGCTGCCTGCATGCCACCATGCTCCCGGCCATGATGATAATGGACTAAACCTCTGAAAACTGTAAAGCCCACAGCAATTAAATGTTTTCCTTTATAAGAGTTACCATAGTCATAGTGTCTCTCCACAGCAATAGAAACCCAAGACACCAGTCAATAACACTTCAGTGGGTCCCAGACTAGAACTCAAAGAAAAATGTTCAGTGGTAATGAAGATTGAGCTCACTGTTGCCAGGTGTACAACCTAAGGAGGCCGTTCACAGAACTCCACAGGCTGTGCTTCAGAAAAGAATTCCAGAATGAGCTATGAGATCCTTAGCATTAACTGTTGTAGTGAAGAGCTACGGGCTAGCCTGCTTTTGTCCTGCCGGCTCCCGCATGGCTAGCTTTAAAACCAGAAATAACAAACAACACACAACAGTATTCATTTAAACACTGCCTGGCCCATTAGTTCCAGCCTCTTATTGTCTAATTCTCACATCTTGATTAATCCAGTTTTAGTAATCTGTGTAGCACCACAAGAGGTAGCTTACTGGGAAGATTCTAGCCTGCATCCATCTCGGAAAGGAGAGTCATGGCGACTGCTGGAGGCATCTGCCTCACTTCCTTCTTCCTGTTCTGTCTACTCCACCCACCTAAATCCTGCCCTATCAAAAAGCCAAGGCAGTTTCTTTATTAACCAATGAGAGTCTACCATCAAACTGTCAATTAGACAGCCTAGGATCCATGAGGAATTGCTTACATTGAACTGGCCTATAGCCATGTCTATGGGGGATTGTCTTTTTTTTTTTTTTTTTTTTTTTTTTTTGGTTTTTCGAGACAGGGTTTCTCTGTAGCTTTAGAGCCTGTCCTGGAACTAGCTCTTGTAGACCAGGCTGGTCTCAAACTCACAGAGATCCACCTGCCTCTCCCTCCAAGTACTGGGATTAAAGGCGTGCGTCCACCAACCACCCGACAAGGGGATTGTCTTTTAAGTTAACAGATGTGGGATGGCTCTCTGACTGTGAGTGGCATTGTTTCCCTGGAGGGCTTAGGGGAAGGGTGGGAGAGGTGGTAATGGAGGAGTAGGGGAAGAGGATAGGAGAGGGGCAGGGGATGGGCGATCCTGAACTGTGTAAGAACAGAGAAATCCAGTGGAGCACAAGCAAACTGGGCATGCATGCATTCATTTCTCTCTGCCCTAGACTGAAGGAGATGTGGCCGGCTGTCTCAAGCTACTCAGGGGCCTTCACCACAAGGATGGACTATTTATTACCTGGAGTTGTGAGCTAAAATAAATCGTCCCTCCCCCAGGCTGCTGTCCATAGCACAGAGGCAGGAATGGGAGTAGACATGAGAATGAAGCAAACTTGGGGCTATTATGTAAGAGGGAGATTTCACTTTTTTTGAGACAGGGTTTCTCTGTGCAGTCCTAGCTGTCCTAGAACTCTCTCTGTAGATGAGGCGCTGGCCTCAAACTCAAAGAGATCTGCCTGCTTCTGCCTCCTAAGGTGTGGGGTTAAAGGCATACCATCATTGCCCAGCAATAAAGAAGTTATTAAGGAAAAGTATGAAAATGTTAGGTTTATTAGAAAAGGCCGACAGCTGGGGTAGTGATGCCACACCTTTAATCCCAGTACTAGGGAGGCAGAGGCAGGCAGATTTCTGTGAGTATGAGGCCAGCCTGGTTACCAGAGCAGTTCCAGGACAGCCAGAGTTACAGAGCTAAACCCTGTCTTGAAGGAAAAAAAAAAGTAAAAATTGGAGGACTGAGAAAACAGTCAAGGCGGGAACTGAGAGCAAGCTCCTCAAGAAAGAGTCACAAAAAATAAAAACAAAACAAAACAAACAACAACAAAAACAGGGTTAGTGATGGCTGGCAAAGGTGCTTCCCTGTTGGCCCACGAGACCTAATTTCTGTTCCTGGATCTCACAAGGTGACAGTCATACAGTGACTCTCTAGAGTTGTTCTCTGGACACACACCATACACACACGCGCGCGCGCGCACACACACCACAAACAGAGAGAGAGAGAGACAGAGACCAGAGACAGAGAGATACAGAGAGACAGAGAGAGAGAGAGCAGAGAGACAGAGATGATGTGGGATTTCCCTCTCTATGCTGTGATTACCATCGATAAATAAAGGAACTGCTTTGGGCATATAACAGAGCTATAGAGGAACAGAGCTTAGGTAGGGGAAAACTAGCTGAATGCTGGAAGAAAGGAGGCAGAGACAGGGGAGAAGCCCATGTTGCCCTATGCTGGAGATAGATGCCAAACCAGATGCCAAAACTTTAGCCAGTAACTGGCGATATAAGAGATTACTAGAAATGGGTTAAATTAAGATGTAAGTGTAGTCAATAAGAAGTTAGCTAAGCTAAACGGCCAAGCAGTGTTTTAATTAATACAGTTTCTGTGTGATTATTTTGGGTCTAAGTGGCCTGGAATTAGCTAGTGACCTCCTCCTACACAGAGAGAATAAAAATTTTATAATCCAGGTACAACTCCTGTAATTCCAGCACTAGAGAGGTTGAGGCAGGAAGATCACAGCATTTGGGGTCCAACTTTAGTACATAGTGGGTTCTGGGCCAGACCTCTGTGTGTGTGTGTGTGTGTCTGTGCATAGTGAGTTCCCAGGCCAATCCTGTGTGTGTAATGTGCATGTGCACTTTTATTTGAGGGTGTGCATTGTGGTATGCACAACATGTGGAGGCCCTAGTTTTACATTGCTGTCTTCCTTAATTGTTCTCCCGTATTATCGTTTCAACAGGGCTCCTCCTGTCTCTGCCTCCTCAGCACAGAAACCACAGACAAACACTGCTCTTCCAGCTTTTTGCACAGCTGCTGAGGATCCAACTTAGTCCTCAGGTTTGCTGGCAAACATGTTACCGTGACGCCATCTCCCAGTCCCCGAGTTCTACCTAACTATGTACTGTTGACTCTTCCTCAAACAAAAAAAAAAAAAAACAAACTGCACCCCCTCAAAAAAATCAAGGAATAACAAATCTTTTTATGTTAAACAGCTGGATCAATATCTGCACCTCAACTGTCACAAATTATGCTTAAACATTATTTAGAATGTTTCAAGCTGTAAGTAACAACTTTGCTGAAAGTAGTTTAAAAGCATAGGTATTTTTAAAAATGATGTCATTCCACATGAAATCGAAAGGTAGATTGTTCTATAAATTTCTTATTGTAGCTACAATAAATGTCTTAGTTACTAGTCTATTGCTATGCAGAGACACAGTGACTGAGACAACAACTCTTAGAAAGGAAAGCATTCAACTGGGTGTCTTGCTCACAGTTTAGAGGGTTATACCACAGTCATCACTGTGGGAAGCAGACAGGCATGGTGTAATGGTGTTGGAGTTTGTAGCTGAGAGTTTACATCCTGATCTGCAAGAGAGAGAGAGAGAGAGAGAGAGAGAGAGGAGAGGAGGAGAGAGAAGAGGAGGAGAGAGAGAGGAGAGAGAGAGGAAGAGAGAGAGAGAGAGAAGAGAGAGAGAGAGGAGAGAGAACACAGGCTTTTAAACCCTCAAAGCCCACCCCCCAAGTGACACACTTCCTCTAACAAGACCACACCCCCCCTAATCCTTTCCAAACAGGCCGACTGAGGACCAAGCATTCAAACTCATGAGCCTGTTGGGAGCCATCTCCATTCAAACCACCACAATAACGTACCACTAGCTTGTCTATAACTTCTGACCCCCATTCCCACCCTGCCCCAGAAGTTGCTCAGGGGTAACTCCTGTCAGCAGGGGCTATCATTTCCTGGACACTCCGGAGTGAGCCTACTTTCTTGGCTGTGTTGGCTTTTAGATGTCATCTTGGCTTTTTTGTCTATGACTTCTTCCTTGAATCATCCCAGCCTGCTTGCCTTCCACCATCAGATCTGCATCTGTAGTCGGATCTGTCTCCTTCTCAGGGGACACTTGTGATTACAGTTTAGACCCTACCAACGACTCTGCATAATCTCCTCATTGCAAGGTCTTTAAACTCTAGCACAGACAGCAAGGTCCCTGTTGCCATATAAGGTTAAGAATGGGAGGCCTCATGTTTAGGATGTGGATATTAGCTTCCCAAGGTTAAAGGACTTTTATCTCTTCTTACTTCTTGCCATACCACGCTATGTGGTTTTAAAGGTCATTCATAGGTACACAGAGCTCTTTCTTCTGAGCCATCTTCTGTGTAAGTAGTCATGTTGATTTAAAAAAAGAATTCCAAATATCAACTTGTAGAATGACAGAAGAGAGACATTATTATTTGCATGCCAGTATATTTGTGAGTGGATGAAATACCAAACATAATGTTCCACAATTTTGTATGAAACACATGCTCATAAAAGATAATGTGTGATAAGCAAGGTGTCCTTTCAATTATTAAATGCCCCGTGAATCACCTTTGGCTGGAGTTACAAAATAGGTGTGTAGAATGACCCGCCCAGTGCCAAGGAGACCTTGAATCATCGTGTGAGAGACGTCAGCATACTGTAACTATGGTGGAAATGGGAGCTCCTGGGAAAATTCCAGAGATACTGTGTGGATACAAAGGCTGTCAAGTTTCAGGAAGTTGGAATCAGGAAATGAACTACCAGAAACCATGGCTGTCTGATTAGCTCTCATTTTCCCACCTCACAGTTTTCTTTCCCACGCTGCCTTCTCTCTCTTCTCTGTCCCATAACTGATGCCAGCCACCCTAAGACGGTGTGGACAGCCCTTAGAGCTGGCAGTCTCCTCTTCAGTGTGGTGAGGGTCCACACTCTCTTGTATGTGCCACAGCCAGAGCAGCTGGACTGGTGAGGCAAAAGGCCCTCACAGCACTCTCTTCAGAAATGACGTAAAGGGAGGGGAAGTGGGGGCAGTCGGGGCAGTGTTGTTATTGGAGTCATTCATGTTAGCTGTTGGTAGTCACTTTCAGGTAGCTCATTCTACCGCTTTGCTGGGTTGTAAGAGACGAAGAGCCCCCTGTTCTTCTCAGGGAAGCCCTGGAGCAGGCTGCCATAGGGATTCATGGGATTCAGGACACTGGTGGAGCACGGGCCTGGGAACAGGACAGACCCTGCTGCTGTTTGGGACCTAGTAAGGCGAGTTCCTGCCCAGAAATAACAGACTGGGCAAATGTGAGAGGGACGTTACTCACAGGCATGCTGCTATCTTGGTCTGTGGGCTCTCACTTCAGGAAAGGAAGAGGTGCGTGGCCTTTAGAGGCAGGTGTTACTCCTTGAAACTTATACTTGGATAAGTTATCCATTTTAAACGCGACAGTTCTTAGAACTTCCTTCTCCTCCTCTTCCTCCTCCTCTTCCTCCTCTTCCGCCCTCCTCTTCCTCCTCCTCCTTTTTTGGTTCCTTCCCTGTGTAGCCTGCACTGCATAACTGCCTTGGAACTTGCTTTATAAACCACAATGGCCTCAAACACCAGCCTCTGCCTGTTCTGGGACTAAAGGTGTAATGCCACCAAGTCAGGCAAGTTTTAAAACTTATCATCATCCCCATCTTGGTGATTCTTGTCTCCATTTTTTTTGATGTTGGGCCCCGATCATCAGTAAGCCAGCCTGGGAGTATCTCTATGGTGTACTGTTCATACTGAGTGGACTCATATTCTACTTCCTGTTTGTTCACTAAAAGTTCGGATGGACCCAGAGAATCTCCAGGCCGGTCACCAAGCACCTGCAGTTGCTGATGGAAGTTGTCCCACCAGAGAAGGAACCCGGAGTAAAACGCCCATCACACATAGCCCAAAGCAGCAATCAATTATTTTTGTAAGCAAAACTATTTGTGGTTATTTCTTCCTGGTGTTTTTCTTAATGAAAACATGTATTCAGCAAAAAAAAAAAAAAAAAAAAAAAATAGAAATTAGTAGAATCCCTGCAACTTGAACGTTGTAGGGATCTTGAATCTAGGAATTCTGAACGTGACCACTGAGAAGGTTGGGGGTGGAAACAAGTCACGACCCAATCATTGAGAAGGTTAGGGAGGTAGAAGTGAAGTCACCCCCTGTCCACGTCCGGCTCTTGCTGCCGAAACTGAGCAGGAGAAGAGAAAGATGTAGGCATGGTGGAAGCGTGCCTGAGGTCCCAGCACGGAGGAGACAGAGGCGGGAAGGTCATGAGTCCTGATCTAAACCTGGGGTATTTCTAGTGATCCCTGTCTTAACATCTTAGAAAATTAGTTTTTATAGTTCTGGAGGCTGAGGAGTCCACAGGGCCACATTTGTGAGCACCTTCTGCCGGGAGGGACTCAGCAGGGTGGCCGTGTGGTGGGACTGAGAGAACTTGCTGATGGGAGTCTCAGCCTAAGCAGCCACTAATCTGACCCTTAGGGCCCCACCCTCAGGAACTCATCTTGTCTTGCTTTACCTTCCAAAGGCCTCATCCAATTATGAACCAAAAGTTCCAAATACCATTAGCACAGGACTTTGGGGACTAAGTTTCTCAGTGCATTTTGGAACAGCCAAAGAGCCAGACCATAACACTATTTTTTTTTTTAATTTTAAAATATTTAAAGAGTGCGGTAGTGGTAGTGATTAATTGTGGTGGTGGTGATTGATTGAGGTGGTGGTGGTTGTGGTGGTGGTGGTGGTGGTGGTGATGGTGGTGGTGGTGACGGTGGTGGTGACTGTGGTGGTGGTGATTTTGGTGACATTAGTGACTGTAGTGATTTGTGCTGTTGTACTGATTGTGGTAGTGGTGGTCATTAGTGATGGTGATGGTTATGGTGATATCTGTGTTGGCAGGAAAGGCCCTATTTGGATCTTTGAGTCTTCTGTCCATGCAGGCACCTCACAGGACCGCCCCCACATACCAGCTCTTCAAGGTTGCTCCTGGGATGACCCTCATCTCTGTCAACTTGGTGCTTCGGGTTGCGTGGCCTTTCCTCGGGGTTCGATGCTATTCCTGTGTCTGGCGGCAGCCCTAAAGCATGTCTGCTCTAAAGCAATGCCAGCACAGAGTTGGCAGCCTGTTAGAGAGGTCACCTGCCTGCCTGTCTCTAGCTCCTTTAATCTTGTTTAGTTGTCCCTCTGCTCATACATACCCACCGCCAAGAGGCAGTGGACACAGAATGGCGTATCTGCTGGAAAATGAGCAACAGGAAAAAGACAAAAAGCATGAAAACAATTAGTCGAGGATATTGGTGCTGTGTGCGTGTCCATGGGAACTTCAACGGCATCTGTCCGGCACTAATTGTTAGAACTTCAGGGATCATAAACCGTCTGTGACCTTCCTAAAACCACAGCCCAAGTCAATTGTCAGGAGCATTCTAGGCAATCCTTAGGTACACTAGACGCTCGAGAGCTCCCTAGTCCCAGCTCCAGCTGAATCGCCTATTGTGTTCAATACTGAACAGGACCTGTTCTCAAGCTGCTTTAGAGCACATTAACGTGTATTCAAATGATGCAGGTGAATGGGGGAACTGAGATTGCTCACGCCTGACTGTAGTGCGGCTGTGGCTTTTGGTTGGAGGACACGCCCGGGACGGCGAAGTCTGTGTTGATGATCTTTGTGTACTGCAAGGCTGCCTTGAGAGCGCGTCAAGTTCCTGATACCCGTGGGTTTGCTTGCTCCCCACCCCATCTCATGTTGTGGTCAATAAGGCTCTACTAGGGCTCATCCTGACTTCCCACGTATGTCTCCTCCTTACGCCCTCTCACCTGGTCCCCTCTACCTCACCTGTCCTCTGCTCACCTATAATTCCCATACCTGGGCTTCTCATCCTGTGGATCTACTTGATCTGTAGACAAAGACTTGAATATCTGTAGATTTTGATTTGCTAATATGAGAAAGTCCTCTTTGCTCCTCCGCGAAGTGGGTGTGTGAGACTTGAACAGTACGGAAAAGTGATTAAGGAGCTGGCTTTTCCTTTGTACACCATTATAACTTCCAACCCATGAGCTAAAAAATAAGAAGGCAAGCCCGAAGTAGAGAAACTGACCTGTAGCTCCTTTCTGATGTGATAGTCAGTCACCAGTCATGTTGAAAAGTTCTGTCAACTTAAATGACAGAGAATGGCTCTCCACGGGGACAGGCTTGATGGAGAAGAGCAGCAAGCGGCAGTGCCATGGCAACTGTGGGTGCATTCAGGGAGGCAGACAGAAAAGGGTTTTTAAAGGTAAAATAGGGGAGGACACATAAGCTGTTTTGAGCTGAAGGGAACATTGATTATGGACTTATTGTGGAACTGACGTCAGTTCAATGATGGAGAGTATACCAGGCACTTGTTCTTATGCGTTTTTGTGACTCAAGTAGCAAGGTACAGTTTGTAAAGCCCTTTGTAAAGGGTCTGATTCCAGGTCCGAGTTCTGATTAGAGCCCTTCAGGGCCTTTGTGATGGTTCCTATCAGCAGTGTGTGTGCAGGAGGACCCTCCTTCCCCAATCTCCTTCCTCTTTGTTTGCGTTTGTGAAAAGATCACCATGTTGGTATGGGCAGCTTTCACGGTCTAATCGTGAAGCTAGCAGCAGTCAGTGGATTCAATGGCAATGATCCAGAAAAAGATTTCTGGTTGTGGAGTTGCTGAGCGGTGGCTTTGGCTCAGAGGGAGATCTCCCCAGCCTAGGAAGGTAACCACAGACAGAGCTATTCCCAGATCAGTGCCTCTCTGAAGAGGGGCATGGTTTAGTGACTCTGTAGAAAGGGCTGCTAGCATCACCCTGGGGAGGGGTAAGAGTGAATCCAAATCCTACCGCCAATCTGACTCAGAAGGGCCTGGTGAAGTGTATGCGTGAGTGCACGTGCATGCGCACAAATGCAAATGCGTAGCATTTTGTTTTCCTGTGAACTATATTTTAATATATCCCCTGTGCAATTTTTCCTTAGTCATTTTGGGAAGCAATGCCTTAGCACAAACAAATGTTGAAAGCATCTTAGTTTGGCAATTTTTTTTCAGTTTATCAGAAAAAAAAAATTCATTCACTTGGTTGATACTTATAGAACAACTACTATCTGCTATCGATGCAGTCATTGTTCTAAGCCCTGGGTAGGCAGTGTGAACAAGACTGTCAGGTTCTTCACGGAACTTCAAAGTAGTTAAAGTAGTGTAGAAGGAGGAGTAGAGCTTTCTGGACCTTAAGATTTCTGTTGCTTGGTTGTAAGTGTTACAGCTGCCACAGAGTTCTGCGGCGCAGATTGGGAACTTCTGTTCTTAGGGTCCAGGGTGGGGGGTGACGTAAAGCCGGCAACCGCTTTTAGGTTTCCCATTGATGAAATGGAGACAGAGACAACCGACCTCAGTCTCATCATGGGTTGTGAAAACAAACAAAACAGCAACAACAAAAACAGAAGCATAGAAAATCGTGGACTTCAGTGCCTGGCATGTAGGCTTTATTATCTGTTGTTGCATGAAGGGTTCCAGTTCTTTATCTTGGGTTGGGGTCAAATTAGAACATGATCAAGAACCAAGAATAAGCCTCTGCCACTTTCATGGAGTAAGAACTGCAGGTGCGCCTTGGGGCAGCTTGCTCTGGGAGCTCCTCAAAAAGCTGAACAGAGCTCTCTGTATGACTCATGATTCCACTTCTAGGCATGTACCCAAGAGACCTGGAAACATAAAGCCTGTAATACAAAAGTATACATCATCAGAGCACAAAGGCCAAAGTTAGAAACAGCCCAACTCCATCTCAACTAATGAATGAATGAATAAAATAGTCTGTCTGTCTGTCTGTCCTGTCTGTCTGTCTGTCTCTCTCTCTCCTCTCTCTCTTCTCTCTCTCCTCTCTCATCTCTCTCTCTCTCTCTCTGTGTGTGGTGTGTGTGGTGTGGTTGTGAGAGAGAGAGAGAGAGAGAGAGAGACACTATGGAGGAATACTACTCAGCCACAAAAAAGAACGAAGCCTTCACTATGCAACAGCATGGATAGACCTGAAAACATAAATGAAATTAGACAGAAAAAAACCTCACATATTTATGGTGTCACTTATACAAGATGTCTAGAAGAAGACAATATGTAGAAACAGATTAGATTAGTATGGTGTAAACAGGGTGTAGGAGGGCATACCTGTAGATCCAGCTTCAGGAGGTAGAGGCAGGAGTACAGAAGGCGAAGGCTGTCCTCAACTACAGGGTAAGTCAGGAGGCCAGCCTAAGATACCAGAGACCCTGTCTCAAAACAGACAAATGATACATTTTATACAATCTATGAAGTAAGAGAATGCTGCCAGCCTGCCCTGCCTCAGTTGGCGCATGCATACTGCAGAGAGAGTGCAGATGGCTTCAGATGACAGATCCCTTTGCCTGAGACTCCCTTTTGCCTTCTGGGATGGCAAGAACGCAGCAGCACCTTTGCAAAAATGAGGAGGAGGCAGCAAACAAAATAGTGTTGTTATAGTGCTACATTGTTACTTATGTTTTTATCTCAGCCACAGAGGTGGCTTGCTAGTTTTCAAATCCTCAGGTTTGCGGTTCTTAGCCTCGGTTCGACAAGCCCCACTAGGCTCTTTCATAGTGCGGGTGGGTGGCCTTGACTTGGTCTTGGGTGGTTCACTGCACCAAGACAGCTCAGCTTTGACTACTCCACGCTCCTGTTTGCCTCCTGTTTTCAGGAGGAGCAAAGTGAATCTGTGCTCTCTGTGAAAGGCTTTAGGACAGAAGGTGTTTTCAAACCTGCGAAGTCCATGCATGGGGGAGGGATGCCTGCCAGAGAGTGAATCACACTTTGCTTCCGCCCCATTCCGGCTTCAGGTTTCCTCACTGAACGGCCCTAACTATATGCCGTTCTACAGAATGTGTTTTTGTCACCTCTGAATGGCCACATACGCTCTGCCTCACATTTGGGATTGCCGTATTAGGTTTTCAAAACTGATCTTAAAAATGATTTTTTTTTTAAAGTTTGCCTTTAGTATTTTGCAGGAAGCCTGCTCAGCAGCTGTTTGTTTATACTGTCTTGTGATTGTTTTTGCACATTATCAATGAATGGCATATAATTACATCATTACCAGGAAAGCAGCGAGCTGAATTTCCCTGTAGGGTGTTTCTAGGGGGAATGCTGTACTAGGTCTATTCTTAGGCTCTGAGGAGATTCGTAGTTAGACACTCGGTGTCTCCAGGGAGAGATGGGTCTTCCGGCTAGCTGCTAAAGCCCCACACTTCTGGTGCCCTGCAGCAGGCAGTGAACCTGAACATTTCTAAGCCTCCTAGGACAGAAACTGAAACTTGCAAAGATGACCTAGTTGAACTTTTTCCTACAGCATTTCAGACCCCAGGCAGTCTCCTCTTCCTTCCCTCAATTTTTTTTACTTAAAAAATACATATGTACAAAGTACACACATGTATGAAGTATGAGAAATAGTCTAACACATGTACCCATGGCTTAGTGTTCAAGTCTGTCTCTCTCAGCATTTATCATTTCTTTGTGATGAAAAACACTCAGCATCCTTTCTTTTGGGTATATTGAATATCATTGTTTGCTTTAGATTCCCAACTGTGTAGTAACACATCGGAATCTTTCTCCTATGTGTAGCCCAGTACTCCTTGATCAGCCTTTACTCAGCATCCCCCCAATGATTCCATGTACCCCTTAGCAGCCACACCATCCCCTTCAACCCTTGGTGGTTGTTAAGTTTTTTCCTTGGCCGACAAACCACCCATGCAATAATCTAAATCAACCAGATCAGACCGAATTAGAAAAGGCCCAGGTTTAATGGATGCCAGCACACTTGGGTGCCCCCTGGGAAAACATGGAGAGGGGGAAAGGAGGAACAAAATGACCGCTGGAGAGGGAAAAGAGGAGCCCATGTGTTCGTTCTCTGTGGGGCAGTTTAAATAGCCTGTGAGAGTGGTCTTGACCTTCTCTGGGGAGGGCTCACCATTTGCAGGGCTTTCTTGGAGGTGGAGTTTGAATTGAGGCAACTTCCAGGAGAGGTGGCTTAAAATGGAGTTTTCCTGCCCAACATTCTGAAATGGATGCCAGGGGTCTGGGGTGAAGCCTCCAGCCAAACTTTCCAGACTTTTTTGGATAAGGATGTTAGGGGCTGAGGTGACGCTTCCAACCAAACAGTGGTCACTAATCTACCAGGTTTCTCTGTGGTTTTGCCTTGTCTGGAATTTTCTTTACAGTCATAGTCATATAATTGTGGTCTCTCGTTCTGGCTTCTTTTACTTAGTGTAATATTTTCAAGATTGGTGCATAGGACAACTTATACCTCTGCATCCATTCATTCCTCTCTAAATAAAATGGTTAGGTAAACTACATGTCACATAAAATTTATCATCTAAATCAGTCTTAACTATACGACTCAGTGTGCTTTAGTATCTGCACATCATCCTCCAACCAAGCTCCAACTCTTTCATCTTACAGAATTAAAATGATGTCTGTTAAGCTACTTCTTATCTACCACACCCTCCCCCATGAATGCGGAGGCCAGGTAGATGATGGGAGTCTATTTTTACTTTCCACCTCATTTATTATTATTATTATTATTATTATTATTATTATTTGAAGCACAGTGTCTCACTGAACATGGAGCTTTGGGGCATCAGCCAGACTGGCAGCGAGCCCCCAAGATCCACCTGTCTCTGCACTCCCAGCTCTGGATTACAGAAGCATCTGCTGAACTTGGCTTTTCCCTGGGTTCTGGGCATTCAAACAATAGTTCTTATGCTTGTACAATGAGGCCTTACCCAGTGAGCTATCTCCCTGGCCCATCTTCCCGGATCTCTGGTCTATTTCCATGATTATGAGTATCCTAGGTGGTCCCTTCATTGCTGGTGTATGAATGGCCATGCCACAGTACGTGTGCTGAGCTCACCTTACCCACTAGAGCCTCCTCTCTTTCCAACACATGGATCTCAGTCCATCAGGCTTGGGAGTAGGTGCCATTATCCTCTGAGGCATGTCAATGGCCTAGTTGGCTTTTTGTGACTGGCTTATTTCATATAATATCGTGCTATCTAGGTTTTATCCATGTGGTAGCATATGTTAGAGTCCCCCATTTTAAGGCTGAGTAATGCTTCACTATCTATATTTCAAATCAATCCATCCATAAATACATTGGACTGCCTTCACCTTTGGCTGCAGTGAGTAGCATGGAAGTGAAAGGGGCATACACATTCTGCTGAAGTCCCTATCTGCCGTTTCTTCAGGTATGTACCTAGAGGTGGGATTGCTGGATGGCATAGTATTTGTTTTTAATTTTGGGGAACCAACATGTTCCCAGTCAGCTACACTATTTGCATTCTCATCAACCATGCCTGGAGTTCCAATGTCGCCCAGCTGTCTTGAGCACTTGTTATTTCCTGTTTTGTTTTGCTTTTGTGTTATGGATAGTAGCTCTCCTAGCTAGAGTGGGACAGCATCCATTCATTCCTAATTGACATTGGACATATGTGCTAGGTGGGTAGAGAGGGACCTGCCGATGAAGAAAGATGCCAACCAGACATTAGACACAGTCCAAGCTTCAATATTACAGTTTGTCTCGGGAAGTCAGATCGTATTTGTGCTTCAACGGTCACACACGGCAAGTGCCCCGTGCTCAATGTATTTCTTGCCTTCAACCCTTCCAGCGTTGGCCTGTGGGGGGATATGAGCACCATCTCCTTTAACAGGGAAGGGAAGTGGGCACTTTAGTGATTTACCAAGTCTCTCTAGCCAGAGTTGTAAGCTTAGCACTCTCTTACTCCAAAACCTGGGCGTTCCTTACTATGCGTAGGATGAGATTAGCCAGATGTGGCAGGGTTGGAGGAGCCAGACTGGCCTTCAGAGATAAGGGACAAGCTTCCAGGACCAGCGCCTGGAAAAGTGATCACCTGGACCATATTTTACCCCATTATTTGGTGCAGGTGTGTCCAACCTGTGGCTTACCAGTCTCAGAAGAGCTAAGAAGGTGGACCATTAGGTCTTGCCATAATTTCAGAAGGTTGGACACCCCTGATTTGCATGAGAACTGAAATAATTATTGGAAGGAATGGAGAATTCCCACACTTCTTCTTCATCAGTTCCATCGCTATTTTAAAAGAAAAGGGGCTTGCCATGGGCCAGGGATGATTTTAAAGCTGAGGAGACCTTCCTGTCTATACCTCCGGTGTGCTGAGATTATTGGAGTGGACTAGCACGGTCGCTTAATAACTCATACATTTAGAATAACCTATATACTATTTTTATTATAATCATTTTATTTAATCAGTAGTTATCGGTAATCTCTCTCCGAATATGTAAATTAGAAACTGTACCATAGGGATGTATATCTAAGAAAAACAGTAAATGAATGCTGGAAAAACAAGCTGCTTTTCCTCTGTTCTCACTCCACCAGCAACACGGAAGACCTGGTGACCTCAAAAACCGTGGGGGATTTGTCCTCAGAAGTAAGCAAACAATTATACAGCAGTGAGCACCAGCTGCATGTCCTACAACCTAATACGGTCCTGATGCCATCACCTGGAGTTATGCCCTAAAAGGAAAGGATGGGAGACAGTAACCAGTGAGAACCGACCGCCACCAGCTGTCTTCTTTCCTCTTCATGTCCTTTGTCTCCTGATAAACTCCCTTCCCCTTTTTGTTCTTCCAGGATCCTTGTTTGTGCCTTGTTCCACAAAGCCTTCTCCTGAGGCAAAGGAAATTAGAATAAGTCACTTCACAAGTATGCCTCCTTGCTTTTAAAAAAAAAAATCTATCCCTAACAAAGTAAAGTGAAAAAAACTCTTCCTTCCCACTCTGTGTGGTAATAGTGTACTTTCTCTTTTCCCAGATAGCTGCAGGCTCTCGCCACCCCAGAGAAGAACCAAAGGGTTCTACAGTCAAACTTGACCCTCTTGGCAACCTCTGTGTTCACCTCCCCACGGTTCCCCCACTGCTGGAAGCTGAAAACCCCTCTTCTTTGCCTGTCCTTTTTTCCTACAAATTTACTGTTTGTTTTTGTTTGTTTTGTTTTAGATTTTTGAAGATGCCAGAGTTTTTAACCCCTCTTTTCATTGAGTTTTTTTTTTTTTCTGTGTGGCGTGTGCTGTCCACATTAATAAGCTTGTTTAGGTTTCTTTTCATAACTGTCTTTTGTGGTGGATTGTCCAACTAATAACATCTATAGAGAAAAATTACCTATTCTCCTGACAGAGTGAAGTTTTGTTTAATTCTCTCTGGAAATATATATGTGTGTGTGTATATATATTTGAAACACATATATATCTAGAATCCCTATGATTATGCAATAATCTGAATTTTCCTTTGACTTTATGTATAAAAAAGAAATATGTGTTTTTCTTCTTGTAAACGTATGAATACCTGAATTTTCCTTTAGTAAAGAAATACATATTCTCCCTGTGAACGTATTAATCTCTGTGTACACATACATTTCTATGTGTGTGCAATTTTTTTTTCTCAGCCTTTGAGCCATTTTCTTCCTTCTTTGGTCACAAAGGCCTCCAAGAGATAAGTCATAGCAGTCCTTCCGTCTCCCTGCAGTAGGATTAGCCTCTGGTGGGGCCTGTGCTGGCATTACAGATGAAAAGAGAAGAGGGGCTTCTAGTGTACACTTTCTAGGAACGCTTTCCTGGGGAAGAAAATCAGAACCTATCAGGCAAATAGCCCATTAGGTGTGCTTTCTTTTCACACGCCTCCGTAGGCTCGTATGAAGAGACGGAGCTGGAGGCTGGAGCAGCCATCTTGTGGCCACTATTGACAAACCTAAGGACAGGATGCTGAAAGGCTATTGGGAAGAGATGTGCATTTGATGACATCACAGGTATCAGCCCCGAATCAGTCCTGAAACATTAACTTTCAGATATTAAAAAAGATGTTAAAAAAAAGAAAAAAAAAACTTATTTGCTAGCAGATTTAGCTTCATAGTAAAGAGAATACACACTCCGCCCCTCCCCGAAACTCCTTCTCCACTGCCACCCTCCACGAGTGCAGGGCATTTACGAGAATTAGGGAACCTACATCGACACATCACCATCTCCAGAATATCTTGTTTTCATTAGGCTTGACCTTGGTGCTATCCATCTGTGTATTGGACAACGTCAGAAACCATATGTCCCACCATACAGCATCATACAGAGACATTTCAGGGTCCTAAAAATCCTGTGCTGTGCTTGGCTGTTATGTATCTGTCCCTTGAAACACCTAACAATTATAGATTTTGTACTATCTCCACAGTTTAAGGTTTTTCAGAATGTTCCAGGCTCCGTGTAGTGCCGATAACGCCGAACAACGCTTAACTGTCATCTGCCCCTTACTGAATTCATCATCCCCAGAATCATTCCTCCATTAGATTTGAAACAGCTTGAGGCGGGGATGCAGTCTGTAGCTTCTTTGTGTGTTGTGTACACAATACCAGCGTGTCAGTTTGGCTGTGGGTGGGGCACCCTGTAATCAGACCCTGCTGTGCAGTGGGGTGATGGGAAGAAAGAACTAGCTTTGGTTCTCCAGGTCCAGCCTTCCCATTTCATATAGAGAAACAGGTAGTGTGCTTAGTGAAATTACCAGGAACACGCAACAAACCCGCTTAGGAGTACAGACGTGGTGAAAGTCAGTGTGCAGAGAGAGAGAGAGAGAGAGAAGAGAGAGAGAGAGGAGAAGAAGAGAGGAGCGAGAGAGAGAGAGAGAGAGAGAGAGAGAGAGAGAGAGAGAGAGAGAGAGAGAGAGAGAGAGAGAGAGAGAGAGAGAGAGCGCTTGAAGATGGCACATGCAGCTTTTAAAGGCTGCCTAGTGAATGACGGAGGTCACGCATGCGTGCAAGGGCTTACGAAGCTACAGCATATGTAGATCATGCAACCATGCTGCACGTGGGTCCCACGGGGTCCTTTAAGATTCCCGGGGCCATTAGTCACTTTGGCCTGAGGGCTTCTCTGCGCATTGCGTGGCCCTGGAACCTGGAAGTGTCAGCCATGTCGTGTGGCTGAATCATCACACTTAATGTTTATTAATGACAGTTATAAAGGCCCTATCTAGCCAACTCTCCGTTATATTGTGCTTTCTTGGTTTGGCTATTGGCTCCAACTCATGACCCTTCCAGAACAGTTCCAGGTTCCTGACGTTAATTCTTACAGTAACTTGTGATATGGCTCCGCTTGGAGGGCCTACTCTGCCATGAAGTAGCAACTAAGATCAACAACACACCCTGTGGGAGGAGGTTGTACTTGTATTGCGAACATTTGGGAAGGAAACTAGGGGTTCCTGTATTGTCGTAGTCTGAACAAGACGCGAGTGCAAAGACACACAGCAGGCAGACTCTACCATCTCTCCATGGCGGCTCTGAATCCAGACGGCTGTACCGGTCTGTGGGGGCAGGTTTCCCATATCTCAGCGCTGACTCAGATTTAGTCCTATTATTCTGTTAGATAGGTTTGTAGGACTATCGTGACGGTTGATCTTAGTGCCCACCTGGTCAATCCTCAGGCTAGATATTGTTAGAATGCTCTTTTTTTCAGATGTGATCATCATCGAAATCAGTAGACGAAGGGAAGCAGATTACCATCCAGGGAAGCAGATTACCATCCCTACTGTGGGGAGGCCTCACCCAGTTTCAGAGCCCTGAAGAAAAAAGAAGCAGGGAGTCTGCCTTGCTGACCATTCTGGACTTGAGCGGCCTCATTGGCTTTTCTCTGGGCCTCCAGCCTGCTGAACCACCCTGCCAACTTGAACTGTTTGACCCTAAGCCAATATCCTATTGATTCTTTTTCTTTGGAAAACCCTAATTAATTTAACGTAAATATTGTAAAGTCCAAAGACATACAGAGCTTGTGCTCACTAAAATTTGGCAGTAAAGTAGATATTTACAGGGCATTTGAGCCTAGTCTTACAGGAACAAGGCTGTAGGAATAACCAATGGGAGGCTTAGCAGGAAACACACATACAAGGACAACCCCTTTTTAAAAAGTATTAGGAATGTATACAGCCCACCCTTAAAAAGTGCAGGTTTTAAAAAACCACTTCCCTCTCTCCCAATTGCAGCTTTTCTTTCCAGGCATCCTGCTATTTGCTCTGCTCACTCTCCCAGGGAATATACAAAACGGCAGACTCTCCGAGTTAACCTCAGGAAGACAGCCAAGGAAACAATGACATTCTCTGGGAATTTACGGGCCATCTCGGTCCTGTCCCAGAGCTAATCACTCAGCCAGATGTACAGGAGGTGGGGGGGGGGGGCGGCTTTGCAGATGCTCAGAGGCCCAGCTTGAAGCAATGAAAAATGGATTGCTACTGGAAAGAGAGCTCAGGAGCGACTGGCAGCTGCAGGCAAAACCAGCAGGGGAGGAGATGGGGCTGGAGGCAGGGGAGAAGCCTGGCCCTAGCCCTGTGCGCGTCCTTTCAAGGGGCAGAGGCAGTGTAGGACCTTTTTTTTGTTTTTTTTTGTTTTTTTTTTTCTGTAGCTATCATGGATGTAGGTTGCTTAAGAAAAGACGCCAATCACTTCCCACCTTGTTATGAGCATCCTGTGTCAGAGCATCTAATGTGCACTGCCATCCGCCGTAGTGCTGTTTTCCATAGAGAGAACAGTAACGCCTATTGCTGGGTTGCTGCGCGAAATGATTTTGTAAGTATAAACACTCGTGCGTAGTTTAGACGTTCACGTATGTCAGCTTTTCATTTTGTGTTTACAGATAAGGTTCAGCCTTAAAAAAAAATAATCTCTTAACTGATAGACTGTTGAGACTTCCTAAATTATGCAGTTTAAAACATGACGAGTTGTGACCGTTGACATCATTTTCAGCCAATAATGGCAGAGCGAGGGAATATCTGCTTCGGAGTATGTGGAGGTGGGTGCTGGTGAGGCTTAGCAGGTCTCTTACCACCAAGCCTCAGTCATCCGCTTCCATATCATATATTAAAAAATACAGCTGTAATATGTCTTTGGAGCTTGGTCTAGGGTAGCGGGAATGAAAGGTTACTGCTCCGAGTTCAGCCAGAAGAATCCATCTCATTCGGAGTTCGCAGGCATTCTGTGATGTTCTGGAAACTTCCCAGAACCTGAACGATGACAATTCTCAGAAGTTGTGGCTTAGGTCAGGGACTATTTCCCTACCATTTCAGGGGCGTTTGGGAATACTTGGGGGATAGTTTTTGGTTATGACTGGGATTGGAGTGGGTGGCACTGGCATCCAGTACATGAAGACCATGGACCCTGCCCCCACAGCCAAGAAGGACCTGAATCGAAGTGTGTTTGAAATGTAGAAAAAACAAACATTCCTGTTTAGACATTGGTGCCTTTACTTTTTTTTTTCACATTCTGCTTCATTTCATGACCAAACCAGTGAAAGAGTTATGCGGGGGGTGGGGGAGCATCCTCAGGATCAAGATCTTGCTGGGGTGTGAAGCCTCCTACGTTCCTCTTTTGGTCCCCACAGAGGCTTGTTTAGAGGGATCCTGCAGGCTCACTGCAGGGAGAAACCCACTGGGAGACCTCCTTTATATCTGTTTCAGGCTCTTGAACTTTGATGTCTTGAAAGTTAACTTAGAACAAATGGTAGGAGAGACTCCAGCCTTTGTCTGAGAGCTCCCCCAGGTGAAGGGATGTCTTGCTTCATTGAAATTGTCTAGACTCAGGAATGAAGGGGCCTGCTGGGGTTATATTAAGAAGACTCATAAATTAGGTAGTTTAAGCTGTCCTTCCTCTGGACTGAGGATGTAGCTTTATTGCTAGAGTGCCTGTTTAGCATGTGGGGAGCCCTGGGATTTGGCCATGTTACCACATACATTTGGCATGGTGGTGTAAGTCTGTAATTCCTGAACCTGGGAGGTTGAGGCAGAAGATCAGAAGTTCAAAGTCATCCTCTGCTACATAGGAAATTATAGACTAGCCTGAGCTACATGAGACTGTGTTTTGATAAAAAAATGTTTCTTCAATTATTTAGATTTGTTATGGTTTGAATCTGAGGAGGCCAGTCCTGTGTTGGAATGTTTGGTCCTCAGGTTGTGGTGCCATTTTGAAGGCTGTGGAGTTTTTTTGGTCTGGCTGATGGGGAGTAGGTGACTAGGGATTAGCCTTTAAATGTTTTACCTGTCTCTGTTTCCAATCTGCATTCTTTTTCTCCTTCCTGTTCTGTTCTGAGTACCTGCCGTGTGTTCCCACCTCAACCCGTACAACCATCCACTGTTGTGCCTGAGAACTAAACCCATCTGAAACTGTGAGCCAAAGTGAACCTTTCTGTCAGCAGGTTGCTCCTACCTGGTGTTCTGCCACAGTTGATGAGGATAAAACACACACACACACACACACACACACACAAGGCTTAGTATATTCTTTGAGAAAACGTTGTTTATAAACGTTTCTCAGAACTGGGAACTGGTAAAGAGAAGGAGAGAAGCCATGGACACACAATTTAAGGAGGTTCTCACAAAGTGCTCCATGTTCCAGGTCAGGGAGATATCTTACTTAGGGCTTTCATTACTATGAAGAGACACCATAACCATGGCAACTCTCATAAAGGAAAACTTTCAATTGGGGTGGCTCGTTTACAGTTTCAGAGGTCAAGCCATCACCATCATGACAGGGAGCATGATGGCATGCAGGTAGACATGACATTGGAGCCGAGAGTGCTACATCTTGCAGGTAACAAGAAATCAGGTGACAGTTACAAAAGAGACCTCAAAGCCCACCCCTCAGTGGCACACTTCCTTCAACAAGGTCACATCTCCTAATAGTGCCACTCCCTTTAGGGACCGTTTTCTTTCAAGCTACCATGTGTGGTCATCAGCTCAGTACTTCCTTGGGGGCTCTATTGCTTCACTTGGTGTGTCCTGGCCTTGAAGCACCCAATCTTTATGAGGGGTCAGTGATTTCTGTTTGCTTATTTTTGTCACTGAGAAGGCTGTAGAGGATACAAAATGCCTAGATGATGTGTCCAAGGTCGTGAGTAATCCTGCATCTCCTTGTCTCATTTGGAGATAAAACCTGTCAGGGTCTAGTGTTAGCTTGGACCATAAATTATTTCTCTGGACCAGACCCCAACATAAACTCTCTCTCTCTGGACCAGCGTGGAGGCATGGGAATAAAGACACAACTCACATGACTTTATCGGGAGGGAGATCCTCTGTGATCCCTCATGAAATCCTGTGTTCGCATCCTGAAGAATTCCTCCTTTTTTATTCTCCAGACAGCCTTATATATCAAAACATAGACTGTGAGGGAAAATCATTAGCATTCTGTTTCCTAGTAACCAGGTGAATGGCTTTTAGTCACGTCTACATCAACCTGTGCTTTCTGTCACGTCTTCCTGGTCAATATGCTGTCCCATAGGCTGAATTAGCACCTCTTTTCAGGCATCCTCCAGATTACAAAGAAGGAGCAGAGCAACATCCTGACCTTCTGTTAGGTTAGTGAAAGCCTGTCTGGAAGGTTATATGACTACTTCAGATACTGACTATGGTTTTAGAGCCTGGCTGCAATACCATATAGAAATATGGGCCTACAAAACCCCCAGGAGGTCTGCTGGTCTCAAATTCCACCCTTTACCCCCCAAACCAACCCATTCATAGTTGCATTGTATTCTTATATCCAAACAGTTTATACTCCTCTATCTGACTGTCTAAGCAGTTTTCTCAATTTTCCAATCTCACCCTCTCTTTTCTTGTCCTTATTAATACACTAAGCCAAATGATATTCATGCCCTAGTGTCTGAGACCATCTTTACCATATTCAGCAAAAGAGATGTGCAGGTATAATTAGGCTAAAGGTTAGAAATGGTGAGAAATTTCCTGAATTAGCCAGAAGGACCCTAAATGTCATCACAAATACATTTTTTCTTAAATGTATGCGTGTCTAGGTATATGAATGTATGCATGTGTGTAGGTGCTCATGGAGGCCAGTCATATAACATGGGTGCAGGGAACTGAACTCTGGTCCTCTGCAAGAGCAGCAACCTCTCTTTGCTGTGGAGCCATCTCTCCAGCTCCACAGAGATCTTTAAAAGAGGAAGGCTATGGCGGTTTGAAGGAGAATGGGCCCCATAGGCTCTTATATTGGTGTGCTTAGTCCTCAGTTGGTGCCTTGTTTGGGAAAGTTAGAAGGATTAGAAAGTGTTAAGCAAGCCACAGTTCTTGTCAAGTGGTCATTCCTGAGAGGGATTTCAGAAGAGATCTGAAGGGGCTGGGGCATATACAAGACCTAGGGTTCTATCCCCAGTACTACAGAAACTGGGCATGGTGGCACATGCCTGTAGGAAGGAAGATCAGAAGTTCAAGGTCATCCTTTTACACTGTGTGCTGGCTAGTTTCATGTGTCGACTTGACACAGCTGGAGTCCTTTTAGAAGGGACACCCTCAACTGAGAAAATGACCCCACCAGATTGGCCTGTGGACAAGTTTGTGCTGCATTTTCTTGATTGACAATTGATGTAGGCGGGTTTAGCTCAGGGAGGGAGGTGCTGCTCCTGACTCCTCCCTGGCCCCTGCTTCAGTTACTGCTTCCAGGTTCCTGCTGCAACTTCCTTTCATAATGGATTATGGTTTGGACACAGAAGCTGAAATAAACCCTTTCCTCTCCAGGTCACTTTTGTTCATGGAACCCTAGCTAAGACACATAGTGAGCTTGAGGCCAGGTTGGGCTATGGGAAAATGTGTCCTACAATCAATCAATCAGTGAATAAATAAATGGGAGTGGATATGACTGGTATACACTATTGTTGTTATTCTAATCTTTCTTCCCAGAATGGCAATTGAAATAGGGAGGTAGGTGTAGCTTGGTTCTCTAATAGAATCTTCGAGAGAGTCCTACATTCTCTGGCTGTGTAAGAGGTAGCCAGAGACATTCCTATGTCATTTGCCTGCAAGCTTCTGACTTGCCTAAGCCACCATTTGGTGTTCTCTGCTATGTTAACTCTACTGTCCATTACTTACTTTATTGGTAGGGAGGTTCCTCACTCCTACTTTTGCTTCCAGTGTTCTGTGCATTGTATCTCTAGCTATCATTAGGTTTAAATGACCGGCAGGCAGAAGTGAGTGAGTGCATTGGGGTTTGAGAGCTCTGGTCTATTAGTTAGGGCAAGTGGTTCCAGGCATTATACCAGACATAACTAAAGTTCTTTGTGGTTCACACAGAGAAGTTGGCTGCTTGTCTATACGAAGTGTTTTCTGGGGTATGTTGTCATTCACAGATGTGGGTTCTTGCCTTCTTGTGCTTCTTTGCTACAATAGTACCGACGGGTACAATGAGAATACAGGCACACATTCCCAGCTATGTTGAACCATGAGAAAGGGATGATGTTTGAGCTGGTCATGGTGGTAAATATCTGTAATCACAGCACTTGGAAGGTAGAGGTAAGAGGACCATAGGTTTGAGGATAGCTTGGGTTATGTACTAGGACTCTGTTTCAAAAAACCAAAATATCATGCCTGCTGGGTCAGGTCTGTCATCTCAGTTACTCAAGAAGCAGGGCCAGAGAATTGCAAATTTGAAGCTTACCTGGGCTACAGAGAGAGTTCAGGGCTAGCCTGGGCTCTTAGTGAGATTCCCATCTCAAAACAAACAAACAAAAGGTGTGTGTGGTGGGGGTGTGTGTGCAAATTTAGCTCAGTGGTAAAACTTGTCTGCCTTGTGAGAGGTTACAGGTTCAATCCTTGGTATCAAACCCACCAACCAGTTAGCCAACTGGCCAACTGATTGATGACATTTGCACACAAAATAACCAACCGAGCATCTAATTCATGACATCTGAACACAAAATCACCTACAAAATGGCAGATCATAGGGTTTTATCTAGTGTTAGATGTGTGATTTTGAGCTAGGGGCTCTGTGCATCTGTTCATCCCCTATGCTGGCTTAAGAAATGCAGCGAATATCTGCAAAGGATTTAGGACCACATCTGACACGTAGTAGGTGACTCAAAAGGACCAGCTTTAAATTTTTTATGTGTTTTTTTGTTTGTTTGTTTTTCAAGACAGGGTTTCGCTGTAGTTTTAGAGCCTGTCCTGGAGCTAGCTCTTGTAGACCAGGCTGTCCTCAAACTCACAGAGATCCGCCTGCCTCTGTCTCCCGAGTGCTGGGATTAAAGGCATGCGCCACCACCGCCCGGCTCAGCTTTAAATTTTTTATGTGTTTTTCTCTCCCCATCTTCCCTTGGCCCAGTCTTGCCCAACCCTCAAGTTCGAGAGGGGTGCGTTCACTCATGGAGACGGTGGGACAGAACTAATGGGAGATCACCAACTCCAGTTGGAATGGGACTGATGGATCATGCGACCAAACCCGTCTCTCTGAATGTGGCCAACAGCGGGGGCTGACTGAGAAGCAAAGGACAATGGCTCTGGGCTCTGATTCTTCTGCATGGACAGGCTCTGTGGGAGCCTTCTCAGCTTGGTCGATCACCTTCCTGGACCTGGGGGGAGTTGGGAGGACCTTGGTCTTAGCATAGAGTGGGGAACCCTGATGGCTCCTTGGCCTTGAGAGGGAGGGAGGGGAGGTATGGGTGGAGGGGAGGGGAGGGAAGAGGGAGAAGGAGGGGAGGGAAGGGGGAGGAGGAGGGGAGGGAGGGGGGAGGAGGAGGGAAGGAGATGGAAATTTTTCAATATAAAAAAATAAACCATGAGAAGAAAAAAAAATTTTTATGTGTTTTTTTTTTGTTTTTGTTTGTCTGTTTTTGTTTTTGTTTTTTACCCAGAACCTAGCACAGAATCCCGCACATGCTAGCCATTCTTTAATTATCGTCTTTTTAGAAGATGGAAATAGAACTTGTATAGCATAAGTCTGCCCTCTTAAAGAGTACGCGACTTAGAGGCTTTTAGCGTGCTTACAAAGAAGTGTCATTGTCACCACGGATCCTGGCCCAGTTTTCGTCTCTGTGGAAGGAAACATCACACCGGCAGCAGTGGCTTTGCTTTTGTTTCCGAATGGCTGGCACAGCACCTTTCTAGGTCAGCCAAGCTCAGGAGTTACTGACTTCATCTTATAGGACTAAAGAAACGGTTCCTGTTTATTCAACAACTAGCACGCAGCACGCAGATACAATGCATACTTTCTACCCAATAACAAACAGGCCAAACACAACAGCAGCGATGCTATTGCTGATAATGACGTTGTACGTTTACAGCGCCAGCAGGATGCCGTGGTAATGTCCCGAGCCTGTGGTTTGCCTCTGTAAGAGAACGCGGAAGGAAGACGGGCAAGGACAGCTGTAGTCTCCACATCTTCCCACCTTCCCACCTGCACCTCTTCCTCCGGGCTCCCAGGCATGACAGCTGAGGGCTCTGGATGGGCAGAGACTGAAGCAACCTGAAGCAACATTCAGGAAACTGCCTCGAAGGCTCCCTGAACGGATTAACACTTTGATTTCAGAAACTTTTATAAATAGCATTATTTTGGTCACACACAAACAAGGGTGAGTCAAAGTGAAAACTGCTTAGTTCTCCTTCTTGGCTAAGAATGCCTGCTTTTCACACCTGCCAGACTGCACAGGGTGTGTCGTCCCGGATGGCGTTTCATGAGGTTCAGTCACAGCTGAAGAAGGAAATGCTTTTTTACCGATTGATTTTTTTCCCCTCTAGGAGGAAATTCTGGTTTTGTTTTTTTTTGTTGTTGTTGTTTTTTTTGTTTTGTTTTTTTGTTTGTTTTTTTTTTTTATCATGCACCCTAGCAATCGCCTTCTCTTGTATTCTGGGTTTTTTTTTTTCCTTTCAATTTCATGTTTTTTAATGTTATAGGAGTTATTTTTATTTTAGTATGTGTATGTCTGTGTGTGGATACGGGCATATAGGTGCCTGTGGAGGCGAGTGATGTGGGAAGTCCTTCTGTATATGTGTTGCTTTTATTGGTTAATGCATAAAGAATCTGCTTTGGCCTGTGATAGGACAAAAGAGTAGAGCTAGGTGGGGAAAACTAAATTGAATGCTGGGAGAAAGAAGGCGGAGTCAGAGAGAAGCCATGTAGCCCCACTGGAGACAGATGCCAGAACTTTACCTCAGTAAGCCACAACCACTTGGCAAAACACAGACAAATGAGTTAGTTTAGGATATAAGAGTTAGCCAGAAATAGGCTTAAGCTATTGGCCAAACAGTATTGCAAATAATATGGTATCTGTGTGGTTATTTCAAGTCTGAGCAGCCTCCTACAACAGGCCAGAGACAGAATTGGATCTCCTGGGACTGGAATTACAGTTGGTTACTGATGAGAGGCATAAAATGGGTGCTGGGAACTAAACTCGCGTACTTTGAAAGAGCAGCAAGTACTCTTAACCACCGAGCAATCTTTATAGCCCCCTATCTTTGAAAAACGTGGGGTGCATGTGGAAGTCGGTAATTGGTTCTCCCCTTTCCTTCATATAGCTTCCCTGGACTGAACTCAGGTTGTCAGCCATAGTGGCAAGGGCTCTTAACACTGAGCCGTCTCACTGGCCCTAATTAAATTAAATAATTATGTATGTATTTACTGTTTATTGAGATACGATTTCATCTCACTAGGTATCCCTAACTAGTATGGATTTCAATGGATTTCAATAGACCCCAGTGGCCTTGAACTCATAGACAACTGCTTGATTATGCACCCCCACCCAAGTGCCGGGATTAAAGGCAGACAAGCACCACCACACCCAATCTTCTAAACTGGGGACTAGAGAGACGACTCAACTGTCAGGAGCATATGTTCATTCTCCATCCTACCTACATAGTCACCTCTTTTTACTCTCTTGATTTAGAATTTTACCCTAATACACACACACACACACACACACACACACACATACACACACACACACTCACACACACATGCATGCACACACAGCTAGATACTGCATGTGGGCAAGAACGTGGTGTTTGAACTTTTGAATTGAGTAGTAATTGCTTAAGATTATACTTTCTAAATCTACCAGTTTTCCTGCAAATTTCATTTTTCTTCACAGCTGAAGAAATTTCCCGTGTTTATATCTACTAAATTTTCATTATCCATCCATCAGTGGATGGGCATCAAGACTGGTTCCACCCTCCTTGCTATTTTGAGTGGAGCAGACATAAACACAGATATGCATGCATCTGTCTAGTAAGGTTGTGGAGTTCTTGGTGATGCCCAAGAGTTGTATAGATAAATCAGATGGTAGCTCTATTTTTAATTTCTTTTAGAAACCTCAGTACTAATTTCCTGTCAGAAGTGGGTAAGGGTTCCTATGCTTCCTCTTTTCCACATTCTCCAAGGTGTTTATGGTCAGATTTCTTAATGATGGCCATTCTGACTGGGATGAGGTGTTACTTTGAAATAGTTTAAAATTTTTTTTTTTTGAGACAGGGTTTCTCTGTAGCTTTGGAGCCTATCCTGGAACAAGCTCTTGTAGACCAGGCTGGCCTTGAATTCACAGAGATCGGTCTGCCTCCCCGAGTGCTGGGATTAAAGGCGTGTGACACCATAGTTTAAATCTCCTCCTCCTCCTCCTCCTCCTCCTCCTCCTCCTCCTCTTCCTCCTCCTCCTCCTCCTCCTCCTCCTCCTTTCCTCCTCCTCCTCTTCCTCCTCCTCCTCCTCTTCCTCCTCCTCCTCCTCTTCCTCCTCCTCCTCTTCCTCCTCTTCCTCCTCCTCCTCCTCCTCTTCCTCCTCCTCCTCCTCCTCCTCCTCCTCTTCCTCCTCCTCCTCCTCCTCCTCTTCCTCCTCCTCCTCCTCCTCCTCCTCCTCTTCCTCCTCCTCCTCCTTCTTCTTGTTTGTTTTTTTGGTTTTTCGAGACAGGGTTTCCCTGTAGTTTTTAGAGCCTGTCCTGGATCTAGCTCTTGTAGACCAGGCTGGCCTCAAACTCAGAGATCCTCCTGCCTCTGCCTCCCGAGTGCTGGGATTAAAGGCGTGCGCCACCACCGCTCGGCCTCCTCCTTTTTTATGAGTAGAGCTGTTGATGAAATGTCATCATGGAAAACAATCAACTAAACCTTGACATTACCCTGAATGGTTGATGGTTTCAAAATGCTAATTGCTGTCTCTACCTGTGGGAATGGTTCATTGCTCTTGTTTGTGACACAGCCCAGTTCTATTTGAACCACCTGTGGCTGCAGGGGCCGTGCTCTAGCTCTCTTCTTTCTGGCCTTTTTCAGTCCTTCTTTGAAAGTGTGAGAAGGAGCTGCTGGAGAAGGAGCGACAACAGTATTGGCTACAGTTTCTTCCTTTGGACACTGGGATGCATTGTATTGTCATTTCAAGGAACTGCATCTAACAGCTTGTTTACTTAATTCTTGACATTCAGGCAGGTGTAACCCAGGAAACAAGGATGTTTATACAGATGTGTTACTAAAGAGCAGAGCTTCGTGAAGACTGAGGTACCAGTCTGTCTGTCTGCCTAGGTTCATTGATCACAGTTAAAAATGCAAAACAGAAAGTGAGAAAGTCGACTCTTTTCAAGCAACAGTTACTGAAGATGAAGCACTCAAAATATGATCAAATGGCCTTGTAACACTGACCCGGCTGTTCCTTTCTGTGATCATTGGAGTTGAGCTTCCTATGTAGCTGTGTAGAACTCACAGGAGCCCAGAGGTGTTGCTGCCCAACTTATTCTATTTGGGTTTATTAGTATAGATGTCACTCAGGTCTGTTGTCCCTGGTCACTGCATTTGCAGGGCTTGTAGTAGATCCAGTCCTTATTTCAACTGGAACCATGGCAGTGTTGGCCACTATTCCAACTCTGGTCCTTGCTAGGGGCACAATTGGTCGATGCTAGCTTAGCATTGGGTCCCAAGTAAGGAGAGGTGAAATTGTTGGTGTTTTCAGTTGGTTTCACCAACACAAGCATGGCAATATCCTATGCATGTTAAAAGTGAAGGGCTGTGACAATTCTGCAAGTCATACCACATGTGAACTTCTTCCTGGTGTCTTTTTGAGAGGTTGCATATTTATTCAGACACTGCTTCCATCCACACTTGCACTCCTTAAAAAAAACCCAGCTCGTTAGTGGGGTCAGTTAGGGGTCGCTATAAGCTCACTCTCCTAGCAATGTCTTCATTACTCACCTTACTGGTCTGATTTCTAGAAAATACTTTAGTGTTTACAAGTAGGAAATGCCCTCAAAAGCTAAACATTTCTTGTCACAGGGACACATAAAGGTGATGCTTCAAGTCAACTAGTTTCTCAAAGAAGAATTCTAAAAAATTAACCTTGGCCAATGTCAGAACCATTGTGGTACTTGTACAGTCTCCAAGACGGCTCTCGAAGGAGAACGCCCTTTGAGATGTGAGTTATGGCATTACTGGAAACTGATTACACTATTTTATAGTACATTAAATAACGCAGGCACAGCTCAAAATAGGCATACACTATTCACCCACTCAAAACGGTACACACGTGTATTTGCTGTTATAAAGTGCGTTCTCCTATAAAAAGTGACACAGTATTTCTAATGAAAGCTGGAGCTAAGAAGAGCTTTAGTACTGGATTCACAAAAGTCACCTTAGGGAAAAAATGCTCAGCAGTTTGAAATTTAAGTGCTTCCTTAATATGGTTTCTGTTACTCATTGCGTATGACCTTCATAGAACACGCGTTTGTAATTATTTGTGTAAGGAGCATTAAACCTTTGGAATGAAAAGTTTTTCACATTGGACTGTGAAAGTTACTTTTCAAGAGCACATACAGTATGAACCTGGAGCAGCTTGTTTGAGAAAATTTTAATAAGTGATTCATGGGTCTGCCTTTTGGGGAACAAAGATAGATCTTCCTTTTCCCTTCTTAGCCTCTCAAAACTGTCTCCTTTAGGCTCCAGATGAGGAACTTTGCCTGCAGCTGCTGTCAGAGTGTTGAATGAGCTTTCCCAGGGTAGATGATCATGAGTTTACCCTAGGTATGGCAATGGTGACAGACCAAAAAGAAGGATTCCCCTGAAGTCTAGCTGGGTGAACCAATAGTTAGGTTATGGTTACTAATTAGATGAGGGTTTATTTACAGGAACATGGGGCAACTTCTGAATGCTTATACCACCTACCCAGTAATCCTCAATTGTATAAACATCCTGTGGGAGAAAGGGAAGTTGAGGGGGGGATGGGAGGAGTAAGGCCCCTTCCCTCCCATCTCCCAGCGACTGTTAACTGCCTATAAAACCTTTGGTCCCTCCCCCTAAAATGGAACATGGATGTGCTGTCCAGACCCTGTGCTGGTAATCACAGCTCTGAGAGGTTTAAAAGGGCAATGGCCATGTCATGCCCAGAGGACATTGTTTCCACAACATGGAGCAAATGTTGCTCTCTTGGTTTCTGATGGCTGCTGACTTTCTGACCTGGAAATAGTCTATCAAACCTGAACCTATGTAACACGAGGTGAACATACAGCACTTGCTGGTGGCCTTCCTCCTCTGTCTCTGCTGTAATTTCCAGTTTCTCAGCAGATAAGACAGAGCAAGTGCGGTGGTCTCACTAAGAACGTCCCCTGTTGGTGGCACTATTTGTGGAGGTGTAAAAGATACAGCCTTTTGGAGAAAACATGTCATTGGGTGTAGTGGGAGCTGCGGGCAGGTCTGCTTTTCGTCCCACCAGGCTCCCGCACGGCTAGCTTTACACCCGAAATAACAACACACAAACTGTACTCATTTAAACACTGCCTGGCCCATTAGCTTCAACCTCTTACTGGCTAACTCTCATATTTTGATTAACCCATATTTAGTAATGTGTGTAGCACCATGAGGGGTAGCTTACTGGGAAGATTCTAGCCTACGTCCATCTTGGGTCGGAGCTTCATTACATCTGACTCACTTCCCTTCTTCCCAGCATTCTGTTCTGTCTACTCCAACCACCTATGTTCTAACCTATCAGGCCAAGCAGTTTCTTTATTAATTAACCAATTAAATCAACAGATTGATAGAAGATCCTCCTCCATCATTTCCCCCTTTTCTGTTTAAACAAAAAAGAAAGGCTTTAACTTTAACATAGTAAAATTACATATAGCAAAACAGTTATAAAGCAAGAATTACAGTTACAATATTTATAACTATTTTATTTTTTATCATAACAATGGAAAACTATAACTATCTATCCATTCTTCAACTCCATTAAAGACTCCAGAAAGATATAATACTACCTAAGTAAACACGAAATAATCAACTTCCAAACTCTAGAAATGATAGAGACATCTCGCTGCCTGGACAGTCACCCAAAGTTCTTTTGTATTGTTGGGGCATCCATCTTTGGCCTTCGGGCCCATAGTTTCCAGCAGGCATTTCCATAAAGCAGGAAATTTCAAAGGCAGTTCAATCACTATCTGCTGTGTCCTGCAGAATGTCTCACAGATTCTTTCATGAATCAGGAACCCCGAAAGACCATCTCACCTTTAGGCAAGTTCAGCAGTCCTCTCTTTGCAGGTTCTCTGTGTCCAGTTTATGCAACAGTCCAGGCAAGAGCAGTTTCTTGCCCAAAGAGCAGTTTCTTTCAAACTCCATAAGGAGCCTCTTCAATGCCCATCTTCCTCTTGAAGTAGCTGGTGCTGCCAGGAGCAGATGTGTCTCATTGTCATGAAAAGCCCTAAGTTATTAAAACATTAAATGCCATGTTCTGTAGTTTTGAAAGATATGAAGAATGCCTATTTAACTAAAATATACCTCTATATATCTAGAAAATCTAACTAACATGACTACAAGCTTTACTATTATCAATGATTATCCATTAACAAGCTATATTTCCTAATTATACATTACATTTTTAATTAACTACACAATTACAATACCTTAATCAAGATCAGAAATACATATACATGTAACATAATTGACCTTAAATTTAAACCACTAAAGCAAAATCCATATCAATGCAAATTATTCATATCTATATCATATCTATATCATATCCCCCTTTAAATATAAAAGAACATTTATAAACAATATTTGAGAATATGGGCACAGTTATTTCTCTCCAGACTGCTTCCTGCTGAATGAGGGCACTGTTAATCAGATCTTTTATGGTGTAACCTGTGTGCTAGGTTCCTCTCAGTTGGCAGTTGAGCAAAGTAATTTTTTGAGGGTGTTCACAGCAACCTTTTAGGAGGGCGTGGGCTATCATACCATATTGGGATAGAAGCAATCCGCAACAGGGTCTCATCCTCTGTGAAAACAAAAGAAGAATCTCTTTTCCAAAGTATCATATCCTTAGATCCAAATTTTAAAGTCAAGGTATTTTAAAAATATTTATGTTGGATTAGTTCAGCAGCATTTATAAACAAATATCTTTTAGCAGCTGTTGCTCCTTCCTCTGCATTCAAACAATTCAAAGAGAGCATAATAACATACAGTATCAAGATTCTTTGTGTATTTTCCATCTTTATGCGGCTTTACTTAACCTCTATTTCTTTTATTTTTACTTTTACTTTTTGAGACAGGTTCTCTGTATATCTTTGTCCTGGAATAACTCTGTTGACCAGGCTGTCCTTGAACTCACAGAGATCTGTTTGCCTCTGCTTCTCCAGTGCTGGGATTAAAGGTGTGTGCTACAACACCTTGAACTCACAGAGATCTGTCTGTCTCTATCTCCCAGGCATTGGAATTAAAGGTGTGTCCTGCCACACCTTGAAGTCAAAGAGGTCAATCTACCTCTGCCTCCCAAGTGTTGGGATTAAAGGTGTGTACTACCACACCCAAGTACTCTCTCTCTTTTTTTGACTTTAAGAACTTTAACTTTTAGCCTAAATATATTTTTAACATAGTATAAACCATTTAGAGTTTTTTATCTCTCTTTAATGTATAGCTCTTTTTTTTCTGACTACATGAGTCTTTAAGGAGAGGATTAAAGTCATGGCTTTGACAGCTAAATCTAGCCCATTCCTTAGCTTTCCAGCCTCATGGTAGAGGTATCGGCAGGAGCCATGTTTATTGCCATAACTCTATGGCATTTCAAGGTCCCTGCCAGCAAGCAAGCTGCAGCATTCTGCTCACAGGCCACACTCAGTTGGCCTGTCTATCTGAAAGAGTCAGAGTTTGCGCTGGCAGGACGGCTCAGAAAGCCGGCATTTTAAAACAGCACAGTTTTTTTCCTGGTAAGGTGGAAAACCGAAAAGCATGCATTCAGTTTTTCATCAACATCATTTAAGAGTTTCCTGGCAGGACCTCTTAAAGGAGCTGCAGCGTTTTGCAGGTAAAGCTGAGTCAGGAAGCCTCTCTTAAATGAGAGTGCTTGCTTGCCTCTAGCAAGCAGAGCAGACACAAGAAATTGCTGCTACAAAGAAAACATGCTTTATTCTAATCTTTCCCAAGCTTTTTCAAGCTTTCTGTGGATTCAATTATCCACATCTGGGCGCCATTCTGTAGTGAGGAGTGGCGGGCTCTGTTCCTGCTGCCCAGCTCCCGGCTGCCTGGCTAGCTTATGCCCCGAAATAACAACACACAAACTGTACTCATTTAAACACTGCTTGGCCCATTAGCTTCAGCCTCTTACTGGCTAACTCTCATATTTTGATTAACCCATATTTAGTAATTTGTGTAGCACCACGAGGGGTGGCTTATCGGGAAGATTCTAGCCTAAGTCCATCTTGGGTCGAAGCTTCATTACATCTGACTCACTTCCCTTCTTCCCAGCATTCTGTTCTGTCTACTTATGTCCTAACCTATCAGGCCAAGCAGTTTTCTTTATTAATTAACCAATTAAATCAACAGATTAATAGAAGACCCTCCTCCATGAATTGGGGACAGGCTTCATGCCATTATTAGTTTGCCCTCTCTGTTTCATGCTGTTTAGGAGATGAATTCTCATTTTCTTGCTCTGAGTGCTTAATTATCTTCCAAGGGTCTTTTTCTAACATCACCCCACTGGCAGTTAGGACTTCAAGAATGAATGAGAGGGAATAAACATTGACTCTGTGAGTTGCGCCCTCTTTCTTCCCAGCTCCTCAGAATGTCTGCATTGGAGGACAGCCCTTCCATTTTTTTTCCTTCTGTATGAACCAGATGAGCCCATCCTAGGTGTCTCCAGACATCCAGAGACACCACATCCTTTAATGTACAGATGACCCTGTTTGGTGCTACCATCCCTTGTACTCTGACCTTCAGCAGCAGCCTTGCTAGGGTTCTCCAAGGTTTTCTGGAGGAATTTGTACTCTTCTAGTCCCTCTGGGCTGAGATCTGCCTTCCCGATTTAGCCTGGAAGTGAAACCACAGGCTGTTAAACTACCTCATCTATGTGCACTGGATTCCCAGAACATGAGCTGTTCTTCTTCTTTTAGTTCTTGCTTCTTCCTCTCTGTGCATTGCTGGTATGGCTCCTTTGCTATAAATCTAAACTCTCAAGAATTGTGACTTCCTTGAGTTTTCTACAACCGTCATTGACAATCACTAGTTTAGTTAGTGTAGGAAACTTATTCTTAGCTAATTTTGGGTCAATCTCATTACTCTTCCCCCTCCTAAATTCTGTGTAGAAGTGGGAGTAAAATGCCATTGTGTGGGATTCACCTTTGTATGCTGTGAATACCACTGGTTAACAAAAAAGCTGTTTTGGGCCTGTGATAGGGTAGAACAGAGCTAGGGAGTGAGGGGGGGGGGAAACTAAACTGAATGCTAGGAGAAAAAAGGGCGGAGTCAGAAAGAAGCCATGTAGTACTGCCAGAGACAGATGCCATTTGGAATCTTGCTGGTAAACCACAGTCATGTGGTGATACACAGATTACTAGAAATTGTGTTTAAATTAAGATGTAAGAGTTATCCAATAAGATGTTAGAGCTAATGGGCCAAGCAGTGATTTAATTAATACAGTCTCTGTGTAGTTATTTTTGTTCTGGGTGGCCAGGAAACGAACAAGCAGCCTCCTGCTACATGCCATGATGTCAGAGCATCAGGTGAGGGCCTGGGGTCTGATGCATTTCTCCACATGCCCATGTTGCTCTTAAGAGTGCACAGTTCCTGTCCTTTTCTTCACACCGGCACTTATTGAGGTGCCTTTATTCTGCAACAGTCTATGCAGGTCATGGTTGATGAGTTCTTGTTTAAACTGCAAGGACTTCTTTGCACTTGTTGGCAAGGTTCTTGGACTTCGTGAAGCTGCCTCAGTTCTTCCATTCTTCCACCCCACAAAGACCAGACCTCCTTTTCTTCTTTCTTTCTTTCCTTCTTTCCTTCCTTCCTTCCTTCCTTCCTTCCTTCCTTCCTTCTCTCTCTCTCTCTCCCTCCCTCCCTCCCTACCTCCCTCCCTCCCTCCCTCTCTTCCTCCTCCCTCCCTCCCTCCTTCCTTCCTTCCTTTCTTTTTTTTGAGACAGGATTTCTCTATGTAACAGCCCAAGTTCTCCTGGAACTAATTGTAGTGGGTGCTGCGGGCAGGCCTGCTTTTCATCCCACTCGGCTCCCGCACGGCTAGCTTTACACCCGAAATAACAACACACAAATTGTATTCATTTGAATACTGCCTGGCCCATTAGTTTCAGCCTTTTATTAGTTAATTTTCACATCTTGCTTTAACCCATATTTAGTAATGTGTGTAGCACCACAAGGTGGTGTCTTACTGGGAAAAATTCAGCATGTCTGACCTGGTGGCTGACTCCATGGTGACTGTCCCAGAGAGGAGAAGCAGGGCGATTGTCTGAGACATCTGCCTCACTTCCCTTCTTCCCAGCATTCTGTTCTGTCTACTCCACCACCTAAGGGCTGGCCTATCAAATGGGCCAAGGCAGTTTCTTTATTAACCAATGAAATCAACACAAACAGAAGACTCTCCCACATCAACTAACTCTGTAGACCAGGCTGGCCTCAAACTCACAAACTCAAACTGCCTGTCTTTGCAAGTTTTCCCGCAGCTCTGCTGAACGGGTTCCCCATAAGTTGTACCCCATTAGTTGTACTCTCGTGGGTCTGTCTAAGAATCTGTCACCTGTACATTTACTGTATAATACTTGTGGCTCCAACACTGGCTAAGCACATTTTATTTAAGTTTATAATTTATGCCTGAAATCCTAAAAGTTCAATAGCCCAAAGCCAACATCTAACTCTAGTGCTCTACTGTAACATGCTCACACAGTGGGGGGCAGGGAGGGTGCAGGTCAGAAAGCAGGAGCCAAGAGGAATGCTGCTGGATCCTGTCAGCTCAAGCAGCCTCACTGTTACTGTGGTGAGGGTCTGGGTCAGGTGTGTCTAGGTTCTTAGCCTCTTATTCAAGCATTGGAGTAAAAATAAACACAGGTTGTGAAGCAGCAAAGAAACTGCCTTCAAAAATGAAGTGACTGGACAACTCAGACAGAAATGCCCTGTAAGAGTGACAGCAGGTCACATGCATGGGAACATGATTGTTTGGGGTTCAAAGGAAAGGGAAGTGTGGTTACTAGGCATCATTTGGGTGGTTTTCTATTTTGATTGACAGTTACAAGTTGTATACCCTTTACTGAGTATGTCCCTACCTGGAATGTATCTGATTTTAATTACATGCATGCTCAATTATGAATATGTATAAGATGGTGAGTAGAGGAGTCCCTCTAAAAGGTCACTTTGAAGACATAAACTCAAACCAGTTCAAACCGGATCAGCTCCCCTAACTTTATATCCAGACAAAACAGGAGCACAGCTGAATAGAACATGCACAGGTTTAGTGGCTGTTAAGGGGAAGAAAAGCATTTCATTGCTCAGAGTAGAGTATGCATGCTAAATGACGCAGATGGCAGTCTTTCTTAAAGATTTATTATTTGTGTGGGTGTGTCTCACCCACACGTATGTGTACCCGGTGCATGTAGTGTGCACAGAGGTCAGAAGACAGCATCAGAACTCCTGAAACTGGAGTTACAAGTATTTGTAGTCACCATATGGGTACTGGGAGTTGAACCTGGGTTCTCTAGAAGAGCAGTCAGTGCTTTTAACTGCTGAGTGGTCTCTGCAGCCCATAGGTGGGAGTCTAAATTAAGCTAATGGAGATGTGCATGTTCATAGGGCATTAAGTAAGAGACTTAAGCTGTCATATGTAGTGAGGAGCTGTGGGCAGGCCTGCTTTTCATCCCGCCCAGCTCCTAGCCACCGGCTAGCTTATGCCCTGAGATAACAACACACAAAGTGTATTCATTTATTCATTTAAACACTGCCTGGCTCATTAGTTCCAGCTTTTGTAAACAAATATCTTTTAGCAGCTGTTGTTCCTTCCTCAGCATTCAAATAATTCAAAGAGAGCATAATAGCATACAGTATGAAGATGCTCTGTGTATTTTCCATCTTTGTGCAGCTTTGTTTTAACCTCTATTTCTTTTATTTTTACTTTTACTTTTGAGACAGGTTCTCTGTATATAACTCTGTCCTGGGAGAACTGTGTAGACCAGGCTGTCCTTGAACTCTCAGAGATCTGTCTGTCTCTGCCTCCCAGGCATTGGGATTAAAGGTGTGCACCACCACACCCAACGACTCTTTCGTTTTTTACTTTTAAGAACTTTAACCTTTAGCCTACATATATTTTCAACACATTGTAAACCATTTAGATGTTTTCTTCGACTTTGAGTCTTTCTTTTACTGTATCTCTCTCTTTTTTTGAGAGAGATACACGAGGGGCGGCTTATCGGGAAGATTCAGCCTGCACCCATCTCGGAGAGGAGAGTCATGGCGACTGCTTGAGGCATCTGGCTAACATCCTTCCTTCCCAGCATTCTGTTCTGTCTACTCCACCTATCTAAATTGTGCCCTATCAAAAAGCCAAGGGCAGTTTCTTTATTAACCAGTGAGAGTCCTCCATCAGTCATATGCGTTGTTAAAAGTGTGTGCCTATTCCTAGCCAAGTGGAGCCCCAGGATGCTATGCTATTCCGTATGATTACTTACCTCATAAAGAGTTCTGAGACCTCTACTCATGTGAAACAAGAACCTCAATTTATGCCACAGAAAAATAATCTCAGGACAAATGAGTATGAAACAAGCTTATATTAATAAAAAGTGGACTTGGAGATATGGTTCAGGAGTTAAGAGTGTTTTCTATTCTTGCAGAGGACCTAAGTTCAGTTCCCAGAACCCATGTTGGGCAGCCCACAACTGAAAACCTCCTGAATTCAATCTCCAGGGAATCTGATTCCTCTGGCCTCCACAGCCACCAGCACTCATGTGCACACGTATTCCTACCCACCCAGTTAAAAACAAAATTAAAGTAAAAGGTTTTAGGAGCTGGAGAGATGGCCTAGTTGTGAAGAACACTGACTGCTCTTTAAAGGACCCAGTTTTGATTCCACGAGTGTTTGTAATTGCAGTTCCAGGGGAGTCCAGTGCAATCTTTCTGGCCTGGAATGGTTTTAAACTCACGGCAGCCCTCCTGCTTCAACTGCCTAAGTGATGGGATTACACACACGAACCATCGAACTCAGAAATTTTAAGCATATTAACAATGGCTCTCTACATGATTTAGGTGGATTTTGAAGTTGCATTTCTTTAAAGATTTTTATTTTTTATTTTATTTACTTTTTACTTTTTAATTTTTGGTTTTTCGAGACAGGGTTTCTCTGCAGCTTTAGAGCCTGTCCTGGAGCTAGCTCTTGTAGACCAGTCTGGTGTTGAACTCACAGAGATCCGCCTGCCTCTGCCGCCCGAGTGCTGGGATTAAAGGTGTGCACCACCACCGCCCGGCTATTTTATTTACTTTTTATTATTGGTGTTTTGCCAGCATGTATGTCTGTGAAGGTGTCAGACGCCCTGGAAGTGGAGCAGTTGTGAGCTGCCATGTGGGTACTGGAGTTGAATCCGGGTCCTCTGGAAGAGTGGCCAGTGCTCTTAGTTATTGAGCCATTTCTCCAGCCACGAAGTTACATTTTTTCTTTTTCTTTTTCTGAGACAGGTTTCTCTGTAGCTTTGGAGCCTGTCCTGGAACTAGCTCCTGTAGACCTGGCTGGCCTCAAACTCACAGAGATCTGCCTGCCTCTGCCTCCCAAGTGTTGGGATTAAAGGCGTGTGCCACCACCGCCCAGCGAAGTTATATTTTTCAAAGGATTTAAAATATTAAGGGCTGGAGAGATGTTTCAGAGGTTACAGGTATGTGCTGCTTTTGCAAAAGAGTAGAGTTTGATTCTCAGCCCTGTGACTCCAGGTCGACACCAAACTCTATGCCCCTGACCTCATCAGGCACCATCAAAGTTAGTGTTGATTTTTGTGTGTGTTGTGTATGTATGTGTGGGTATACACATGTGTGCATGCATAAGAGCTGGGGCTTGATTTTGGATGTCTTCTTCTACTGCTATCCATCCTAGTTTTTAGACAGGTTCTTCTAGTGAAGATGCAGCTCTCATTCAGCCAGTCTGGTTGGCCATGTCACCAGGGACCCTCCAGTCTATCCCCCACAGTTTCCTCCAGTGCTGTGTTTCAGATGAGAGCTGCCACACCCAGCTGGTAGGTACAGGGCATCCTAATCAAGGTCCTCATGCCTGCACAGTGAACATTTTATCCCTGAGCTATCTCTCCAGCCCTGTAGGGCTCATTTTTATTATGACCAGATGCTAGAATTGATTTGGATTTTTGGTGCATTTCAGTGTTTCCAAGTCAAGCTGTTCTGAAGAGCAGAGATGGATGCTTGCACAAGACAATGACTCAGTCTCCTCCGTTCTTTGCCTTTCACTCCCTTAACATATACTGTTCTATTCCATCCCCGCAGCTCCCCTTATAGTATAGCATTCTTCTTCCGTGAGGGTGGAGTGGGTGGGAGTCATAGGACTGCAGTAACTCCCTATGTAGAAGATTCCATCGCCACCCCAGATTTTCATCTAAGGCCCCTTCCTTGCCTTCTCTGACACCTCTGGTCTGCAACAGGGCTTCTCTTCCGGTTTTTTTTTTCCCCTCCCTTTGCTCTTCTGCACCTCTTGGATCCCTTTGACATCCTCCCTTTTGCCCCACATTCTAAATCTTAAAACTGTGAAGAGTTTGATTTACAGAATCTCCCCTTTGGTCTTTAGTTGTCAGCTGCTGTAAAATTGACTTGAAAGGCGATTTCACCTAGATCGGGCTGGCCTTGAGTGAGCCATCTCAGGCTCTTTTTACAGTTGCTGCAACTGTCTTTGTGCCAGGGCACAGTTCAATGTTTTACATTTTTGTTTATTTTTTTATTTTAATGTTTATCGAAGTATACCTATACAATGTAAATACAGGCACAAATTTTAAGTGAAATTTTGTATCTGTGAATTCCAGTCCTGATGAAGCTATTTCAGTACCAGGCAGATCCCTCC
The DNA here is from genome assembly GCF_903992535.2 of Arvicola amphibius. Lineage (NCBI taxonomy): Eukaryota > Metazoa > Chordata > Mammalia > Rodentia > Cricetidae > Arvicola > Arvicola amphibius. The sequence continues at coordinate 22,229,787 of NC_052049.1, forward strand.
TTATTGCCCAGAGCGATCTTCTCCAGGGCAGCCGGTGTGTATGTTTGCCTATGTTTAGAGCTTCATAGACAAGGAACTCTCCCTTGTTTCGTCCCTCCCCCCCCCCCCCCCACATGGTTGCTCTAGCTGGGCACTGTTCTCAGCAGGGGAGGGCTGGGCACTTCCTCACCCTTAGTAGGTAGTGTGAGTCAATACAGGGTTTGAATCATTTATTAACTTTGTAGCTGTGTAACAGGAGACAATGTTACAACTTTGGAGTATTAGGATAATCAGTATCCGTAAAATGCTTCATGGTAAACCTTTGTGATAAACAGCTCTATATTCATTGCCGCCTACAGTAGGAAACCATCGAACACATCTTTAACAATCTGCTTGTGGAATGGATTTCGTCTGTTACTCTGTATCTGTGTGCAGACAATGAAAAGGGGGTGAAGATTCAGTATGGCTCCCAGATTCGGTCTCCAGTACTTAGCGCCTGTTATTCTAGGCTGGTGGTGAGGCAGGGCATCAAGTCCGGGGGGGGGGGGGGCCTGTGGAGGAGAAAGCTTCTGGGAGAAAGGGAATACAGGACCGGGCCAGGGTAAGAGGGAGCCTCCCCTCCCCCAGGATACACCCTGGCCTTCCCCAACCAGGCTTCACTCACTTTTCCCCGCCTCCACAATAAGGTCCTCAGATTATGGCTATATCAGAGCATTAATTCACTGATTAGGACAGAGCCCTAAGAATCCAATCTTGTGAAAAGGCCATCAGTTGACAACCTAGGTCCCCAACACATGAGCCCACAGAGGGCATTTGATATTCAAACCACAACGACTTTGTACCCCCAGAACTTCATTTTAGGAATAAAGTTGCAGGCGGGTGAGATCTGCAAGATTTCTTGGACCTCCTGGGATTAAATCCTGAACCACTGGATTTTAGCAGCCTGAGCCACAGATTAAAGGTGGAACAGTAAGATTCTTTGTGGGCAAATGGATCAACACGTTGGTCTTAATCAACATAGCTCCTTCATTTCAGTACAGCGTTTATTTAGCAATCACTAAGCTCCCTCATTCATGTTTCATTTGTACCTCACTATCTTTCAGGTCAGGCCCAATCTCTATGGCATCTCACTGCGGCGCCATCTCCCATTTTTAGGAGCGTCCATTTCAGGATCGGCGGCGGTCCCTTTAAGGCCCTGGAAAGGGCCGGCTGCGGGTTGGGCGGAGAGGCCCCGCCCCGTCACGTGTCCTCCGTGCCATAGGGCGGAGCCAGAGCCTCTAAATTGCCGTCACTTCCGACTCTCTGTCAGTCCGGAGCGGGCGAGGGAGCGAGCTAGGGGCTGTTGGACTGCAGTAGCGGAGCGAGCCGGAGGCTGTTGGACTGCAGGAGCCGAACGTGAGTACGCGGGACCCCAGGCCCGTTCTTCGAGGCCGCGATCGGGCTGATCCCTTTTCCCCGCCGGGCTGCCGCGGAGCCTTCGCTCCCCGTGCCCGCCCCGGCTGAGAGAAACGGCAGTCTAGACGGACCTCCGTTCTTCCCCGCGCCTCCGCGCCCCGGGCCTCGTGTGGCGGCGGCGCCGGGAGCCGAACCGAAGCGGTGGTCGCGGGCGGTCGCGGGCGGGCGGGGAGGCGCGAGCGGTGGCCACGCGCCCCTAGGACAATGTGGCGGGACACCGGGCGGAGGCTCGCGGACCACCGGCTCGGGAAGGCCTCGGGGACGGTGGCCCCGGGCGCCGGGGTGAGGGGCGGGGGGCGCGCCTTGGCGCACAAGGCCAGCCTCCGGGACGGCGAGGATAAGATGGCGCTGGCGCAAGGCCCTCCTCGCCCGCACGCTCTCGGCGCCCCACGCCCCCTTCCTCAGACCGGTTGGAGCCCCAGCCCTCGCCGCGAGGCCTAGAGGAGCTTCCGGGCCGCGACCCCCACGCGCCCCGCGCCTTCCCACTCTCGAGTGCGCTGCCCCCTGCGATGTTGTCACCTCTCCTCCCCCCCTCAAGTCACCGAATGATCCGTGTAAACGCTACAGTTTCCTCTTTAGTTATCATTTGCTGGAATCACGTAGCCCCCGACCCCCAACGAAACCAACCCAGTAAAGCTTCATGAAAGTTAAAAGTCAAAGTTTAAGGGAAGGGCGGGCTTTCGTTCCCATTACACTGTTTTCTTACTGGGTAGATTTAGGTTAGATAATGACGTGGTTCTTTGAAACAATTTTAGTTCCCTAGACAGCTTTTCGTAATGGCAGATAGATAAGGCTGGCAGCTTACATGAAAAAATGTGTATGTTCACGTTAATAATCTTTTCAAAACAGGTTTTTTGCGGTAGTTACGTGAACAACTTCCTTGGGAAACTAACTTGATTTTGGCGACTAGGTTGTGAAATGGAGCAGCCAGAGGAAAAGCAAACGAAACTGGTTATGCGCCTTGCTGCTACCTCCCGTGTTTCCTCCTAAAGGGCCAGTTGTGTTCAGTATGGTCGTGGTCGTGCTGACTTGATTGGAGCGTTTTGAATTTAATGGTCAGGATTTGGATAGCTCACTTTGGCCTTGATCTTCTGTTTTGGAACATTGAATGCCAGTTTGGTTTAGAGAGCTGGGTTACAATTTTTTGACGTGGGAGGGGAAAATCTGAAGTCTATTTCTTTACAAAGAGGGTTGTGTTATTAGGCCCTTTAATCCATACATACTTTGGTAATTAGATTTTTGCCACCTGGTATAAGAATCTTGAAAAGGAAGTAGAACATGCTTTAGGATTCCTTGAAAATTGGGTTAGACTTAAGATAGTATGCCTGTTTTATGCTTGGGCGTTAAGTAAACAGCAAGCGCTGTTTACCTCTCTGGTGGTTTTGCTCTGCACATAGAACCCTCAAATTTTACTTATTTACTAAAGTAGAAAAAGCAGTGCAAAATGCTGTGAACTGAGTGTAACATGAACTCTGATTGTGCAGGCTACAAGGTGAAAGTTAGTGTCTACAAATCAGGTAAGAGATGATTAATAATGGTGGAATTAATTAGGTATCACACTTTGATAGACAAGCTGTTTTTCTTATGTTGGAGGTGGTCTTCTAATTCTACATTAGTTTTTACCCTAGTGTGAGTGGAATTACTTATATTTCTTTTGACTTTAAAGTAATTGTTCTCAGCCGCTTTCTTACAGTCTACCCATAAACTTTATAACCCCTCTAAAATCTATTCTTGAAAAGACCCATTGACTTGGAGAAAGAGGTGAAGGAATGTGCACATGGCTTTTATTTCTTTGTCCTGAGTTCAGAGTATTTGGCTGTGTTTGTTATTTGCAATTTAGACATGGGTCCAGTGTGTAATGACTCCAGTACCACAAAATGGCAGAATGAGCCATGGAACTTTTTTTTTTTTTTTTTGATGACTGGAAGAGAGCTAAGATGAAGATAATAGAACATCGTGTAAATTATTCATATAATGTATTTTTCTTTCAGAATGCCTAAATCAAAGGAACTTGTTTCTTCAAGCTCTTCAGGCAGTGATTCTGACAGCGAGGTTGAAAAAAAGGTAAATTTTACTGTATACCAAGTAGTTTTATTGTACCAAATTTGTAGTACATTAATTCCTCTATAATGCTGGCATTCAGTTTGGAAGTGAAAAACTCGTTAAGTCTTTTTAGATATATTTTTTATTTTTTTGTTTTGTTTTGTTTTTTGAGATAGGGTTTCCCTGTAGTTTTTAGAGCCTGTCCTGGAACTAGCTCTTGTAGACCAGGCTGGCCTCCATCTCAGAGATCCGCCTGCCTCTGCCTCCCGAGTGCTGGGATTAAAGGCCTGCGCCACCACTGCCCGGCTTTTAGATCTGTTTTGCTACATATTCTTGACTACCTCCAACTACCTCAGATTTCCCTGAGTTCTGGGATTGTGCTACCAATGCTGGGTTCAGAATGTAAGAGAGAGAATCTGCAAGGGTATTTTTGTAAAGGTAGATGGCAAATGGGCTGCTTGAGTGGAGTACGAGCTTCTAAACTCATTTGCAGGCATTAAGCCAGACATTAGAGGTTGTCTTTGTGCTGTTCTTCTGGTCCTAGTGCATCCCAGGCAAGTGCTCACAACTCCTACCCCTCTCTTTACTTTTTAAAGACAGGGTCTCAATAAGTTCTCCGAACTGACCTTGGACTCTTGTCTGTATGCCTTAATCTCATGAGTAGCTGTGAGTATAGGCCCAGCTCAGACAAGTCTTCTATTGAGCACCTTTAGTAACCTAAAGTCACAGGAATGTTTTTTTAGACTCTAGAGCACTAGAATTTTAATAAGGTTGAAGACACTACTTTACCATTATTTAGAAATCTGTGTCATTCAAAAATCTGCTTAGTCTAGGCTGTTGAGGTGGCTGGCTCAGTGGGTAAAGAAAGGCTCTTGCCACCAAACCTGACAACCTGAGTTTGGTCCCTGTTCATCTACAACTATACCAAGAGAACCAACTATGCCAAGTTTGCCCTCTGACCTCATGTATCACATACAAGCATCACAAGTTCTGTATGCACAAAATAATAGTAATAAATAAAATTTCCAAAAATCTGCCTAATGTGTAGATAGTCACTATTGGGCTGCATGACTGAAGTTTTGAATGAAAACATTTTTTGATGGCTTTCTCAGTCATTGCTCCCCCCTTATTACTGAGTTTTAGTACATTTTAAGTGTGAAAGATAATTGCTTTTAGTAAAGTCATCCAGCACAGCAAACACAAAATTATCCATTTTGTCAGAATAAGCTTTTTCTGCATTAGGTGACAGCAATTTTGTCAGTTTCATTCCACTTAATTGATCACATCAGTGAAGTGTAACGGAGCAGCCCATCTTGTGGTCAAGACTTCCTTCCACACAGCTGTATCTTGATAGAAATTTATATCTGGGTAAACATTCATATCCAGGAAATCGAACAAATCGCATTCATCCTTATTTGTTTACTTGTTTTGTGGAAAAAGTAATTAGTAAGTAATTAGTAGACCTATGGTTTGCAAATGTTTAAAAGCAGCAAGCAGGGACAGTGATGTAGTTCAGTTTTGGTAGATTGCTGGTCTACCACTCAGGAAGCCCTAGGTTTGATCCCCAGCACTGTGAAGGTGGAAGCAGGAGAATCAGAAGTTCAAGGTCACCTGGGATACTGGGGACCCTGTTTTATGAATTTTTTTTAAACAACAGCTGCTCTCTTCCCTGCTTCTTTAATTTCCTTTCTTTTTTCTTTTTTTTTTAATTTTTAATTCTATCTATCTATCTATCTATCTATCTATCTATCATCTATCTATCTATCTATCTATCTATCTATCTATCTATCTATCTATCTATCTGTTTATCTATTTTGTTTTTCTGCCTACTTTGTACTACCTAACAGAAGGAAGTTCTTTATAGGGAAATTTGGGGAAGTTGGAGCCTATGAAAGTAAAGATAGACTATAGAACCATTTATAAGGTTAAAATGAGGAAGGGTTTAATCTTCATACATAGAGCTATTCTTGAAAAAATCGTCTTAAAATTTGTATCAGTGTAACATTTAAGTATGTTTATGTAAGTAACTTATAGTGACATTATTTGCTGGGCATGCACCGGTCCACAGAATTGCCTTCTGCTTTCTGAGCTGAGTTTTGTAGTTTAGTACTTTTAATTCTGTAAGTGTAAGCACTTATGTAAATGCGTCCATGCTTTTTATTTCATAGCTTACTTAAGTGCGTTCTTAACCTAGCTTTATCAAATTTAACACAGTAAGTTTAGTAACGTTGAAATAGTAGTTTGTACTTGTCCACTAAGAAGGAACATTCTGCCCTCTACTGTTTGGGCTGGGAACTTACATGTTTTTTTCTTTCTTTTTTCTTTTAATGCTTTTATGCTAGTGTTGCTTCTAAAATATAAGATTGAGTGCTAGTCTTAACATATTACTACCTATCTTCAGTATTCTTTGTGTTGAAGTTCTGAGTTGTTGAGCTTCATTGCTGGCATAAAATAACTTCCCTTTCCTAAGCACATGTTGCAACACTCCCCTCTTCCAGCCTTCCAACAGGCTTCATTGTGTAGGCCTGGCAAGCCTGGAGCTTGCTGTGTAGCCCAGAATGGAAGTGAAGCATACATTCTTGAGAACAGTTCAGATTCCTTTTGGAATTGACAAGGAGTTAATAAATATTCATATCTTAGTCATAGATATGCTGTTGTTGTTGTTGTTGTTATTATTATTATTATTATTATTATTATTATTATTATTATTTTGAGACAGTCACTGTCTATAGCCTAGGCTGTCCTAGATCTTCAGGGTGTACCACCATTTTTTTTTTTTTTAAGTAAAGGAAAGCTTTTGGTAGATTTGTGGTTTCCAAAAGTTTATTCAAAAATTGTAGGCTTTCTAAGAAGTAGTGTATAGATTCTGGTCCACAAAATCACTGTTCTAATATCTGAAGTATCTTTAGAGTTTCTGAGAAGAGTTTAGAGACACAATTATTAGTTGTAATTGCAAACTAGCGTCATGTTAATTTTTGTTATGTATGTATTTCTTTTAATGAATCAAGAAACTTTTTGGTTCTTTAACTCTTTTGAATTCGACATGTGTGTGTTCTTACCTTTTCTTTTCAGTTAAAGAGGAAAAAGCAAGTGGTTCCAGAAAAGCCTGTGAAGAAGCAAAAGCCTGGTGAGACTTCTAGAGCGTTGGCATCTTCCAAGCAGAGTAGCAGTAGCAGAGATGATAACATGTTTCAGGTAAAGTTGGATTGCATTTAGAGGAAACAGCTTTGCTTTAGCTGAAGAACACTAGAAGTGTCTTGATCTGAAGCACATTGTAGTCTCTGTGTTGTAATCCTCTTCTAATGATTATTTTTATTTTTAAAAAGTTTTATTTATTTATTTTATGTATTTGATTGCTCTGTTGACTTTTTGCCAGAAGAGGGCATCAGATCCCACCATAGATGGTTGTGAGCCACCATGTGGTTGCTGGGAGTTGAACTCCAAACTTCTGGAAGAGTAGTCAGTGCTCTTAACCACCGAGCCTTCTCTCCAGTCCCAGACTAATGATTTTTAACAAACAAGTAGGAAATAAAGGCAAATTGTTCAGTTCTGGGCTATTGGTAAAGTCTAAAAGTCTTTAGTTTTGCTGTATTTAAACAATGCAAACCTAAATGTTATAGAAATCCAAAAGAAGATTTAGAAGTGCACATTTGGGAAGCAGATTTGAGTAGGTCTGAGTATTTGGCTCAAAAGTATAAGTTTGATAGTATTTGAGAGAAATGGCCTAACTTCTGCTTCATAAGAAACAGAAGCCTGGGGATATAGCTTCTACTTAACTGTTGTTAATAGTGCAGTTAAGAATGTGGATGTGCAAATATCTTTTGGGAGACCCTACTTCCAGTCTTTTGGATGTATGATAATGTACCTTTTCAAGTTTCAGTTAGTGATAGAGCACATTTACAATAAGGGTCCTATGGGATTGGTACCATAGTATGTAAGCTGTCTCACTAAGTACTTATTGATGTTCACACAGGAGACTTTGTCTGAGCATGCATTTCTCAGAATATACCCAGTCTGTTAAGTAGTACTTGAGAGTTATATACCCTAAAGTGGCCTTATTGGAGTATGTCATGTCTCTGTTTTTGTCACAGGGCATCTGTTTTATTTACTTTAGCAGCTGTGTTATTAATAATTTCCATAGATTTAAAAGTGAGGCTGAAGGGAGAGAGCTCAGTAGGTGGAAGTACTTGTGCAAGCATGAGGATCTGAGTTTGAGTCCTCAGCAGCCACATCAGGTATTTGGATTTGGTTGTAGATGTCATATTTCCTGCACTGGAGTGCAGAGACAGGCAGGTCCTGAGTACTCTGTGGCCAGCCAACTTACCTTAACAGTGAGCTTCTAGGCAAGGCAGAGAATGAGAAAGACACCTGAAAGTCATTGTCAGGATGTCATATGTGGACACATGTGCATGTTATTCCCCTGTGTGGAAATTGGAGATTTGCTTTGTTTCCTTATGTCTTTCTAAGCAGTGATTTTCCCTTGGTTACAGTTGAGTACTTATTCTCGGGATTATAAGTGCCATTAACCTGCAGCAAGTTGTGAATTGCTCTCTTTATGAGTTTCTTTTTTCCCTTTGCTAGATTGGGAAGATGAGATACGTCAGTGTTCGGGACTTTAAAGGAAAAATTCTAATTGATATTAGAGAATATTGGATGGATTCGGAAGGTGAAATGAAACCAGGAAGAAAAGGTAAAGTTTTATTTCTTCAGTTTGATATTAGTGTTGACTGCATGCAGGGTGAAGACAGGTCAAGAATTGGCATTAATTGGTTGATCCTTTTAAAATGAAATGTAATGAATCCTACTGCTACTTTAAGTTGATTGTTAACTTACTTTCTTTTTGATTTTACATCATTTCTGAGGCAGATTAGTTACTACTTGGGAAATTTTAAAATGAGAAACAGAAAAATCCTGGGTTTAGTGTTTCCCTTTGGATTTAGCTCCAACAGGCTCTTCTTGAGGACAGAATTCTTCAAGTAGGTCTCTGTCCATTTACTGTTGGTGATTCGCCCAGTTGCAAACCTCTTAGCATGTAGAAACATTTTATTCTGTTACTAAGTAGCTAGAAAACATTGGTTGAACCAACTTGTATTAAGTTACTTTTCTTGTGATAAAATATGGGACAAAAGCAACATGAGGGAGAAAGGGTTTATTTTGGCTCAGTTTGAAGGCACATGGCAGCTGTCACATGGGGCCCGGTCAGGAAGTAGAGAGATGAGGGCCTGCTGCTTGGTCTCTCCCTCTTATCAAGCCTGGGTCCTTAGTTGGGATGGTGTCACCCACATTTAGGGTGGGTCCTCCTCCTTTAGTTAACCTGCCTGTCTGCAAACACCCTCCTCGACACACCCAGCCGTGTGCTCATGATGGTTCTATCAGGTTGATAGTCCAAGATTAACTGTTAACTTGTCACTCCTGCGCTAGGGAGCAACACTAGTGAGACCTGTTGGCAAAGGCATGCACATAGAAGTAGAAGGAGACTAGTTGGGAAGAGGAAGGTAATCAAGAGGAGTAGGAAAGGGGGTGCTAGAGATTGGAGTGGGCGGTGAACACAATCAAAAAACATTATTTACATGTACGAAAATGTCATAGTGAGACTTTTTGTATATTAGTATGCTAATAAACTTCTAAAAAAGATTAACCACTACACAGCCTAAATTTGTGCTGTTAAGTGCTCTGGGCTGATCTTGGGCCAGTAAGGTATGGTGTCTTAGCAGGTAAAGAAAGGCACTTGTGCCAAGCCTGATGATCCCCAGGGCTCCCCAGGGCCCAAGAGGTAGAAGGAGAGAGTGGATACTACTTTTGCTGCTTTAAACTGTTGGATAGGTGGGCCACACATGTACACATGTGTGCACCCATGAAATAAATGACAATTTTTAATAAAAGGACAAAATATGGTTCTTTCTCCAGTACTATTCTGCATGTTGTCAAAGGTGTCAGATAACACTTACTTCATGCTTCCTCTTTATGTTTGCTGTTTAATTCCTGTCTTAGTTTTCATTCAGGATTTTTCTGGGTGGCTAATGCCAGATTTCGTTCTTTCAAACATTTACTGAAGGAACTCAGCCTTTACTACATGCTATTATTGTATTCTTGCAATTTCATGGTCCCTCGGCAGTTTTCTAAAAAAAAAAAAAAAAAAAAAAAATGTTATTTGCTTATGTATTGTATATTATATGTTAATATGCTAAGGTTTCATATTACCCATTTTAATATATTATAATTACTCTTGGATATGTAAGTCTCAATTACTGATTGGGAAAGTGAGCCTAGAAAATGCAGCTAGTGAAGGTGAGCCTGGGCTTTGCTCCTGGTAGGAATCCAGAGTGTACTCAGAGCTGTATCTGTATTCTGCATTCTACCATGCTTCTTATGAGTCACTCTCTAGGGAGTTTCCCGGAGTGAAATGGGTGCTCATGGAAGAACTCAGCACAAGCCTAACACCTTGAGTTGTGGGATGTGGAACAGTTGTTGACAGTGACAGGATGAAGTAATGGCAGCTTCTTATGCCAAATCTGGTCCTGACTCTTAGCCTGCACATATTTGCGAAATATCTTCAAATTATCATTAGTTCTTACTCGTCACAGTGCATTATGCAGATGTACTGGATACAAACTTGAACCTGGGGTTAACAAAAGATTTTAATATTTCAGTATAGATCTCTCACAAGACCTCAATCGTCTAGTATTGTGCCATTCACAATGGCAGTTTTGAGGCTGATGAAGGAGCTTAGAACTAGAGGAGGGTGTATCTAGATTCTGTCCTCAACACTAAAAAAAAAAAATCTATATAAGTAAAATGTCACTTTTGATAAAGTATTTGGGAATATCAAAATCCCCAAAGCAGCTTGATTTTCACTTTGTATTTCTTAAACTTTGTTTAGGTATTTCTTTAAACATGGAGCAGTGGAGCCAGCTGAAGGAACAGATTTCTGATATCGATGATGCAGTGAGGAAGCTGTGAAATCTGAGCCATATCAAATGTACTGTTGTAGTTGTTGTAGTCTGTCTTTTTACATTGGCTTTTGCTTTCTAAATGTTGTTTTCCAAGCTGTTGTATATTTGGATTGCAGAACAATTTGTAAGGTGAATACTTTTTTTAAATGTGCATTATTAAAATGTTCTGAGTGAAGCTAAATGTCAACTTTATTAAAGACGATTGCTTTGTGCCCCCCTACCTAGTGTAAAATAAAGCCAGATCATTACAATCTTACTGTTGTAGCCTTTTTTGATCAAAAGACTAGTTATTGCTTAAGGCCAAAAGAACAACCTTCGTAGGCATATTCAGAAGGATTTATATTGCATTGAGCTTCTTAGAGGATTGCTTTGGAAAATGCATACTCAGTATCTTTTCAACCAAATTTGTTGAAGTTTGTTCTATACAACAAAACTTTACTTTTTCTTCAGTTTCCCTAATAACGTATTATTTCATGTTCAATTTTTACATCACTCCGTATTTGGGTATATTATGCTGGTTTGGAAAGTCAAACTTTTGTTACTGCCTTCCAAGTCTGCTGTGTTAATATTAGCAGATAGTTGTTTGGTAGCACGACTCGTATGAGAGTGTCAAGCAAGTGTGTGTCATTACTCATGTCTCTGTAGGTGTCGCTTAGACTACAGAACATAGTGACTTTGATGTCTGACGAGCTTTCACTTAGTACACTATTCACACGGGGATGGTGTCTGTAAAGTCAGCTATTAAACTAGATTAGACTTTAGTAAAACTCGTGAAACTTTATTGGCCTACTATTATATTCTAATAATGAGTGTGGATTATATGTACACGTGTCACTGAGCTTTACTGTCATGGTAAGTTATGTGTACAGTTTTTAAGACTTGGCTGTTTAGTCTGGACAAGAGACTCCTAGACTTCATGCTAACTGTTGATTGGTTTTCATGTAACCACAATGATAGGCAGGCATAGATTTTAGGGCTATTGCCTCAGTGAATAGAGCAGTGTTCCTTAGGGAAAGACTGCCTACAAAGAAACTCACCACACTGAAGGGAGCTGGCCTGTAATGACAAAGGAATTCTCTTGAAATTAAATGGTAGGCACATGATATTTTGGTGACAGCAATATGACAGTGGTAGGTAGAATAATAAGTAACAAGAATGGTTTAAAGACTTGTAAATACTAACTGCCAATAAGGGCTGCCATAGCAGAATTGCATTATCTTATTACCAGATTTGGTTCCTATTGTCTAAAAATTTTATAGACTTGTCAAGGATTTAATTTAAAAATCCACCTGCCGGGCCTTGTATAATTAACCTGCTCTCCCACAGATATTCTTTAGGTATCTTTAGTTGTTAGTTATTACAAATTGATAAAGAAATCTCACTTATTTCACCTTGATAGGTACCAAAGTGTTCAAGAAATATTGTATATACCTTACTCGTTCCTGAGGGTTACTCTTCTTATTTGGAATATAGCATGTGTTGCATTTCATTAACATAATTAGTTTTGTAAAGTATTTTGCCATTTAGAGAAAGGGTAGTTAGAAAATGAACTTCAGTTTTAGTGTAGATGAAGAGGGACTAGGTAAATTTTCCAGGCCATGAATTCAGAGTATGTACGCATTTCAGCCGTCCACTTTGTAGAGGTGGTGCTGTCTGTTATCTAGTCATTACTAGCTGCTTAGCATAATAAAATCTCCATGTGGAAAACTTTCTCTGGCATAATTTGTTAGGTTTATTGTTAGCTATTATTAGCTAAATTCACTTACTAATGTTACAGAGTAGGTAGTATACCAGAGTTATTAAATTTTTTCTTTATGTGTGTAGAAAAGGAGAATTAGGTTAAGAGAGTTAAAACTCAGACTGAAGAGAAAGGGTACAGTCCATCTATTTTGTGTTCAGATTCCTGTCTGTCCTCAGTGTCTTCATTTTCTTTCTGTTACTGTGACAAAGTGCTCTGAGGAGCAGCACACAGGAGGAGGAAGGTTCTGACTCACAGGCAGGTTACAGTCCATTGTTGCAGAGTCACTATGGACGCAAGGTGGCCAGCTATCTGGAGATAGTCAGGAAGCCAAGAGCACGAATGCATGCTCAGTTCCTCTCCTCATTTTAGTCTTTGGCTTAGCCCATGAACCAATGCTATCCACAGTGAGCAGGCAGGTCTTTTTATTTTCACCTCCAAGGAGTCAATGCTCCAGACATACCAGGGGCCCATCTTCCATCTGATTCTAGAGTCTGTTAAATTGGCAATTAACACTGACCATCAGAGTTCTCCCAGGAAGAAGGCTTGATATTTTTGAGGCACGAATATCTTACTTATTTTATAATGCTGAAATAATTTGTACCTACCCCTCAGGTTTGCCCTTTACTTTGCTCGGTAGCAAGGCTCCCAAATGGGTTTTCCTCTTTGTCTTTTAGAGTAAAAACAGCCTTCAGCCAATTTCCAGTGCCCTTGGCATTTCATTTAAACAAATCACTGAAAAAGAAAAACTATTTTTTTGTTTCACAAATGCTAAAATCTTGGGAAATACTATCTCATTACTGAGCCAAGATCCCGTGATAACTAATCTCTTCTGCAAATGTCTTAGAGACAGCAGCTGAGGGAACCATGGAGGAGAATGCATCCTGGCCTGGCCGCAGGGAAGGGAAGGGGACTGAACATGTGTGTGACGTGTTCGTGACAGGAATGTTAGCACAGTGCTTGCCATAAAGCTTGAAAATCTTAAGAACTATTGAGTGATATTTAGCATCTCTTCTGGAATTCTTTGTGGTTCACTTTTTATGGAAATTTAATGTAGAGAAACACTAACTTTTTTTTAAAGAAAGCTGTTTTTCCAGATAAACTGTAGTGTAAAACATGCATATAGTGAGAAGTATGTAATTCTATAATTGTGGAATGCCTGTATTCTTTGTTTGATACATCTTCCATGGAGGTGTCAATGAACCGAATACTTCACCTGTGAATATTTTAAATGTTGAAATAAAAACAAGAAATATACCCTTTGTGTTATCCCATTTTCACACACCTGAAGATGAATGGGTAATTTTATCTGTCGAATGGGTTTTAGTAGCAGATAACCTTCTGTTGCAAGTGTTCTATAATCTGTATTAGCTTTACAATATTAAATCTGAAGGCCTCTGGGAATTGGTGTAGGCTTATTTTTTCATCCACTTGATCCAAGTGGAAAAAAAATGCAAATGCCCAGGTGTACAGAGCATCAAGTTCTTTTCCTCCTGCAAATGCTTTGCAGTTTGATGCCTTGGTTTATGTCTTAGTCATTGTTCTATTGCTGTGAAGAAACATAATGACCAAGGCAACTTTTATATAAGAAAGCATTTAAATGAGACTTGATTATAGTTGTAGAGATTTAGTTATCCTCTACATGGAAGGGAGCATGGTGGCACACAGGCAGACATGGTGCTGGTCAAATAGCTGAGAGTTGCACATCCAGATGAAGTCCACCCCTATTGACACACTGCCTCCAGCAAGGCCACATCTAATCCTTCTCAAGTAGTGCCACTGCCTGATGATGAATTGTTCAAATATATGAGCCCGTGGGGCCATTCTCATTCAGACCACTACAGTGTACTTGTATTTTCATTGATAAATTCTCATCCTGGTCAAGTTGTATTTGCGTAGTTGTGTAGAGAGCTCACTTGAATTTCTGTTTTAAGAACTTGCTTAGGGATGGACTTCATGGAGAACAACTTAAGACTTTTATGCCATTTTCAACCTCAGGGTTTAGTAAAACATGGATGTCCAGTCAGAAGGAAAAATAAGTTCTAATTGAAATTTCTGTGGTATGGGTCAGAGAAGTTAATAGGATAAATGGGATTTTACAAATATGGCCTAAATTGCATTAGATTATGTACCACTTAACAGTCTGTTGATGTCCATTTAGATGAATATCTTGCCACATAGGTCTTTATCCCACCCCTCCTGCTTTCTGTAAGTTCCTCAGTTCATGTTCTCTAGAACTGCTCTCACACTCTTAGTCTTGGATTAATAGGGCCCTGACCCTGCCTATCCCTCCCTTAGAGTTTGCTGCAGGCTGGGGCTCAGGGTATTTTCCTCTGTGAAAGACTGAGGAGGCACAGGAAAGCCTGAATCAAGAGCCAAGTTTTATTGGCAAGCAGTATCGACTTTTGAGGTTGAGAAGGGCCCTAGAGCTGGAAAATCACAAGAAGGACTAGGTTTTTACTTGGTTTCAAGTACCCACTCCTGGTGACCTCTTTTTTCCCCTCCATTGGCCGTATGGTGTGATGTGCCCTTTCTGGCATGGGATAGGGTTCCACATTGCTAATAGGGTCTCCATTTTTGTATAGGAGCATGAAAACAGCTGCAATAGGGTTCTCATTCTCAGGGCTCGCATACAGAGACTCCTGTTAATTAGTTGGGGTTCCCAAACCTGTTTTATAGTGTAATGGGGAGGGGAAGGGAAACGACCCATAGGAGGAAACATACCTGGTTCTGTAGCTCATAGCCCCCAGAAGTGGATGCATTACTGCTATTGGGCTAAAGGGTCACAGTATCAAAGTGCCCTCTAAATTTGCTTCTCCATACCCATAAATTAGTGCAGCTCTGTCTTATCAGAGGAGCTTTTTGTTTTTTGGTTTTTTTGAGACAGGGTCTTTCTCTGTTGCTTTGTAGCCACTCCTGTGGAACTAGCTCTTGTAGACCAGACTGGCCTCGAACTCACAGAGATCCGCCTGTCTCTGCCTCCCGAGTGCTGGGATTAAAGGTGGGCACCACCACTGCCTGGTTTGGAGAAGTTTTTTTTTGTACAGTGGACATTGGTAAATGCAGAAACTTATAACTGATTAGTACAGAGAATAAATGTCTGTGGAGTACTTAGCCATAAATGGGACATCCATATAACAACTCCCTTCCCCCAAGTCTCAGGGATGGATCATCTTGGAAGAGAAGGCAGAAAGATTTTAAGAACTAGGGAATACGGAAGGCCACTGTGAAACCTCGCCTGCACAGGAACTCAGCATCTGTGCCTGCCTGCACTAGTGGAGCCAGGCGGCATCCCAGCACTCATTAGCTTTCATTCAGCAGCTTCTGGAGAGGGAGAGCCAGGTTTAAGGGTGTAACCCCTGCTAAGTTGGCCATGCTCCCATGGATGTCGTGACCCCTGTAAGTAATCAGGTCAGCACAAACTGGACTAGGCTGGTTACAAACTTCACGAAGACACGAATTAGGAGAAGGGCAGATCTGGGAGGAGTTGGGGTGATAGGATAAATATATTGTATGCAAGTATGAAATAAAAAACATTAAAAATTTAAAAGCCTCAAAGCCCTCACCCAGTGACATAATACTCCAGCAAGGCTCTACTTCCTAAAGGCTCCATAATCTCCCCCAGTGACACCAGCTGGGACCAAACACATGAGCCTGTGGGAGACATTTTATATTCAAACTACAACAGCTTTATTTTCCAAAAACACATTGGTAAAAGGATGGTAAGAGAACCCTCAAATCCCCTTCACTTAGACATCCGGTTCAAATTTTGTCTGTTGTCCCAATGGCTTCTAGCAAAAGTTCCCAATCTAGGGTCAGGGATCATGTGATTATGCCTTTGGCAGTTCTTAACATTTTCCTTGACTTTTACAACTGTCATACCCGAGATTCCTTAAAGTAAAGCTCACTGGGTTGATGACAGGTGGGGGAAAGGTGGAGATTGTTCAATAAGGAAGAAAGACCGTGGCTGGATAGTTAGGCTGTGAGGTTCAGTATGGGATGCGTATATGTAAGATATAGAAGAATGTGGTCAAGGGTGACATTGCCTTCTTTTTACCACACGGTTACAACTAGTTTTATGTTTCCATTTGTGTTTTCCTGGTGTAACTCTGAAGTGCCACCTGAAACGTTTCATACCCCAGGTATTGAAGTGTGTCCTGGGATTCAAGCTTGAAGGCTAACCCATTAAAAAATAATTTCAGAAGCCCCAAGGCTTTCTTCAGAGCTCTTAGTAACAAAGGACTTCTGGTATCCAAGCACCCGTAACCAGATTCGTTTTTTAACCTGTGATTCATTCCTGTTGTTATTGAATATGAGAAATGGCTTCCCGCTCTTTCTACAGCCATTGATTCCTACACAGAGGAGGCTCCTAGAAACACTTGACGGTTTCAGCACATTTGAGCCCTTTACATAAGGGTGCTTCTTGAAGCACAAGCCATTTCCATCAGAAAAGCACCTTGGGAAGGTTGATGGACATATACATTAAAAATTCTAAAATTGGAGCTGGAGAGATGGCTCAATGGTTACAAGCACTGACTGCTTTTCCAGAGGTCCTGAGTTCAGTTCTCAGCAACCACATGGTGCCTCACAAACCATTTATAGTGAGATCTGATGCCCTCTTCTGAAATAGTCATACATGCAGATAGAGCATTCATATACAGAAAATAAATCTTTAGAAAAATCTAAAATTGCATCCAAGACTGGATTTACTAATTTGTTTTTATAGTTGTGTATTTATCTTTTGAGATGGAGATCTCGCTATGTAGAAAGGTGGAATGAGCAGAAGTTCCCCTGCCTCTGCCTCTGGAGTGCTGGGATTAAAAGCATGCCATGCCTGATTCACAGCTTTTTTTTTCTTTTATTTTTGAATTCTAGCAATAATTGGGGGTGTGTAGGAGGTTGAAATTTAAGAATACTTAGGACTCCTTCCTTTGAGCATTGAAAAGAAGTTTAAGTAGACTCAGACTTGGCTTTTTTTAAATTTTAGAATCACTACATTTATATAACCTACCTCTTACTGTGGAGAGCTTGTGTACAAACATGAGGATTGAGTTCTCATTTTCTGAGTACCAGGGTAGAGAAGCGTAAGTAGTGGCAGGTATTGGGGGTTTGTTTTTCCATTTGATTTTCATTGTTCTAGAGGAAGGAATGAACTAAACAACAGTTAGTATACAGAAACGTTGAGGTTTCCAGAGAATAACTGACACGGTCCAAATGGCACAAGTGGCAGGGGTGAGATTTGAACTCTGTCCAACTCCCAAACCCTAAGCCCGTATTTACTTACATCCTTGTGTAGCAGGCCCAGGAGAATGGCAGAATTCTCTGTTCACTGATTTAGCAATGGGCTTTATTGAAGTACCCTTGCCCTAGTTTTCACTGTCTGGAATCATGAGCTAGGATTAGCATCTGACCCAGTGAATAATCTTGTTGGGTTTCTTAACAGCCATCTCCCATTTCCCTGCAGCAGCAGAAACAGCAGTTGTCTGGTCTTCTACCTCCAGCGAGCTCAGGTGAACCCTTGCTGAGCCTTTAGACCAGCAGGTCTTACTTTCTTAATGCTGTGACCCTTTAATATGGTTCCTCATGTTGTGGGGAACCCAGCCATAAAATTATTTTTATTGCTACTTCATAACTAATTTTGCTACTGTTTGGAATCATAATGTAATTTTTTTTTTTTTTTTTTTTTTTTTTTTTTTTTTTTTTTTTTTTTTTTTTTTTTTTTTGGAGATAGAGGTTTGCCAAAGACGTCACGACCCACAGAGTGGGAACTGGTGCTATAGACTAAAGTAAGAAATTTGACTTGTATGCCTCAGGTTCTGTCCCCAGGCAGAGCTAATGAAGTGGGAACAGGAGGAACTATGCTCATGTATAAAGACTGTGGTTTCCTTTCGTCCTGGTCTCTGCTGGAAACCAGAGACCCTGTGCATTGTGACCGTAAGGAGAAGCTTAACCATTCATGAAGATGATGCTGGGAAAAAAAAATGGAAAACCTCTGACCTTGCTGCCTCTTTCCACTGTGATACAAACAATAGTGACTCCATCACTGGGGATGGACTCAGAGGCTCTTACAGTGAGTTGGGTGCCTTCTGGAACCTTTCAGATTCCCTTTTAATCCTTCGTACCTGGCCAACTGCCCAGGATGAACATGGCCACACACTCCTGCTTGGCAGCTTTTCTCTGCCTCGGCCATTGTAGAGCTCTAGTAGGAAATCAGAGAGAGGGAGGGACATGAATTTAGACATTTGTTCCTCTGGCTTCCAACCTCCCTTCATGCCCACCTTTGCTGTCTGCGAGTCTCCTAGAACGACTACCTTCTTAGTTTTCAACTTACTTCCTTCAGCTACCCCCTTGCCTGTTCTTTTGGACCTAAAATACTCAGGAGGTCTACTTACTTTAATATTGCTTAATATTCTTCATTGTTTAGATGGTTTCTATAAAGTCTTCTCCATTGGTGAGGGTTCTCCAGAAAAACAAAAGGAGATGAGAGGAAAGGTACCTCATATAATTATAGAGGTCTATTTTATTTTATTTTATTTTATTTCATTTATTTTTTAAGCAGTGTCTCACTATGCAGCCCTCGATGACCTGAAACTTGCTATGTAGATCAGGCTGGTCTTGTACTCACAGAGATCCTCCTGCCTCTGCTTGCTAGGATTAATGTATGCCTGATTATTGAGTGTGGTGATATTTTGTTATGCTCTAACAAATAAAGCTTGCCTGAAGATCAGAGGGTGGAGCTAGCCACTAGTTAACCATAGAGGTCTGGAGGGTCTGTACAGACAGGAAGTGATATGGCTGAGCGGAGAGAGGAGGTGGAGGAGACACGAGCTCAGCCCTTTCCCGGCTGAGGAGTTTGAAAAGTAAGAATGGGCTGTGGTTGCTGCTTTGTCTCTCTGCTCTTTCAGCATTTACCCGCATCTCTGGCTCTGGGTTTGTATTATTAAAACCAATTAGAACTCATGCAACAATTGAACTTGAAAGGTTGAACTGCTTAGGCTCTCTGCAGGCTGGAGAAAGCAGAGAAGCGAAGCTAATGAGTTGAAGACCCGAGGACCAGGGCTAATGGTAAAGCTTTTTGTCTAAAGCTAAAGAACTAGGGGCCTAGATGTCCAAGAGCAAACGGAGATGCTGTTCAGCCTCAGGAGAGAAAGGGAGGAGAGAATATTCATTCCTCCCCCACACACTTTTTTGTAGTGCCTTTTTGGGCATCTTCCTTCTTTCTGGAAACACTGTCATGCTTAACTAGTTAAGTGAGTTTCTCTTAATCTAGGTTGACACTGCAGCCAGATGGCATGACCTCCATGGGGAAGGGGGGTGACTAAGTTTTACACACTTCATTGGAATTTAAGGAAATAATAAAAAAAATCACATAGAAATAAGAGCTAGAAACCTCTGGCATCTGTGAATTTTTCTTCCAAGGGCTGCAGAGCAGTTCTGGGGCCTGGTGAGAGTTGGCAAACACCCGTTAAGGGCTCCCTCTCCCACAGGTGGTCTTTGCTGCCCCTGGGAGCTCCACCCTCCCAACACCTTATGTATTTACCAATACAGGTCGCAAATCCCCAGCACTTAGTTCGGCTTTTACTGAGTGCCTCAGTTTCTTTTCCTGTTAGCGTGGTTAGGCACTCTGACGAAGCAGCTGAAGGGAGACAGGGTTTGTTTCAAGGTCACAGTTGGCAGAGTTTGCTCCTTCTTGGAGCTTGGCTGCCAGATTACCCGAGCGAGCAAAGTGGAAGTTAGGGAAGCGTGGAAACCGGAGTCTGGGCAAGCTTGAAATGTGGCCAGAGCAGAGAGATCCAAGGTGGAAACCAGAGTCCCGGTCCCCAGTGCCTGGTTGGAAACCTTAATACATGAGGTGGTGTCGCGCTTGGCTGTAGTGGGGTTTCACTCTTTCCCCCGTCTGGTGCAGACATCTTTCACAGAGGAAGAATCCATTGAAAAGGTCTTGACTGGCCTTACTCAGCCTAGATATAGTAGGGAGGGCCTTGCACTTTCCACAAGCCAATGTGCCTCACCTTTCTGAGGATTAGATGGGGGTCGGGTGGGAGGGTATGTGGAGGGAATGGGAGGAGAGGAGGGAGTGGGAACTTGGATTGGTATTTTTTTAATCTAATAAATAAATAAATAAATAAATAAATAAATAAATAAATAGGTCTTGACTGTTTATAAAAGTATCAGGATGGGGAAGTGTTTGTTACCACTCTTCAGCTGGGCTCCCCAGGACTGGAGGAGTCTCTGTGACTGGGAAATTTGGACTTTTTGTTTGTGGGTTTGTTTGTTTGTTTTTTTTTTTTTTTTTTTTTGGTAGATCCAATTGAGTTTAAAGATAGGTGTGTCCTGAGGGATCTAGAAGTACCATAGACTGTGTATTAATACTGTGCATGCACACTTGTGAGACCTCCATGCAGGGCAGCTGGAGAGTATCTGCTATGTGATCTTGAGACTTTTCTAGTGTGTGCCCTCTCAAGGAGCGTGCAAGCAACAGGGAGATGGTCCTTCAGCACCACCTAGTGGCCAGCAAGGATTGGGACAGTGACCAGACTGGTCAAACTGGTAGAATGAAAGGTTATTTCCAATTAGCTCTGGACCAGAACTTTTGTTAAATACAACAAAAATTATTATATGTCAGACAAAAAGGATATAGTTTTTAGTTATTAAATTCAGCAAGCAGTAACATTTCAATAAGTAGAACATCAATAGAATAGACAAGGAGAAAGAAAACTGTGCCCATATTGTTCATAAAACTGAATGTAAAGTTGGAGTACAATGGCCACTTCTTCATATTAAATGCTCTAATGTAATTTTGAACAAGTGCCATAAATATAAATATTGCATTACTGTAACAAATGAACTAGTTTCTTTTTAAAAGTTTATCAAATTTAGCTGACTTTGGTGGCATACACCTGTAAGCCCCAACATTTAGCAAGCTGAGATAGGGGGATCATGTGTTTGAGCCAGCCTAGGTTACATAGTAAGTTCCAGGCTAGCCTGAGCAACAAGAGCAAGACCTTGTTAAAAAAAACTGGGAAAAGAGCACACACACATACATATATACATACATATATCACACACATATATAATATATAATACACATGTGTACATATACAGAGACATAATACATAACACACACACATGTATTTGTTTTCAAGGCAGGATTTCTCTGTGTAACAGCTCTGGTTGTCCTGGAACTCACTCTGTAGACCAGTCTGTCCTTGAACTCACAGAAATCCTTCTGCCTCTGCCTCCTGAGTGCTGGGATTAGTGTGTGTGCCACCACTGCTGGCTAAGAGCCAATATATATTAAATTGATAGATTTGTTACCCATGGGGATAGCTTATAGCTTTACGTTGTGAGACAATAACTGTGTAGCAGATAAACTGGCTCACATGGTACATTTGTGAGAGCTCAAAATTCTTTGAGGGCTTCTTAGCAAACAGAATATTAATTTTAAACTTTTTGTAGAGTGAGGCAAGTCAGGCTATATTTTCATGAGTTATCTCTAATCCTGGATCAACCAATTTGAATACCTTTCCATCTATTTTAATAAAGTTTATCTTTTGATAATAGAAGTAATGTATTGAAGATTCGTTTTCACTTTTGTTGATGGGAATAAAACCCCCACTCTCATGGACAGCTTTGAAGGGCTGTTGGTTGTTACATTTTACTTTATAAAATTAGGCTTCTATTTAAGGATAAGCTTCTGTTTCTTAGATCTGATGCAACCTGTAGAACGTGGCCCCATTTACAAGATGAATATCCTTGTCTTTCTCTTTCATTGTATTTTTCTTAAAATCTTTAGCAGTTAATTCTCTCGACCCTGTAAACATGCTTATAACTGTCAATCTTTTATCTCTCGTCCATAAAAGGGACCTCAAAAGAGCAGAAGGGGCTGCTCTTTAAAACCCCAGCTTAAGGTGAGGCAGCCGCTGTCCAGTTCTTGGTGCAAGTCTAAAATAAAACTTGTTTCAATTAGACAATCATGAATTGGTCTTTCTCCTTGACATCTCAGGTTTAACATAATAGAATGTAGTGGGTGTTCTTTTAGACCACTAACCTGCTCCCAAATCATGACACAGGCATGTTAGTAGTTATGAATGTTCAGCCTTATCTCATGTTTGTCACACTAGCCTTATAACCTATTTTAACCCGTTTCTCTGTATCTACGTTCTCAGAGACTTTTACCTTTCCTTAATTCTGTATGTCCTACTCCATGTCTGTCTGTCAGCTGTCTGCCTGGTCGACCCTGGATGTCTCCCTCTCTCCCTTCTTCCTTTTTTCGTTCTTGTCTCTTTCTTTCTTTCTCTCTCTCTCTCTCCTTCCTTCCTTCCTTCCTTCCTTCCTTTCTTTTCTCTTTCCTTCTTTTCCTCTCTCTCTCTCTCTCTCTCTCTCTCTCTCTCTCTCTCTCTCTCTCTCTCTCTCTCTCTCTCTCTCTCTTTCTCTTTTCGAGCCTAGATTCCTATTTATTCTCTCTCCCCACCAGCCTTGCCTATCCTTCTACTACCTAGCTATTGACCGTTCAGCTCTTAATTAAACCAATTAGGTCCCTTAGGCAGGCAAGGTGAAACAGTAACACATCTTTACATCATTAAACAAATGTAGCATAAACAAATGTAACACATCTTTGCCTAGTTAAAGTAATATTCCAGGACATAAACAAATATAACATATCTATGCCTAATTAAAGAAATATTCTACGACATAAACAAATGTAACACATCTATGCCTAGTTAGAGTACTATTCCACAGCAATAGAAGGAAAAGTTT
The DNA here is from genome assembly GCF_903992535.2 of Arvicola amphibius. Lineage (NCBI taxonomy): Eukaryota > Metazoa > Chordata > Mammalia > Rodentia > Cricetidae > Arvicola > Arvicola amphibius. The sequence continues at coordinate 22,252,716 of NC_052049.1, forward strand.
ATTTGGACTTAAGAGTTCCCAAAGGTTATACTCCATGGCGGCAAGCAGCAGGCATGGCAGCAGGAGCAGGATGCTGAAGGCTTAGATTTTAAACCTCTAGCAGGAAGCAAAGAGAGGAAACTGGGAGTGACTTTAGTCTTGAAATTCTCAAATCCTGCCCCCAGTGACACAGTTCCTCCAGCTAGGCCACACGTCCTAAACCTCTCCTACTGCACCATTGGCTGGGGACCAAGCGTTCAGACACCTTATGGGCTGTGTCTCATTCACACCACCACAGGCTTTATACTGATTTGCCTAAATTGACCTAGAGCCCTCGAGGATCTTAGGCAACACTTTGATTCCTAGCAAGAACGAGATGGTGTACTACCCCGTGACAAAACTGCTGAGAAATAAAGGGAGGAAAGAGTTTAGTTCACGGTTACAAAGGTTTCAGTCTTTGCTTGGCTGACTCCACTGCCTTTGAGTGGGGGTGGGGGTGGAGTGGAGGGGCAGAGGGGCGAGGCATCATGATAGAAGGATGGGGTGGAGCACAGCCTCACTTCCTGGCAGCCAGGAAGCAGGCAGAGAGGAAGGAACTGGGGTTGAGATATATTCCTTAAAGGCTTTTCCCCAGCTGTCTACTTCTTCCGAGTAGGCTTGACTTCCGATTCAACAGTGCCTGGAGCAGGAAGCAGGAGCACAGACAGCAGACAGGAAGCAGGGGAGGTTACCCTGGAGGTTGAACCCCCTCCCCCACCCCCCCAGTTACATACTTTCTATAGCAAGGCTGCACATTCTACACACTCCAAACACTGCCAACTGGGGACTAATAGTAAACAGGGACGTGCTCATTCAGACCAACACAGGGGGTCTCCTTAAATCTTTTTCTTCTGAATTTTCTGCTTTTATTTGTGGTCACTACTTTTCCTCTACTGCCACTGTTGAACACTGAGTATTAAAAACAGTTTAAAACTGAATTTTCTTAGGTGTTTGAGAAAGACTTTCCCCTGTGCTCTCTTGCCTTTTAACAAATTTTGTTTTTAGTTATAGTAGATGGAAGTGAATCCTACACTTTAAACAATTATGAAAACTTGGTGTAATCAAATAGTTTAAGGTTTTTTTTTTTTTTTTTTTTTTTTTGCCAGAAGGTGGTAGCAAAGCTACAGTCGGATAAAATTTTAAGTCTCAGCTCTCAGTGCAAAACCAATGGAAAGCAAAACCAAAAACAAACTAGACAAATGGTGGGATACCACTTGTTTATATAGTTTCACAAGTCCTGTTTTAATGATTCAGCATTATTTTTAAAGGCTTTAAAATAAGCATAATACCTCCTATACACAATAAAAGGAGAGTTTATTAAAGTTCTTTTGACTTAAAGTTTTTATTGTATTTATTTACGTGTATGTGAGAGAGAGCGCGAGCACACGCGTGTGAGCGAGTGTGTCTGCATCAGATGTATGCCCGTGCCACAGCAAGCATGTGCAGGTAGGAAGCCGGTTCCTTCTATAAACTGGTTCTCTTCTTCCACAATGCAGGGCTTGACAAGTGCTTTTACCTCTTGAGCCGTATCTCTGGTTCCTTGACTTTTTTTTTTTTTTTAAATAAACAAAATGACTTAATTATTTTGCACGTTAAGAGTTTATTTGGAGGTTCTAACAGCAGAGGAAAGCTACCTGTATATCTTTATCCCTGCTCTATTGGGGAAGGTCCAACCAAGAGAGCGGGTTTGGGAGGGACACCCATGCACGGAGTGGTGTTGGAGGTCGGGGACACCAGCCTGGCCGGCCAGATTAGCCAAATCAGCCCTGCAGTCAGCAGAGTGACAGCTGGCACAGCCAGATGACTCCCACACCCTATTTCATTAGGAAACACCCTCCCTCCCAAGCTTTGAACTAAAGGTTCATGAGAATGGCCCACAGCATGTTGAATGATTGCTTTGAAGTCATTTTTTAGTTTTTCTCTTGATTAAGCGGGAGCACTTTCCTCTGAGCAGTAAATGATACACCACACCTAGTCATGTTAATCAAGACTGTCAATTGGGCAGCATTTGTAATCTGGGAAAGTATTTGCAGTGGAGTTGAGCATTCTCCTTCTCGTTTGTTGGGTGGGTTGTCTCGAGATATTATCCTGTGGCTGGTAGATGAGGATCCGAACCCTGCCTGATGCCACTGCTAGATCTGCTGACTCTGTAACACAGAACCCCTGGCCCTGCTGACATCATTTCTGTACACCCACCTCCTGACCACCAACTCCTTCACAGGGCCACCGTACTGTGCATATCGGCAAGGGTGTTAGATGTGACAGATCAGGTCATGTGCCACTATGTACAGCAACCGTGATGGTGACATACGACCCAGGGCTTCACTTCCAGCACCCCAGGGGCAGCTGGCCATGGTCCTGGTGGGATGACAAATACGGTGGACCCCGGCCACACTGAACTAGAGTTACAGGCCTTCAGCGTCTGCTCCTCCTTCCGTTATTTGTCTTTCTCTTACCTCAGCACCAGACTCAAACTTCTTGATGTATTTCTGGTCCATTTGCCAGTCCACGAGCTCTCCACGTACATGGTGGATGCCCCACTGACAACATCAGAGCCAGTGGTGTGAGCACCGCCAATCTGGACTTTCCATTGGCCTACTAGTTGTAGGTCAGCTCTCAGAGGTCAGACCACAGTGTGGGAGGCCCAGCACACAGAGTTCCCTGAAGAACCATGTCCGAAGTGCTCATGCATCTCCCAGGTACTACTGTCCTTTGTCCAGATAACGATTTCCTGATTGCAAGGTCAGGCATGATCCCAGAGGATTGTTAGTCATGGAAAGGACCCAGACTATTTTACACACAGCTTTCTCATGATCATTGCAATTGGCTTTGAGGATCTGTCCATACTTGAGCGCACTGAAGAGACCCAATCTGAGGAGCAGGTTGCGGATTGGATGCCACTGAGTCCCTGGTCACCGTGCTCCAAGGGCAGGCAGCAGGAAGGAATCCTGTGCTCATGGGAGCTGTCCACAGTGTTGATTATGGACGTTAGAGCTGCAGTGGTGGCCAGTGGCCTTTGATAGACAGCTCCAAACTGTTTCCCAACAACTCTCCTTTGGGCGTCAGACTCACACCGAGTCAAAGGCTCTTTATTAAGTTAAAGTTTCTTTCAATAGTCCTTCCTACTGAAGAGATGGACTTAAAAAATGGAATTAATGGCCAACTGAGAGATTCCTAGCGTTCTGTAAGTTTTCACAATAGTATGCCACTTTGCGTCAAATCATTCAACTTATTTTCCCAAAGGGAAGACACTAAGGTTTTATTTTTTTAATTTTAATTGTTTTTATTGAGCTGTATATTGTTCTCCACTCTCCTCCCTTTCTTTCCCCTCCCCTTCTACTCTCTCCCATGGTCCCCATGCTCCCAATTTACTTGGGAGTTCCTGTCTTTTTCTACTTCCCATGTAGATTAGATCCATGTATGTTTCTCTTAGGGTCCTATTTGTTGTCTAGGTTCTCTGGGATTGTGATTTATAGGCTGGTTATCTTTGCTTTATGTCTAAAAGCCTCTTCTGAGTGAGTACATATAATATTTGTCTTTCTGGATCTGGGTTACCTCACTCAATATGTTTTCTAGATCCAAACATTTGCCTGCAAATTTCAAGATGTCATTTTTTCCTGCTGTGTAGTACTCCATTGTGTAAATGTATCACATTTTTCTTATCCATTTTTTTTCGGTTGAGGAACATTTAGGTTGTTTCCAGGTTCTGGCTATGACAAACAATGTGGCTATGAACACAGTTGAGTACATGTCCTTGTGGTATGATTGAGCATCCTTTGGGTAAATGCCCAAAAGTGATATTGCTGGGTCTTGAGGAAGGTTGTTTCCCAATTTTCTGAGGAATCACCATACTGATATCCAAAGGGGCTGTGCCAGTTTGCATTCCCACCAGCAATGCAGGAGTGTTCCCTTTTCCCCACAACCTCTCCAGCATAAGTAAGACACTAAGGTTTAATGATCAAAATGATCTCTTTCTGCCATTTTCTCTCTTGTTCAGATTTCCATCATTCCTTTACGTTCTGTCACCCACCTAGTGCAATGTCCCCTCCCTCCCTTCCTTCTTTTAATTGTTTAAGATACTGATCGAGACAAATAAAGACCCTATTTTATATTCTAGAATATATTGGGGTGTAGCGCTGCCTAGAAGAACTCTCTAAGACACTAGAAATAAAGTACAGCCCATAACCTGCGGGCAGTAGTGACGATTGTTTATCGTGCTGTCCAGTACAGTGCCCCTCAGCAAGGGCTTCAGTTCTGCTGACTGTTGGCAGGACTGGACTTGGAAGCTTTCCACTAGTTTTAAAATTCTGTAATTCAGTTTCCACAGAATAAAATTCCACAAATTCCTCTGGCAACAGCTTCAGTGTCCAGTGTCCCACTGGTTTAGAGTCTGGACATTTCATGGAAATACTCAGCAAATAAACTGTGGTCTATGGCACAATTTCCAGGAGGTGCAGAGGGCACCTGGCATGGGGATTCATGTCTCAAGGAGAATCGAGTATGAAGGATGCCTCTCGGCACCTGTGAACTTACGGTGTATGAATTCTCAGTTAAGCAGTGGGGGTTGCCGAGAGGGAAGGAGAAAATCATTCACCGGAAGACTCAGGAAGCTGCACAGGCTTGGTAGCTGAGTTGCAGGGATGTCCCGGGGGTTTGGATGGGAAGGTGTGGCTCTTGGATTTACATTGCAATATGAGGGTCCAAGGGCTACTACAGAATCTATAACTTGCTCAGAACACTTTCATGAGACTAAACAAAATCTAAGACAAATGCATTTTATTTTGACTAGGCCATGTAAGTTATTGAATACTGGACTGAAAATGAAAACCATAATGGTAATATCCTTGAAAAACAGTTTCTATTAAATTCCTGTTTCCTCACCATTGTGAAGTTAAACCAGCACAAGTTGATGACTCTGGATGACAAACAGCTTACTAAATCAATTCACTGGGTGATGCTATCAGTCATATCCTCATGTTGCCACATGTATTAGTCAGAGATCTCCAAAGGAGCAGAACTGATAGAATGAATACACACACACACACACACACACACACACACACACACACACAAGTACACACATACATAAATGCACACATACATGCACACACACATATATATGCACATACACATATATGAGTGTGCACACACACACATACATACAAGGATTTACTAGAGTCACTTTCAGGCTGTGGTCCCACTAGTCCAAGAATGGCTGTCTCCCAGTGGGAAAGTCTAAGAATCCTGTGGTTAGTTGTTCAGCCCACCCGGCTGGATGTCTCAGCAGGTCCTGACTGTATGTCGGGATCCTGAAGAAGTAGGCTCTACTTGAGATTGAGAGCAAGCAGGCAAAGAACAAAAGCTTCTTTCTTCCTTTTGCTGAATATAGGCTGCCATGAGAAGGTGTAGCTCAGGTTTAGGGTGGGTCTTCTGAGCACAAACGATCCAGACTCAAGGTGGGTCTTCCTATGTCTATGATCCAGTTAAATAAAAATCTACGACAGATACGCTTAGTGACTTGGGTTTATAGAGAATTCCAGATGTAGTCAAGTTGACAATCAAGAATAGCCATCACATTCATATGGCTTGTGGCTACTATATTAGATAGTAAAGGTCTACATGGCAACTCTGCAATGTGCCATGGTGTTATTGTGTTCTCTGGATCAATAGTTTATATACTGGTATAGACAAGAAGTCAGAGATGTAAGAGCCTCCATGAGCTAGACATGGAAAGAAGGAAAGTTGTGGGCCCCAAGTGTGTTGTGGGGGGCTGGCCAGCTTGAAGAACTTGTGCCTTGTGCTAACAAGGACTGCTACTGAGCTACAGCCGAGGTGTCTGTGTGTGTGTGTGTGTGTGTGTGTGTGTGCGCGCGCGCGCTTGTGCGTCTGTGTATTCATGTGTGCACGTGCATGTTTTTGTGGAGAATGGAGATTTACATTTGCTGTCTTCCTCTCTTGCTCTCCACCTTGTGTTCTGAGGAAAGGTCTCACTCAACCTGGCTCCCACTGATAGGCTAGAATGGCTATCCGGTGAGTCTCAGGGACCCTGTGTGTGTGCTTGCCCTGTGCCAGGGTTACAGATATGTCATCATGCCTAGCTTTTTTTGTGAGTACTGAGGATCCGAACTCAGGTCCTCACCATTCTGTGGCAGGCACTTTGCTGAGCCATCACCCCAGACTCCCATTTGTAAAGTATTTTAAAGGCACTAATATTTTATATATAAATTATAATTCTTCTCCCCTAGTCTAACCACAGTGAAGCCCTGAGGCAGTTCATGAGTCCCCAAAGTTCAAACTGCTTTGGGCTAAAACTGCTTCACCTAAAACAACTCCACTTCCATGGAAAAGCAAGGGCAGTTGGAGGAATGTTAACTGCAGGAGGCCAGAGTCTGGGTTTGAGTTTCCAGAGGCGGTCAGACTAAATAAAGACATTGTGGTAAGGGAAAAACAAAACCCCAAACATCAACAACAACAGAAAAGTCAAAACTTAAAACTTATTTTAAGATTCAAAGTCAACTTCCCGGGACATTCAGAATGGTAGGAAGCTATGGCGGAGTGAAGCCTCCAACATGGAGGAGTTTCCGTCAGAGCCAGTAATTTCCCTGTGACCCCAGAAAAGCAAAATCATTTTTGTGCTCCAAAGCATCCAGATGCTAGGTGCTCCCCAAGTCTTTATTGCAAAACCTCAGGATCACAGCACGGGAAAAATACTGAGGTAAAGGACACTGTGCTGAGGGGAAAGTAAGTTCCAGGGACACAGCTCATCTTAATGAGTAAACATCCATCCTGCTGTTGTATAGAATTCAGCGAACCATCCACCCAGAGCGTTTCATCTTTTGCTTGCAGTACTGGGACTCAAACCCCTCCAGAGCGGCATCTCCAGCCTACATTGCTATTAAATGATGAACTTTACTACATAGCCAAGTCCATCCACTGAGCTGACTTAGTGGGTCAGTGACAACTGTCACGTGATCATCCATTAGTGAAGAGAACGTACCTGCTGTAGAGCTGGGGTGAAGCTCAGTTCACAAGAGATTGTCGAGCAGAGATTAGACTCCAGGCACTGTATAGACAGGGCATGACGGTGCATTTGTGTGATCCCAGCACTGGGGAGGTCGAGGCAGGAGGATCAGATATTCAAGGCTATTAACAACTACAGAGGACTTTGAGGTCATCCTGGGCTACATGAGATCCTGTTTCAAAGAAGGACAACCAAACTGAGAAGAAGTCCTTTTTTTTTTTTTTTTTTTTTTTTTTTTTTTTTTTTTGGTTTTTCGAGACAGGGTTTCTCTGTGGCTTTGGAGCCTGTCCTGGAACTAGCTCTTGTAGACCAGGCTGGTCTCGAACTCACAGAGATCCGCCTGCCTCTGCCTCCCGAGTGCTGGGATTAAAGGCGTGCGCCACCACCGCCCGGCTGAGAAGAAGTCCTTTAACCTAAGAATTTAGCACTGTGAACTTGCTATATCTTCAAGTTCATTAGCTGTTATTTTTATAGTTATTAAAACTGCATTGTAAAGAACTCACAAACAAAAACATAACAAACCAAAATCAGTTAGACCTAAAGTCGATATATCTCAGTGAAATTTTATACCATTTTTATCACTATATTAAATTTATTTGTTTGTTAGTTCAAATAGTTTGAGAAAATTGGTGTATCTGCATTTTGAATCTCTGAATTATGTCTTAGTTATGACTCAGATGTTCTGCTTACTGTTTTAAACTTGTTGTTTTTACAAATTTTTTGACATGATGCCAGGAATGTTAGAAGAAAAAAAAAGCAGATTGAGAAACTTGAGTCAAACTGAGGCAAACATCAGCAAGTTTCATCTGAATGCAAAAGGAACTTGCAGTGCTCACCAGTGATTGCAACAGTCTGGATTTCTGTTTTGTTAAATTTCTTTGCAATAGCCAACATTTATTGAGTGAGCATTGTGTGCCCTCAGCTATGAGCACACACATTGGCATATAGAAATAAATTCCACCACATTTTTATTTTATTTTTTATTTTTTATTTTTTTTTTGGTTTTTTGAGACAGGCTTTCTCTGTGTAACAGCTCCGGCTGTCCTGGAACTCGCTTTGTAAACCAGGCTAGTCTCGAACTCACTGAGATCCGCCTGCCTCTGTCTCCTGAGTGCTGGGATTACAGGTGTGTGCCATTACCACCTGGCAGCACATTCTCATTCTTAACCATTCCGAGGTTGTGCATCAGAAATAGAGCCATTAGCATTTTTTTCTGACCTGCTTATCAAGTTGACAAACGATGACCCAGGGGCTAGTAAGTTCCAGGTTCCAGGTTAGGCATTTGAGACTCATTTCAGGCTACAAACTGAACTAGCTTATTGAGCAGTATTGTAAAGGACACCACCAATGTATTTGCAGGTGCGGGAACTAAATTCTTTCTCAGGATGCTGATATTTCCTGGAAGAAGAAACGGCAGTAAGCCACACAGACGCTGTCCCTCTTTGATCATAGGGTCCCCTTCTCTTTGGAGATGTGCTGCATACACTGCACCTTGTTCAAGCCACCACAGATTTCATGACAATGAGGCAAATGTCCAAAAGAAAGCTTTATTTTATACTCGTTCACAGATGATGATACAAGAGGCAAGGAAGACAGACACACTCCTTTATGTTCCTCCAAGCAATCAAACATTGTCCTTATAGCCAAAGAAAAGTGTGTTTCTCACCTCTCCTCTAGGAAGCTTCTCTTCAACAGATGGAGACCATTATAGAAAAGCACAACCAATCAAAATGCAGCATGGTGGAGCCCAGAACTAAAGGATCCACCCATGAAACACTCCCACCTCCAGGCTCAGAGAGGGGGCAGAAGAACTGTAGGAACCGAGGAGCTTGCTGCGAGGTTGTATCTCCTAGTAATGTCAGAAGCTACACCCATAGAGTCTCACCAACATGGCTGCCCAAATGTGAGATTAGCAAGAAGGATACTAATGCAGATACCAGACTGGAGGAAGAGAAAACCACGTGTTCAACCCCACACAAGGAACCACAGGCAACCAAGGAAGCCTGGGAAAAGGAAAAGTGACCTTCCCATGGGAAAGCATATGGATTGGTTATCCAGTGCCAAATGGTAAGCCCTGAAAACATATAGGTAACAGAATACAGGTAGCATACTGTGGATGGAGCAGGTTATATTTAGGAACATGTATGTGTATATACATATATGTAGGTGCTAACAACTAGTTTGAAGAGAAGCTATGAATCTGAAGGAGAGTGGGGAAGGGTATGTGGGAGGGTTTGGTGAGTTATTGGGATATTCACAGACCTTTGAGATAGGATGTGAATGGGAAAAACATAGCTGCACAGGTCCCCATGTTCAGTGTGAAGAAGCAGAATTGTTTTGTTTATATGATTTAGGAAAGATGAGGAATGAATCTATGCTTCCTGGTTAAACATGGCTTATTGACAGGGAAACGGGGAGAGGAAAATGTGTGTGTAAGGGAAGCTTGTTTGCACTTCCCAGCACAAATGTAGAGGAATCTAGAAGGCAGGTGGAATCCACTGGTAAAGGAAAATCTCAAGATGATCGTGTTGGGGGACTTATAGGAAATCTCTAGTGTGGTGCTAGGTCTCCTGAAGGACAGTGGGCCATTGCCACATTAGGAAATTAGCTTCCGTTCTCCCTCACACTCTACGAGCTTTCTAATCTCTGCCATTTCCCTTGGCTATTAATTTATGCCATCTTTAGATCACCATGGAAACCACCCTCTCTCATGTAATATCCTTGGAGTCATTAACACTTAGCCCTGTGTCATCTGGAAGGTGACAGTGTCTAACATAGTCAGTAGATGTTGGTCAGAGTCAAGGTGTCCATTTGGTGAGAGCTTTTGGGTGAGAAGCTTCATGTTCCCTTTCATGGCTTAGTTCCCCTCTTGGTTTGCTTTATAAGGTCTAAAGCCCGGGCGTAGCATAGACTTAGGGCAGACTTGGAGCCTTCTTTCCCTCTTAGGTGTGACGTCATTGCCAGGGTCTGTGACGGCTGGCCCTCCGTGGCCTTTCACTGCGGCGCATGGCCTCATACACTAAGAAGCCACAGTTGTCCTTCAAACCTGATTCAATGGCGTATAGCGGTATCTAACTCTGGCCTGTTGCCCTCTGGACTCAGAACTTAAGTTGTGGCCAAAATCTGCGCTCCAAAGATGGAGACGGGATCAGGTACCACATGGTCTTGAGCGCAGGAGCCAGTCTGAATGTGTCCTGTCACTTGATAGCAGACAGACACTCCTCAGGAGCTACTCAGGACTCCAGGCGCCAGGAAGTAAGTTGAGGTCAGGGAGTTTGTTTTATCTACTGATTTGGAAAAATATTTAGCCTCCCTGGAACAGGGATGTACATTCCGTGAGCCTGAAGCCATGAAATTTGGCAAGTCCCGTATCAGATGCCTAACACTGTTATACAACGCAGTCTAATTTAGAAGGTAAGGCTGCCAGAGGGACCTAAGTCTCCCTCTGACCAAAAGTCCCCTCTGACAATTCTTTGGGCCCAACAATCAATTGCAATTTTTAGTAACCATAAGAAAGGTGCCCACTGCCCAGATTTGACCTAACAGGCTAATACACACAGCTTTGCATAATTAGGCATCAGTATTTAGCCCAGGGGGCCATGGGGGTGACTTGTGCAATGACTTGGCTGCTCTACAAATAGCAGCAAGGGTGTCTATCTGAGATTCTGAACGAGAGTGAAAGCCTTCTGAGTTGTGCCCCTCTCCCATTGGCCTATTAGAAAATAAAAGTGAGTGTTCTTGTAATTCTTTATACGTCTCAGATAACTTATTTCAAACTGCCACAAAAATCACTTTAATTCTACCATTTAATTATGCGTATCTTCAAGGACAAGCTCTTGAAGCTGTGGCAGTAACACAGTTTGGGACCAACAGAAATTGGGAAGGCAAACTGAATTTAAGTGTGCAGCACACACCCTTCAAGTGCTTGTGTGAGAAGAGTTTTTGGAGGAGCATAGCCTATCCCAGAGTCGAACAGATCTGGATTCAAACTGTGGCCCAGAAGACGTCTTTGTTTCCTTTTCTGGATGCCCCATCCATGACAACAAAGTGTTCTCTCTGGAGAGCTGCTTATGTAGAACATGAGGAGTTCACGAGAAGGAAGACCGCTGCAGTCAGATATGTTTGGAGTTGTTCTGTTGAAGAAAATTCCCCTGGCTTTTGACTTGCAGGGTTTCTCAGAGCCTTTGTATGTTAAGATGGAATGCGGTGCTCAAAGAGGGATGGATGTCTAAATTAAAGTTCAGCAAATAGCTAAATGTTGCCTAAACTTGCCCAAGTATGAAACTTTTCTTTCACTGAAGTATTTCATGGGGTTTAGGAATTCAGGGAAGCATCTATATCTCTCAGGATTGACTCTTCAGGTCACAAGTGACAGAGGCCAGCTACTAGCTCAGGCAAAACGTGGAAGCTGTTTGCTCTGGGAAATGAATCAAAAGCAGGACCCAGGTAGGGACAGTCTTGTGGGCAACTAGAACAGTTTATATTTATAAACTATTTTCTTTGTTGTGTTTATTTATGCTGAGTGCCATGGCACTCTTGTGGAGGTCAGAGGACAACTTTCAGGCATTAGTAACCTCCTTCCACCACGCGAGTCCTGGGGATTGAACTCAGATCTTCAGGCTTGGTGGCAAGCACCTCTCCCCTCTGGGCCCTCTTGTGGCCCTATTACTTGTTATTAACTGTGAGGTGACCATGCGTCAGGCATTGTTCAAGATGGTTTATATGTATGGATTCAATTCGTCCTCACATCTCCATGAGCTAATACTGCTGTGACCATCTCTTTTACAATCAGGAAACTTGACTTCAGAGAAGGCAAGTCCCCATGGTTACCTGGGCCCTCAGATGTCATTATGTCACTCCACACCTGCTTCTCATAGAACTTAATGCTGTCAAAGCTCATTGTCCTGCTGCGACTCTTTGGTCTTTGGTCTGCTTGATTCTCTTCAGCAAGCTTTTCTCCTGAGATCAGAGACCTGGCTTTCTTCATCTTGCTCTCCTTTGGGAAAGTGCACCTCTTCCAACTTCTGTGGAAAACATTCAGGCAACGGGCTACTCTATGATTAGCCCCTGTCTTGGGTCATGTGTCTGATTTTTGGGCCTGTTGTCAGGTTGGGGTTGAGACCAGCATACCAATCAGCTCTACTATTGTGCCCAGGATTAGCCACATTCACTACATCAGCATGGTCATGGTCTGCGGAGAAGAGTTAACCAAAACGAGGAAGGTGTGTGTTCAAGATACAAGGTTTAGGGTGCCGGTGCTCTGAACTCGAACCTTCCCTGGGACCCTTTTGTTTGTTGCTTGGTTTTTGTCTTTTTGAGACAGGGTCTCACTCAGTTGCTTCTGCCCCTGGAGTATGCTGTGTTTATAGCCCACAGCGTCTGGCTGTTTCTTGTGGGGTCTTTTACAATCAGATGATGTATATTTGCAAAGCCACAAGCATGGTTCCTGGCACAGCAACCTGTGTCTCTTGTTTTATTCAGGTTGCAGACGATAGAGACCTTCTTTTGATGTGGGGAAGCTAACCCCGGCAGGCATAAGAACTAGCTATGAGTGCTACCTTTTATGCAGGTCTGAGAGGTAAAACAAGACTTTGAGTACTGCACAGAAGCCTAGGTCTGAGGAGTCAGCCTAAGCTGGAAGATGCGAAGACCATCCAAGAAAGGAATTGTGAGAGCCACGGATGTCATAAAGCAGAGACATATTCATGGAGCGGGCCAGGAGCCAACATCCAGAGGCCCAGTCTACATGAGAGAGTGCAGGGACATACAGGCAGAGGTCCAATTTAAATTAAGGTCCAGAGGGACCCTCAGGGCCTGGAGTGAAGGTTTCCAGGTGGCTGGAAGTCAGGGGCAGCTGTCAGATGTAGAACAGGGAGACTGAAGACTCCTCAGACATCGGGATAAGGAGGCTGTATGTATACCACATTGATTTGATGGGGAGCTAATTCCCTTTCCTAAACAGGGACGATGTCTGTCCACAACCACACACATTGATTTACTTCTGCCAACTGCACCCACATTTGCAAGGTCACTATCGACTGCCCACAAAAGTGAAGTGAATTCTCAAGTCTCATAATAGGGCCATGCACTAAGCATTGCAAAAGTCCCCTTGGGCTGTCTTCCTCAGCTTGTTCCCCGCCCTGTGCCTGCAAAAGACTAACTTTATTAAGTTACAATGGGGAGAATCACCCTAACTGCGTGTCACCATTCCCTATGCTGGGATCCTGGACCAAACAAAGAGAAGTCTATTTGAGCAACAGACGATTTGGGGCTACTTGCCTCAAGCTCCTGTTGCCATGATTTTCCCCTCATGAGAGCCTGTGGATAACTGTGAACCAGCACAAATCCTTCCTTCCTTAGATTGCCTTAGTCAAGGTATTATATGGCAGCAACAGGGAGATAACCAAGCCCCCTTCTTACAAGGGTCCTTGTGATTGCCTTGCGTTTACCATGCTACTTGGCAGTGTCAACCTGGGAGAGTAGAGCCTAAAAATGAGGGGAACTAAACCAAGTCTCATGCAATAGCCAACTTTATTCAGAACATCAGACAGTTTATACTCTGAGGGTTAAGCTAGGCCATGAACAAAATTCGCAAGAGTTTAGGCTGCATACAATCACGAGGACAACCTATGCTTGGGAATATCTCTGAATAACAAAAGTAAGTCGATGGGTAATCCAAAGCAAACCCACTCCTCTCTACTATGCCGAGGAGGGGCACAAAAGCACATTCCAGGAGTAATTCATGTGATGGAGAAACAGAGGTTACAAGATTTGCCTCACAAGCTCAGAAAAATGTCTTCATCGCGCTTCAGTCATGGACTGTGCTCTGACCACTTTGGGCTTGGGTGATCGAGAACAAGAACTTCGGCTCTAGGGCTTTAGTCCCATGTGAAATAACTTTCATCATGGGGAAGACTCACGGGTCTCAGAGGTTTGAGTATGGCAATCTATAGGTGAGGGTTTTAATCAGCCCGTCACAGTTAGCATGTTTAATTTAAACTCCAAATAGCTTTACCCGTTTGACACGTACCACATTATTTACTCAGTGCTTCCGTTGGTCTGTCCTAGATTTTCTAAGCATTTGTCTAGACACCCCTAGGATGGGGGCTGTCTTTCACGGGTCCTATTTTCCCTTTTTGTGAAGGAGGGTGGGCCTAGAAGGCATTTGCTGTTGCTGAAAGTTTTCTGTGTTAGTTGATCTTCTATCATTATGGCAAAAACCTGAGGTAAAACAACTTAGAGGAAGGAAGGTGTGAACTCGGTGTCAGAGTTAGGTGGACTGACCATGGGGACGTTGTCCACGGGGACATTGGCCTCAGCACAGATGGGCTTTGATGAGGCAGAATGTCGAGGATGGCAGCGGGTGTGCTAGAATGAGCTGGCTCACGGCTCACTTCATGACAGTTGAAAAGGAGGGAGGGAGAGTGGGAAAGAGAGGCGGGGTTGGGGACAAGATTAACCTCTAAGGACCTGTTTCTTCAGCTAGTGAGTCCAAATAAACCTCTTGTCTTTATAACTAGAACGTGGATTTATTGCAGTAAAATGAAGCTTATACACTGTAATAAGATGTTAACAGTTTTGAAAAGCTCATTATGGACCACATACAGAGCCAACCCATGACTCACAATTTTCAACACCGTACCCACCAACCTAACTAATTTGCCATAAAAACCAGGCTTCTCAATTAGTACGCAATTAATAAATTAGTAACTTTCCCACTTGTTTACTCAATGGCCCGGTCAGTGGTTGCTTGTATTTTAAGTAAAATTCTTCTTCAAAAGAGGATGTGAATTTTATACCAGTACTAATTTTTACTAAAAATATTTTTTGAGTAATTATCTCTGATAATTCCAGCGTGAGCTTCCTTTATCAGGATAAAGTCAACCATTTCAGAGTATTTCCCCAGGGGCTTGTGCAACAACATCAGTTTTCTATTTAGACAGAAAAAAAAAATGTTTGTTGGAATCTTTTGAGGTGTACTGAATTCTGCCTTCACTGTAACAGTGCCGAATAGTAGCTATCCAAATGATGTAAGAATCTAGTGTCATCATTTCTGCGTTTATGCCTTATTTGAAATATTACTGGCAATTTTAAAGCTAATTGCCATGTATACATTTAATGCAGTCTCCCTTTCCACCCCAACACACCAGCACTTCATGTGCTTACCCTTCAGTATCATGATGTATATAGTCTTTTCTAATACAACAAGTGTGAGGCTCCTGACGCCCTGCAGGGTAGGAGAGCTTATAATTGAAAACCAGCACTTGGTAGAGTCAAGATAACTGGGCTTAGGAAAGTCTTGCACAGTTCTTATGCCAACTACCTTAGAGCAACACAAATAATAGATCTGAGTTGTTGTTGGGTCATATAGCTCCTCTATGTAAAATTTGGAAGTTAATTCTTTCTTTGAGCTGGCATAACCCTAACTGGGCATGCTCCTTACCCCCAGGCAGGGTCTTACTATGTAACTCTGGCTGGAATTCACTAGATAAACCAGGTTGTCCTCAAACTCAGAGATTCACCTGCCTTAGCCACCTAAGGCCTAGTATTAAAGACGTGGGCCACTACTCTTGGTTGGGTGTGTTAGCCACGCATGGCTTTGCGATGATTCCAATAGCATTAAAAATGAAATTCACATATAATAATTGTACTTATGTGTGAGCACATGGTGATATTTTGATACATAAATACAATGTGCAATGTATCAAACAAATAAGGGTAGTCAGGGTATCTTTCTCAATCACACTGTATGCTGTGAACACTCAAAATCCTCTTTGGTTGGTATCTTGAAATATACATTAAATCGTGATTAGCTACAATTCCCTATAGTAGTGTAAAGCATCAAAATGATGTCTCCTGGCTTAAGTGTGTTTCCATACCTGATCATCTCTTTCAGGGTCTCTCACCGCTTCGCTCCCTCCCGACTCTGGTCACTCTACTACTCTCGGCTTCTATGAAGCCAACTTACTGAACCTCCATGGATGAGTGGAAACTTGTGGGATTTGTCTTTCCGTGTTGAGTTCCTTCTGCTTAGCGTCATGCTCCTCTCAAGGCTGAGCCACGTGTCTGCAAATGAAAACTCCGATTTCACGGCTAGATAATATTCCACCATGCACATATATATATATATATATATATATATATATATATATATATATATATCAGTCTCACGTGTTCTGTTGATGAGTGGCTCCAAATACGATGTCCCCCGCAGAGTCTGGGGAAGCAAGCATCTACTCAGGGAGGCAAGTCATAGAATGCTCCGAGACACCAGAATGCAGTGGCCCACGTAAGCTGGTCCTGCAAATACCCGTAAGTGGGAACCTAATAGCTTAAGTGCCAAGCTGTGCCTCCCAATCGCTTCTGCAGTGGTCCTATGTAGTCTACACAAGGGGCTGTAAGTCAAAGCCCCCAGAAAACTGGAATTGGAAACCTAGTAAAGTATGGCATGAACAACTTTGTTAGAAATGATTTATTTTGTTATCCCGTATACCCCCAACAGTTGGCTAGCATCAGCAAATTCAGAAGGGAAGGAATGGAAAATTCTACTTTTTTTTCTTTTTCCTGATTATAGATTCTGGCATTAGAATTAATGTTTACGTAAGATGTGAATCCAAGCACAAACACAGAAAACCTACAAATACAACATGGAGAGCCCCCGCCCCCAGGCTTCTCTTCTCTCTGTATTTAATAAGCATTTTGTGGGCTGAGACTTTGAAGCTAGGCAAATATGCTACATTTCATTAAATTTCTAATTCATTCGTTGTTTTATCAGTGTTAATATAAGGTCACATGCTTGGGCTGTAATTTATTATGACTGTTATTTATTTCTATAGTTATGTTGTCCCTGCTGTGGTACCCTTTCAGGTAGGACCTCTCTTCTTCAAGGATTCCTTCCTCCCAGCCTCATCTCTGGATCCACTGTGCCTTCTTGGAGCTCTGGTTCCTTCCCCAGTACCCTCAAATTGAGATTGTTTTTGAAGTCATTGTTGATTTGTATTTGGTTGTAAAAAAGTCATAGGGAGATTCTATGTTACCAAGCTCCCTGCAATGGCAACACCTTGCACAATGACATTGCAATGTCAGAACCAGGACACTGACACCGACGCAGCTAAGGCTCAGAACATTGACCACTGTGAGTTCCTTTAGTTGCCATTTGACAGCCACAATCACCTTTCTCTGCTTTTCTTTAGAATTCAGTACCTGACCTATAAGAGGCTTCATTGCTTTTGGGGTAGGGCTGCCTTTAGTAATTTGGTGAACTCTCTCAATATGTATGTGTGTGTATAGTATATGCATATATATATACTCTATATACAATATGAATATATGCATATAAATCACATTAATCATCATACCTGTGTCTACTTTTTGACAACTCTGATTTCCATAGCAATTCCTCAGAGTCTAACCCAACACTATTAGGCTCACTTGTTTTTTTCCACATCTGTACCTCTCTCATGCATTGCACATCTGCCTCTTGTGCCTACATCGTTTGTCCAACCTTCCCGCATGTAACCAATTTCCTATCCCTTCTCCACAGAAATATTCCATCCTCCTGGTGCGCACATTCCTAGCTGGGCTGACCTTCCACCAAGACATCTTTCTACTGCTTCCACAGTCCCTTACTGGGTGCCTCCTTCCTCTTCAGTGCTTTGCTCCTAGATGCCAGCGGGATATCCCTACCAGTGGATACTGTGTTCATGGAGAACCACTGTTTTGGGCTGTCACGACTCTGATTCACCTCGATGCTGACACCTCTCTTTTCTGTTTCATCTAGAAACTTTATCTGTAGACCCATTAAAGACCTCAGAAGGGGCTTCTGCACCGGCACACTTGCTAAGTGTGTAATTTAGTCCTCTGCAACACCACACAGTGTAAGCCGTGATTCTGTCCAGGTCCTGAAGCTCAAAGCAATGTTTGTAAGTGCAGCCTCTCCTCCAGCATGAGGAAGGAATGGTTCAAGGAGGAAAGAGAAGGGGAGGGGAAGAAGAAGAGTTGCATGTACTCTTTAAAAATAAAGCCCCAGAGCCGGGCAGTGGTGGCGCACACCTTTAATCCCAGCACTCGGGAGGCAGAGGCAGGCGGATCTCTGAGTTCGAGGCCAGCCTGGTCTACAAGAGCTAGTTCCAGGACAGGTTCTAGAAACTACAGGGAAAACCTGTCTTGAAAAAAAAAACCAAAAAAAGGAAAGAAAAAAAAATAAAGCCCCAGCCTCTCTAGATAGGAGTCAAGTCACTTAGAAATAATGCATCGATTGGAAGACATTCCTCACCACTTACGACATCTCTGTCTCCATTCAGCCCTGGCTGTCACACAACCTCTCGTGTACCTAATAGTTTCTTCCCTCTGTATAATCCCAAAGAGATAGGCTTCTCTCTGCTTCTTTATGCTTCTGGGCTTCATTGTAACAATGCCTCATAATTTCCCTTCATTTTCTCCTTTTAATGCTCTCCCATTCAGTTCTCTGTGTTCTAAATCCGCCTCCTAGGAATGACTTGGATTTGCTAGAACCAAGACTCTCAGACTTTCCAAGGAGATGTGTAGCCATGGAAGTTTGCTGCTAGAATTTCTCAGGCACTCGTGACTGGATAGAAACGCATGCTCACTCCTCAGCTAACAGGTTGCTTGTTTGCTCTTGGAGTTGTTAAATTTTTTAAACTTGGCATCACCCCTGGTTTATAACAGACAATGAGTGAATGTTGAGTGCACTGTAACAAGCGGTCTGAACTGGTGCCATTCCCCATGATGGGATGCTTGATGAGCTGAAACTGGAGAAGATATGATTTTCAGGCTCATGACTTTTTGTTTATAAGGAAGATAGTCCATTTGTACCAGGAAGCCAGTCACCGTAGACCTTTGGTATTGAACTGCGGAGGAAAGGCCCTTTTCTGGAATGGAGCACTGTGGGCTGGGTGTTTTCTCTAGTTGTATACACAGGGGTCATTTCTGAGAGCAGAGCACCTTGGTGTCTTTCCTTCAGAGGAAGTTTTTATATCACTAATGCCCGGGCATGTTCTGGACACTACAACCATGGAAGTCCTTGTTCCTAAAACGGGAAGCTGAAACTCCCAAGAGCCTCAAACACAAACTGTGAAGAACATAGTTTTCTCTTTCTTTGTGCTGGAAGACAGACAGTGCCAAGGAATACTGCTCAGAGCAAAGGGACTGGATTGGGTCATGGTTCATCCTAAATTGTGAAGAACTGGATAACCTGTTTGGTAAACACTTACTAATAGAGAAGTTGAGGGTCAGTGTGGACAAGGATGACACTCAAAATCTCACAGTTAGTAAATGACAAAGCTTCTGTTCAGCCCTCAACCTGGTTGGCTTCAAAGTGCATTAATTCATCCCATCACTTGGTCCCCATAAGCTTCCCTACGCTCAGACAGTCAAGTCCATGGCCTGCTGGGCATTCTGTAGAACTTTCTACCCATAAATTAATACCAACAAAGGCTCAAGCCATAATATTTTTGAAATTTTCTAATCTTTCTCATATGAGGTACTACAAAAGATGACATTTTAAAGTGAGAGACAATGCATAAATACGTAGTTTTTGCTATAACACAATTACTAACTCATTTTAAACTGTGCAAACAGATTTGCCCAGCTCCATATTATTTCAGTATGACCAACTTCCTGGGAGTTTTCACACAGAGATATAAAATGTTGACAGAGCATTTTATTCTAAATGAGTTATTATTAAAGAAAAATTCTTTAAATTTATGACCATGGAAATTAAGGATAATTATATTTTATTTCAGATGAAACTAAACATTGCAGAAAGGTTTCTGTGAAGCCAGCCTTTATGAACTAAATACATTCACTCATCTTTCTTAGTCAGTATTCTATTGCTGTGAAGAGACACTATGACCATAGCAATTCTCATAAAAGAAAGTATTTAGTTTGGGGTTGCTTACAGTTTCAGAGGTTAAGTTCATTATCAAAATGGTGGGGAGCATAGCAGCTTGCAGGTAGATGTGGTCGCAGAGAGATCTACATTTAGATTCACAAGCAGCAGGAAAAGGGAGACTCTGGGCTTGACACATAGTTCTGAAACCTCAAAGCCCACCCCTAGTAATACACTTCCTCCAAGGTCACACCCAATCTTTTCAAACAGTGCCATTCCCCATGACCAAGCATTCAAATCTATGAGCCTGTGGGGGCTATTCTTATTCAAACCACCACATCATCCAATCAGAATCATCTTGGTATTGGAATGAATATATTTAAGGTTGCTTTTTTTTTTTCAAGGATGGTATAAGAACTATTCTTCTCTGAAACATTCCTAGTACTATAGACAGAAGTTTCTGTCCTGCCTGATCCCATAGCCATTCAGTCCCAAAGAAGCCTAGTAGCTCAGGCTTATTATTAACTAGCTCTTACAACTTAAATTAACTCACAATTCTTGTCTATGTTTAGCCATGTGGCTTGGTACCTTTTCATAGTGAGGCATTCTCATCTTGCTTTCTCTGCATCTGGCTGGTGACTGCATCTCTGCCTTTCCTCTTGCCAGAATTCTCTTAGTCTGGTCACCCCACCTATGCTTTTTGCCTGGCTTCCGGCCAATTAGTGTTTTATTGACACTTCACAGTGCCAATACATCTCTACAGTGTACAAGAGCATTATCCCACAGCATAGTATTATGTGTTCATTTTTCCATTGTTTGTATAAACAAGACTTACTTAAGAATCTACCAGTGATAATTTAAATAGTTCTCATTTGAGACTGGGGAAAAAAGGCTTTAAGGGGAGGGTGGAGAAGAAGAGGAATACCTGAGGGCTAAAGATATTGCAGGGAAATGGGATCAAGGAGCTGAGGGAGTGGGATGGAAAATTAACCAAAATGAAATATGTGTAGAAATTCCCTGTGGAAACCTGTTACCTTTTAATTCTGGTTTGTTTCTGTTTTTATTGGCTTGTTTGTTTTCTAAAGAGAGAAGGAAATCATGGAGTTGGATGGATTGGATGGTGGGGAGCATATGGAGGAGAGGAGGGGGAGGGAAACATGATCAGAATACACTGTTTGGAAAAATATTTTCAATGATTATATATATATATATATATTCACAAAAAGTTTTTTAAAGTAGTTATTATTGTTATACTATGAATGGGCACCTCCATTAGTCTATAACATGCTGGCTAAAAAAAGTGGATATTCTTCTAGAAACAAAATGAAAATTTTAACTTTATTACAGAATTCCTACTTTTATTTCATACAAGAAAGTATTTTTTTTTATTTTTTTTAACAAAGTCTTTCTTTTCAATTGTAAGTTTTCTGTCTCGGTTTACTAGATGCTACAGTTCTTTATCTAACCCAGCCTTATAGTTTAGAATAATATTTGAATTAATTTACAAAGTCAATTCATGAAATGTATGATTTTGTTGAGTTCATCTTTTTAAGATAAAGCAAAAACTTTTCCTAAGCCTTCAGAACTATTTTAATTAAGAAACAATAGTTCTCCCAAATGTGCATTTACTCATAAGAATCTCTAGAGAATTATTAGGTGTTGATTGTTATTAGTGTGTTTATCTTCTTCTTCTTTCTTCTTCTTCTTCCTTCTTCTTCTTCTTCTTCTTCTTCTTCTTCTTCTTCTTCTTCTTCTTCTTCTTCTTCTTCTTCTTCTTCTTTTTGTTTTTTGAGACAGGGTTTCTCTGTAGCTTTGGAGCATGTCCTGGAACTAGCTCTGTAGACCAGGCTGGCCTCGAACTCACAGAGATCTGCCTGCCTCTGCCTCCCGAGTGCTGGTATTAAAGGTGTGTGCCACCACCGCCTGGCTATCTTTATATATTACGTATCTTACAACTGAAAGGGTTATTTGAATGTGGGTATGTACCATGAAGTCAATTTATGTGGTTTTTCATACCATTTGACAGTGAAGTTATTTTACATACAAATGTGTTAGTGGAAATAAAACACAAATGGATTTACTCACAGAATCAGGAGGTTTCAAGCATTTAACAGAGACTGGCAAGAGCTGAGAAGGTGTGTTTCCTCTGTCGCTGATGATATGCAGAACACCAGGGCATAGAATTTTTACAACAGCCACGTGTCTATGCGCGTATAATTCTAAATGGTTCTAATATCCTTCAAAGGGTTCCCCTTAAGAGGCTCCACACTGGTGAACCCTCCTTGTGACTGTTTCTTATTTGCACCAATGGTTCTAAGTCAATCTGAAAAATGGAATGTAAGCATGTTGTAAACTATCGGAGTGACCATTTCCTAACTGAGTCTTGCCGAGAATTTTTAAGGCCCTGATTTGCTTTTGTGTTTTCAGTTCAACATCAAGTAATACTATCCTAATTATCAGGGGCTAATAAGAAAAGGGGAGAGAGGTGGTGAGAAAAAAAAAAAAACAAAATTAAACTAAATAATGACCCGGCCCTGAAATTAGCAAGGCTCCAGGTAGATTGATGGGGCAAGCTGGTGGGAAAATGGAGTCATCACTGCACACAACGGCACAGTGAAGCCCAGCTCCACAATACTTGTGCTGTTGCTGTCCGTGCTCGATGGGAGCCCCTCGGCTTCCACATCACCTGTCATGCCAAGCTTATGCAAGCGATTTGAGTGACAGTTTTTGTCACTTAGCTTGAATTGCATCTTAAAATTTATCGTGGCTTTAAATTTTATGTGTTATAAATCCAAGATTATTTCCCACCTGGTTGCGCATTTATACACACTAAAATACTAGAGCAGTAAAAAGTAATTTAAGACAATACTAGATGTCTGTGAGAGGTTTTTTTTTTTCCTTTAGATTTATTTATTTTTCCATTTATGAAGGGGTCTGCATATTTTGGGCCTTTTCTTTAGGATCGTCTCTATAGTGCCTTCCTTTGAATGCATTTGGTAGTATAAACTTGGCTTCTTAGATCATGGACACATTAAAGCAATGACAACAGATATTTGGGTTTGTGTGCCCAGCACCCATAAAACCTCTTGGTTTTTAATCCCCCTGCTTTTTTTTTTTTATGGAAAGCAGTCTCAGTGACCTGTCAATCACAAACACCTCCACCCCCACCCCAGGTCCTGTCCAAGGGTAAGAGCTGGACAGGCATCCAAATGGTGTCAGTCAGACTCTCATCGGAATGTGAGGCTCGAAGGAGGGTGACATAGGAACTGAAAATAGTTGACGCTGATTCCTTCCAGTGGCGGCTCCGAGCCCTGCCCGGCAGCTCTTGCTATGGTGTTTTCTGGCTTTGCACAGATTCTGTCCTTTTCGAGGCATGCTGACCAACTGTTGCTTTAGTTCTATGAGTCCCTTTTCATCTTTTAGCAAATGTTTTATTTCTGATTATTTTAGCCAGGGTTGATTGATATTGCACACCACTATTGACTGAATCATGAAGAGAAGACATCTTGCAGGAAGGGTTAAGTGATGATACTGTGGAGCTTTGAGGCAATAAAACAATTTGGAAGCAAGGTCATAAGAACTTAAAAAGATCTGTAGCCCTTTGAAGGGCTTCTCCCCTCACCATTCTCCATAACAACGCGGAAAGAAGCTTCAGAACCCACAGCTTAAGAATCAAACAGAGCTGGTTCTGATAGTGACTGAATATAACTTTGAACAAAATACATCAGCTCTTGAAGCCTCAGTTGCTGTTGGTTTCCTCATAATATTGGGGAGAATAAGAATTCAGGTGGCCATTTGTGTTATCAGGTTCCGTGTTCTTGGGTTCAGGAAAGTTCATATTGAAAATATTTGGACAAAGAATGACACTGGTACTCAATATGTATAGACTTTTTTCTTGTCATCATTTTTTTAATGATAACAATTATTTACATGAAAATAATTTTATATTAGGTGACATAGTGATATAGAGGCGATTTAATATATCCAGGAAGATGAATATAGGTTTATCAGTCAGTTTTCTGTTAGTATAATAAATACTCAATGTAACTGACTTACAAAGAGAAAATATTTATTTGGACACACAGCTTTAGAACCTCCATTCACGCGCAATCACCCCTTTGCTTTTGTTTTTGGATCTGTGACGAGTAGCACATCAGTACTGGGATGTGTGGTGTGTCGTAACTGACAACCTCCTGAATGTGGAGCCAATAAAGACAAAAAGCCTTACATCTTGTTATTCCCTTCACAGACATGGTCCGGTGATGTGGCAACGTCTCGCTAGGACCTACGTCTCCTTAGGCGTGTGGTGACATCATGATTATTCAAGTAACAGAGAAGTAAAGTAAAGGAGTGGGCAGGACACAGGGAGAGCCCATGGTGGCGGGACCTGGTCAGTACAGCAATAGGAACGTTTCATAAAGAGTGTGCACAGTGTTCGGTTTCAGGTAGACACTTTCTTCCAAGTTTGTTATGTATGTTGGCCATATTTAATGTGATCCTAAGCAGTCCCAGAGACATGTGAAGCTGTGAACACAAAGTTAGCAATGTATAAAGAGACTTTCCTTAAGCAGAGGGTCTCCAGATACCTTCATCTTCTGTCAGTGCAGGATTGGTGCAGCCAAGGAGTCAAAGGGAAGAGTTAGAGAACCAAGTGAACACTCAAACCTACTAGACTTCTTACCCTAGGATTGAGGCACCATGGGACCTTGGATAGGACATCTACACAGACATGGACAAGGCTGAGGTTGTTGGGGATACACATGCTCAACTTTCTTGTCAGCAGAGGAACAAACTCCTCCCCCAGAAGACCTCTAAACAAGGACACTTGGCATTTGTCTCGTTGCTGTTGGTACCACTCACCACCTCTACGTCACAGAGAGCTCCCTGATGACGGTGCCATTACTCACCTCTGTGCCCATGATAAGAGCTCAGATGGCTCAGGTATCAGTTGTAATGCCCAGTCTGGGAGGAGAATGCTGGTACTCAGTTTACAAGAAGTCCCTGATCAACGTGGGCAAGAGTCAAGGATGGACAATGACCTCATTAAGGGACAAGTGGAGATGGAAGGAAAAGTGACGTTGCCAAGTAGAATGTCGTCCTGAGGGAGCAGGTCTATGATGCCTTCCTCCCCACCTTTTAGTGGGTAGTAGAGGAGGAGGAGGACAGCGATGACATTCCATCTATCATCGATCTTTATAATAATGTAAAAGTTCCAAAGTTAGTTTCCCTTCTGGTATTTAGGTGATTCATCCAGTGAGCCGACTCATCAACACCTCATGTCTCATACAGACCCACACAGAACATGCATCACTGACACAAACATCCCCCTGTGTTTTTTTGGTAAGGTTTGACAAATCAAATGATAGTTTCACTGTGAAGTTTTATTTTTGGTTAATCTTGCCTAAGAACACTTGTTTGATAGTTGTGTTAATAATGTTTATTGTATTTACCGCGTTTCACTCTGGTATTTTTCAGCATTTAGAAAATGATTCCCAGGCCACTATAACAACACTACCATCTTTAGCTGTGCGCAAGAGGGAGTCTTGTGTGTTGCCCACACAGCACCACTGTCTTCTGTCAGCTGACAGGTGGGAAAGCAGGGCCAACGGAGAATGTTCCTCCGGAAGTAGGCATCACTAAAGGTACCCGGATCAAGACGAGTAGGAAACCATCCCAATAAACACATCTTTGATATATTTACATCTGTCTGTCTGTCTGTCTACCTACCTATCTGCCTATACTTCAGGCTGGCTTTCTTGACTGTTCCTTCGGCTTTTGGTTGGTTTGATGCTTCGCTGTGTCTCTTTTTCTTGGGAAATGTAAAGAATTCTTTCAGACATGTTTGTCTTTGAATCTAAACAAATCCCAGGGATATTTTATAGCATTGTGTTTTTCTCCTTAAGCGTGAACACGAAGACTTCTGAGGGCCTCGCAGCCCTCTGCCAGTTCTTTTCATGGTCTCCCAGCGTGCAGCCATAACCACTCTGGGCTGGTATGCATCTGAGGTCTTCGATGGACCCCAGCCTGTGGTTCTGTGTACTGTGTGGACAATGTTTTCTTCCATAATATAGACCATCCTTGGAGTATTGTGATTTATTTTTGTTTTGGTTGGCCTTTAACTGGGTCTGTATAATGTTGCTTTGTTCAAAAGAAGAAAACAATGTATCGTTTTGCCTCATTATCTTTGAATGACTGCCTGAAATGAGCGGTCCTCTGGATTTGAAATGATGAAACTATGTCTGCAGCCACCCACATGTAAATTATACACGATGTGGGTCATTACTGGATGTGTAAAAGATGTGTCCCATAATGCCTCTCTGGTTCCTCACGCTTTGGCAGTTCAGAAATAACTCCCACCGAGAAACAGAAGAGTGTCGGCTCCAAGCGCCATTCCTCAGACAGTGAGTGATTTACTAGCAAAGGGTACCTCAAACATCAGAGTTCAAGGGACTAAGTGTTAAAAAACTGTTTTCCTGAGGACTCTTTTTAGTAGATTGTTGAGGCTGACTTGCTTGGTAGAATGCTGAGCTTAGGAGATTTGCTTTCATTGCTGTTCAGAGGTCAAATGTCTACACACTTGAGACACAGAACAAAAGTCCCCGAAGTTCTTAAAAATGTAATGAGGGACAACTCCGTGAGCTGCATATGTTGGATTGTGATGGGCCCACGGAGTCTTGGTTCTGGCCTGTCTGTGTTTGGTGTCAGAGAGCATCTGTTTAACTATCCAGGTCCCTCTTCATTTGTGAATAGACAGGACTGCTTAATTCTCCCCATTCTAATTGTGAATAGTGTATTTGGGATTCCTCATATAATCCCTTCAATGGCTCCCTTTTGATTTTCAAATAGAAAACCCCACTGACTGAGACCTTTGTTGTTTATTTTGGTCTGCCAGGGTCTCAAGTCCAAGGCCTGGTGCCTGCTGGGCACGCACCCTACCACTGAGCTACACTCCCAGACAATGTTCTTAGCAGTTTTAATACATATAGAGCCAAGTACTTGTTTTTTTGTAATATAAATGAAAAGATCCTTGACAACGGTTTTCCAAACCACAGAAGAAAAATGCCCGCTTGAGCAGTGATGAGCAAGGGAGCACATTGTCTGGCAGGCAGATGGAGGCTTGAGTTGCTCTCCAGTGCAGGAGTGACAGTTGATGTGGGAGAATTCTATTCTAGTTTCGATTGAATTGACCCTCCTCCCCCAACCCTGTGGACCGTTTTCTTAGGTAATTGGTTTTAGAGTTGGACACGGTCCAGATCCCATCCCTGCCACACACTGCTTGGGTGGTTACAGATAAATTATTCAGGTTGTGGAATGTTTGGCTACAGCACCTCTGAACTGTAGTTGATAGTAAGGCTTGTTTCAGAAAGCAACTCTAACAATTGAAAGATAACGGATACAGACTATCTCACTGGGCTTTCTACCTAGTAAAGGAATTCCTAAGAAGTAGCAGGGGCCGGAGGTATAGCTCAAGGACAAGTTTCAGTACCAAGAAGTTTTAGGTACTCTGAAGATGCAAATTAGTTCCTTAGATCTCAGCTTTCTGTTCTGATAATCTTGCAGGATTAGGAAAAAACTCAAGAAAATGTAAACTCTGTTTGATAAGTAAGATAAAGGAACGAGTGAAAGAAAAACAAGATCCAATAAAGGGGAAAGCTGAGCTGTTCTACAAATGGAGAAAACAGATCATGGCTGGGTTTACAAAGGCAGAGATGGAGTGTCAGCATACAAAAACCGGACATAAACCACTGTCCTATTGAGAAAGAAGACAGCATTTTTATTCCCTTGAAGCTTTAAACCACAGCTACCTTGCTAAGCTCAGGATAGAGGTTGTGAGAATCATTTTGCTGGCATCAACAGAAAAGAGCCAGATGGCTTCATTATCCTCTTGATGATGACGAAGGTTCTTGGCATGGATGGACTTTAGTTGGGCTTCTGGAGCTTCTAGGTGCCCATCTGTGCACTCTCTTGTATAATCCAGTTTTAGCAAAGAGCCCGGGTAAGTCAGTGACTCCCCTTCATGCTGATCCCTCAGGTCCCTTTTGATCTAGTTCCTAACCCCTACCCCCCAGGAAATGTTTGATCACCTAGGCCCATTTTCAGCAAGATGCCATTAGGCCAGTTTAGTCAGACTCTCCTTCCCCTGAGGTACTCCCTGTCTGTCCACACATCCCTACTCTGATCTCTGGTCTTGCATTCCTGTACCCTCTGCAATGCCTTGCATATACTTTGCCTTTCTCTGCTTTAACAAGGGCTGGTGACTATTTCTTCTATATCCACATCTAAATACTAAGGCACTAATTATATTATTTTCTGCTTGGGTAAGTGCTATTTTTCTTTCCTTTTTTTTCATGTAGGAGTCCAACGCTTCCTGGTAACAGCTCTCAGCTGACACCCCAAGTGTTCCCCAGTACACGGTCTTGATGCGATATGGTATCCAGCATCCCCCGGGCAGCCAAGAGGGTCATTTTCTCTCTTCCAATTACACACACATCCTGAGGCAGGCTGTGGCTTGGACTCTGCCCCTGGACATGCTGCTCAGATGCTTTTCTGTGAGGCCACTGACCCACCAGCTGAGCTCTTCCAGCGTCTCTCCAGGCTTGCCTTTCCGAGTGTGCGTGGGTGGCCTGTTTTCCTCAAGCTCTAGTGTCCTCCCATTTTGTCAAAGAGAACATAGTGAGTTTGGTTCCTCCCAGAGAAAAATCATTTGAAGTTTATTTTGGGGTCTCTGAGAGCAGAGAAAGGAGATGATGATGAGGAGGGTAGGAAGGGCCTGATCGCGGCTCTCACTGTGGCCTTTCTGGTTAGTTTTGAAGAGGAACGCTGTAGGGACCCATACCTTAGAGACCCATATTACTGGAGTTGAACAGCACCAGACATATCTGCAGTGGCTTCTGTATATGCTGGGCTGAGGCCTGCTTCTTGGCTTGCCTACTGTTCAGCCTGTGTGGCCTCCAGTAGCGTAGGTGAGCAAAGACTCCATTCAGCTAAGACGCAGGTTCTGGCAGTTGATTGTTGCCTGGCAACAGAGATCGGTGGGCCCGGATGACGTGGTTGGGAGGGGAAAGTGTCGTCCACATGGCCTGAGCTGCTTTGAGGTCCTGGAGAGCCAGAACTATAAGACATATAAGTCACAGCAGAAGTACAGGCAGGCCCGCCATGTCCGTGACACCACACGGTGACTGCCTCCCGGCATCTCCACATTTTTCCAATGGTTTCGTTCACCTAGGCATCCCTTTTTCTAGGCTCCTGGTTCCGAGTAAGAACAGACCATCTAGCTTGTGTGCTGGCTGCCAGGGCAAAGGACAGGGAAGGTTGTCTCTGCTGTGATGTGCATAGTGGGATGGGGGCTCCGAACCTCTCTGCCGTCGTTCTGAAGCTGGACAAGAAGAGTTGGGACACAGCAGGGGAAGCCTTGGCCGTTACAGCAGTCATATTGACAGCTCATTTTTCATTTACATTTATACTATACAGCCAGATAAAAGGTCACATGTCCAAGATGGCGCATTCCTCCATCACTAGAAACGAATTAACCATTTCTCCTAAAGGAGGACATCCAAAGCTAAACATTTGTAAACAGTGTCTGGGTCAGTATTTCTTTGTAAGGTCATTATTTCTCTATTTTTCTAGTGATTCTATTTCATAATTCACGGACTATATCGTGAAGTTATCAATGAGAAACCAACCTCAAATACATGCATAGCTCTGTTTATTGTTGCTCTGTTCACAATAACAAGAAATTGGAAATAGCCTCGATGCCCATCAATGGATGAGTGGGTAGTGAAAATGTGGCATGTTTATGCAGTAGAATTTATTAACTAGTAAAGAAAAAAAGAACATTTTAGGAAGACAAAGGGCCTGGACATTATTACAGTGAGCAAGGTGATCCAGACTCAGAAAGACAGAAGCCACATGTTCTCCATATATATATATATATATATATATATATATATATATATATATATATACCCCCACACATGGATGTGGGTGTGAGTGAGGGCAGAGGTCAGAACACTTGCAGCTCAGGTGGCTGGTGTGAACTTTTGGCTTACTGAAAAGAAAAAGGGAGGATATAGATAAGATAAAGAGGGAGATTATTGAGTCTACTTTTTAAAAGCAACTATTAGTTTTAAGTGTTTTACATTAGCTTTACTTTTGTATATTGATACAAATTTGAGGTTAATTTTGTTAAAACATACTGTACATACATTTCTAATCTTATTCAAGGCATTATAACTGTACAGTTCATTTAACAATGTAGTACAAATACCTAGTCCTTGAAAATTATTATTACCAACTGTTTAGGATAATAAAGAAATATGGGCCAAAGGCTAAGCTATTTCTCTAGTCCCTCCAATATTACTGTTTTTTTTTAAGTTGGAGTAGAAATAATTTCTTTTAAACAATACAACCACTTATAATTTAAATGGCATCAAAGTGGGCACACTAATTCTAAGTAGCTAAATGTAGCACAGGCTGGAAAATGCAACCAAAGTTGGTCTGTTTTGCAAGGGCTGGGACAGCATCGGTCTAGAAATCTGACTTTTGCTTGCTCTAATTTACTGGTGTGGAAAGTTTTTGGCCCAATGCCAGATGCAAATCAAGGGCTCAGTCGGTAAGCACCGAGCAACAGCATACTGGCGAAAGTCAGAACAGACCCATGGCTCTAGGAAGTGAAAAAATGTTGGAGGGACATTGAGGAAGTTTAATACTCAAATACAAAGTGATTTCTGACAGTCTTGAAAGTACACAGATCCATATAGAAGTCCATTGTGTTTAAAATACCTGTGGCGTTTCCATTTTCTGCAGCAAAACATAACCAGGGCACGGAGGAAAATCAACCTTAAAGAGGGGAAGGTTGGAAAGAAGACACACTTATTAGTTTTTATAGCTTCCGGTTTTATTGCCACCCCAGAGGGCCTGTGCAGTAATTGCAGTAGCTTTGGCTGTGCGTTCCGGACACCTGCAGGGGTAGAATGTGGGAAATACCATAGCTTTGTTTTTTGTTTTCGATAGCGATGAGGAGAAACTTGGCTTGAGGACCTATACATCCTAAGCTCAGTTTTCTTTTTGGGAATACGGTCGGTGGAAACCTTGGGAAAGAACCAGGAGGTCAAATTTTATGGCCATATCAGAGGCCAGCAAAGGATGAACATTTATCTCCACTGCAGAAACTTCCATGTTTCAAAAGAGGGGCTGGCGGGTATTTTGTTTCAGGCTTATTTTGTTTCGTCTCAGAAACTGGATGAATGTAGCACCTCAGCCTGCCGTAGAGATGGGAAAGCGAATGCGGAATGGACGAGGAAGTCACTGTAGAGCGGAAGAGGGAATCCAGTGGAATATTTTCTTTCTTTTTGTCAAGATAGCATCTCACCTCTGTCACCAAGACGGCCTGGAATTCACTATATAGTTAAGACAAAGAAATGGAAACTTAGAGCCTATTGTGGGGGGTGGGGTGGCCAGAAATACCTCAAACTAGGGTTTTCATGTTCCTGCTTCCATCCTAGAGACCCATAGTCTCAGTTCCAAGGTTTGGGGTCTGAGGAAGAAATCATGAGCGTAGGTCTAACTGATACTCTCTCTTATGTCTACCAACTCTACGAAATGGCCAGCCAACGCCTCCACTCTTTCTCCCCATTTCTGGCCTTGCCTGCCATATCAGAGGCCAGCAAAGGATGAACATTTATCTCCACTGCAGAAACTTCCATGTTTCAAAGGAGGGGCTGGCGGGTATTTTGTTTCAGGCTTATTAGAGAGGAGATTGTTTTCCAACAATGAAATCTTTCTCCAGACCCTGCCTTGACCAGAGGATCCACAAGTTTCCTTAGTCATACCTAATCCAACTCTATTATCCCTAGTTATTGGTTTTGGTGACACGCTTTCGACTTGACGCTTTAGGGTTATAACTTTTCCTTAATCAATTAATTATTTTTGTGTATGAATATGCCTGTGTGTGTGTGTCTATGTGTATATGGAGGCCAGAGGGCAATCCCAGCTGTTGTTCCTCAGGTTCCCATTTACCTTCATTTCCTCCAAGTAGCTAGCACGACTGGCTAGGAAACCCTCAGGATATCTACCTGTCTCTGTCTCCCAGTATTGGGATTATCTGTTAGTGCTGTTTTTATGTGAATTCTGGGAATCCATTCGGATCTTTATCCACTGAGTCATCTCTCCTGGGTTGTATCTTTGATGACTTAGGAGGCATTGTAGTTTGTTTTTTGTTGGTGTGATAGAAAGCACCTGGGGGAGGAATGAGTTTATTTCAGCTTACGCTTCTAGTCCATCCTGAGAGGAAGTCAGGGCAGAAACCTAAGGCAGGAACCACAGCAGAAGCCATAGTGGAATGTTACCTACTGGCGTGGTCTCCATGGCTTGCTCAGATGCTTTTTTTTTAATAGAACCCAGGATTACCTGACCAGGGGTGGCACCATCCACAATGGTCTGGCTCCTCACCCATCAATCATTAATCAAGAAAATGCCCCACAGATTTGCCCACAGGCAATCTTATGCAGCCATTTCCAAGTTGAGGCTCCTCTTTCCAGATAACCTTAACTTGTAAAGTTGTCAAAACAAAACACTAACCAGGACAGAAGGTAACTCAAAGATCATCCAGTACAACCCTCACAAAGTTGACATTTGCTTTCCGACACTGCAGGCTGTGCTCTTGAGAACTGTGCACAAAGGTCTCCCTCTTATTGGGCAGGGTCATTACCTTTGTGATTAGGGGCTACAATTGCATTTACTAAATTCCTAGGATGCAGAGAAAGAGTTAAGTTTCCTTCAGAGAAACCTGGCAGACTGTCTGAGCTTCCCATGGTGAGTCATGTTGGCTGATCGCACACCTGAAAGTAACTTTGCAGCTTTCTTCAGAAACCCACGACTCCAATAGAGTCACGGGAACATCAGGAAACTAGAAGCTGAGGAGCTCTCTACAAAACAGTTGACCAGTATGTCTTGAAACCGTCATGGTCGTCAAAATAAGGAAATGAGACTTGGTGACAGTGAAGGGCAGCCTAAGCAGACAGGGGTGCAAAGGCCTGTGGCACCCCGAATGGGTTCTTAGAACAGGAAAAAAAAAAACATTAGGTAGAAAATAAGGAACTCGAAGTGTGGTATGGACTTAGATTAATAATGTTGTATAGATACAGGTTCATTCTTTGGTGAATAGTAATGTTTTCATATAGATCCATTTCTTGTAATGTGTGCCAGACCTGTGTAAGATGTTACAGTAGGAGAAATGGTGTGGGCACTCTAAGAACATTCTGTAATATGCTTGGAGCTTCTCTGTAAATATGTGAAGATGCTAAAATAGAATTTATGAGAAATAAAAGTGACCATTTAAACAGCTGGTTTAGATGAGTCACATTCCAGTTGTGTCCCCCCTGATATATTAAGTTGCCACCCTTGAGTCATTGTTGACCAGGACTTTGGTCGCACTAACACCCTAAGAAACGAAGCTGAGTGCACTGGAAACCGTCACGCATGGCATGCCAGCCATTTCACCTGCAGGAGGTGAAATGTTTTAAGGCTCGGGAAAGGCATGATGCTTACTTATCTGACTGATCAAAAAAAAAAAAAAAACCCAATCAATTATCTTGTAGAATGTTCCTTAGTTTCTAGTTTTCTTATGTTCTCGTGACTATGTTGGGGTTGTGGATTATGAAGAAAGCTACAAAGGTACTTTCAGGTGTGTATTCATCAGTCAAGACTGACCTTGGTGAGATCTGATTGACTCCAACAGCACTGGTCTTTAAAGCCTGGGTGTGGTGAATTCAAGGCCAACTTGGTTTACACAGCGAGTTCGGGACAGACAGGGCTTCACAGTGAGGCCCTGTCCCCCCCCCCCCAAAATAAAACACAAAACTCTAAAACTGAACTAACCAATTAATCAAACAACTCCCATTTATACAACTCCCCACCTTTTAGTTTTAGAATAGTTCCAAGAGTAATTCAGGGAGCACTTGTATCCAGTTTTCTGAATACTAAAATCCGGTCTGACAGTGGTCCGCTTGCCGAAGCTGTGAGGTTGGCTTGCTACACCGTTATTAACGCATCCCGGACTTTACTTGTTTTCAACAGTTTTCCCACCTTTCTCATCTTGGGACCCAATTCAAGATACTACATTTAGCTTAGCAGGGCTTACAGTTTTCATTATTCTTGGTTTGTTCCATAGAACAGCTTCTATACCAACAAAACAGTGTTATATACCAATAAGACATGGGCGGCACAGGGATTTTCAGGTTAAATCTCTTTCACTGAGAATAGCTTTCAGATATGTGTTGTGGTATGTAAACAGAGGCAGAGATTTTCTTCTGTCCCGACCACCTGGAGGTCAACTCAAGAGGCTGAATATGAATTATAAATGCTTGGCTGACAGCTCAGGCTTATTACTAACCAGCTCTTACAACTTAGCTCATTTCTATTAATCCGTGAGCTGCCCCAGGCTCATGGCCTTTCCCTCTATCACATCTTGTATGTTCCATCGTTTTCTGTCTGACTGACGACTCCTCTGACTCTGCCCTTCTTCTTCCCATCATTCTGAGTCTGGCTTTCCTGCCTGACTTCCTGCTATCAGCTTTTTATTAAATCAGTCACAGAGACAAATCTTCACAGCGTACACAAGGATTTTCCACAGCAGTGGTTCCTGATATAAAAATTCAGATCTGGTAACGACTTCCATAGTATCTTTTTAGTACCTTTAAAAAAATTAAAAATGAATAAAAGTTCCATATAGTCACAGCAGAGTCAAAATTACTGGGTAGTTTGAAGCCCCTGATGCCCTGTCTCCGTTCCATCGTCACCCTGTTCTGGTGACTTTTCTCTTCTGTGCTCCTCCCTTGTCCACCAGTGCTGTTTCCGTCACTTTAGTCCATCTAGGAAAATATTGTTTTATATTTTGAATATTCTAAAAAGCAAGCTTTTCCTTATGGTCAGGCTCCTTCGGCAATCAATTCGCTAGTACCAGACTAATATATTTAAAAGTCATTGGTTTCATCGTTCTATCTTTTTGCTCAGAAATTGTCAGGCTCTGATCTGTAATTCCACAAAGAATCAAGCTCTAAAATACTACCGAGTGCTTTCTCTACTTCCTTTCTGTTCTTTTACACATACCAGCGTCTCATGACTTCCCAACAGGAACCTTTTCTCCTAATGAGTTCCATTCTTCAGTGTCCAACTAACACACCACACCAATACAAAGCTCAATGTTACGCTAATGTTATGCTAAAAACCATATTTGGAGCATGTTTTGTTCCCTAGTTTCTGTGCCTTCTCATTTCAAGCTTTGTCTGTCTTTTGAAGAATGGCTCAGAGGCTTATCTGATGACTCCCTAGAGTCCATAAAGAGCAGTTACTTCTAGTAATTCAGATGCCCAGTGTTTGTCCCACAGAGCCTTCGAGTGAAAAGAAAGAGTTCACTCTGTGGTCTTCGTTATGTTCCCTCGAATGTCTTCTCATTTTGTTATTGCCACCGCCATTCCCACCCCTCCACTGACCCCTTGACAAGCTATGCTCGTTGTGGAGGCAAAGTTCTCCCCCCTTGCACCCCCTAGCTACCATGAAACAATTGCAGAATTTCAAAAGACATTTCTATGTAACAAGAAAGAACAAAAGAAAGTAAGCACCAAGTTTCAAGAAGCCACAAACAACCCAGTTTGTACAGTACAAGTAACATCCTGTCTTCATGCATCAGTCAGGGTTAGGTTCAGATGTGTTGGCATCCAACTCAAAGAACAGCATAAAAATCTACGAATTTATTCATCCTTGTAAAAGACGACTGTAGATCAATCAATATGGGATCAAAACACTTTCTTTTCTTCTTTATGGTCTGTAATCTGGTGAGAATAAGACCACTATCATGATTTTTAAGCCAAATTTGAAGCAAATTATATTAAATTCTGGCCAGGTCTAAGGATACTGGCCAGTCCATACCTGGGATTCCCAGAGTACGGTGCTGAATTTTATCAGTCAGGGTCTTATAAAGGCTATATACTTCCTGTCTTTGTTGAATCAGAGGCGAGCACACATCCTGACGTACTTCCTGCCTATGTATATGATCAAGTACATCCCGTGCAGTTGAGGCAGCTAAGCCTTTAAACAGAAGTGAAAACTCATGGTTTATTATTTTACATTAACCATAGCCTCCCCACCCCCCCACCCCACCCCGGCATTCCAGGAAGCCATCTATCTTTGGGCAGCGATTACATGGAAGAGGAATTTCTGCTTCATAGATTTCTTAAGTATGGTAATTTAAAATATAACTTTAGCCACCATGGGGCAAAAGCTTCAAGGTCATTTCAGGATATAATGTGACTGCTATGGTTCCTGCAATCACATACACATTCCAGGAAGGAAGAAGGTAAAAAAAAATTCACTTCTCCAATAAACAGCAGAAGGCAGTTTGGAAAAAAACTATGCCCATATTCCCAAATAATGTTTATAAATATTCTTTTACATTTAAAGGGGGATCCGCTATAGAGATTTGCATTGGTATGGATCTTGGTTTATTGATACAAACTTAAGGTCAATTTTGTTATACGTTTATTTTTGCTCTTGATTAAGGTATTGTGTTTGTGCAGCTCATTTAAAAAGTGTAATGTATAATTAATAAATACAGGTTAATAGCTAATCATCTATAATAGTCAAGCTTGTAATTATGTTATAGGGGAACAGAGATAGGCAGGGAAAACTAAGCTGAATGCTGTGAGAAAGGAGATGGCGTCAGAAAGAAGCCATGGAGCCGCCGGAGACAGACGCGCTGAAACTTTGCTGGTGGGCCACGACCTTGTGGTGATGCACAGATAAATGGAGATGGGTTAAATTAAGATGTAAGAATTAACCAATAAGGAGCTAGAGCTAATGGGCCAATCAGTGATTTAAATAATATAGTTTCTGTGTATTATCTCGGGGCTAAGTGCCGGGAACTAACTAGCAGTTTCCCTACAATAATTTCAGGATATAATATGACTGCTATCACATACACATTCCAGGAAGGAAGAAGGTAATAGGGCCAAAAGGCCTCGGTGACTGTAGGCCTTTCCTGACGAACATTCATTGGTTTGCTTAGTCATACTTAGTATCAAGAGGGCATGTTGCTGAAGTTTGTCAGCAGAGCATATTGTTGCCCCGAGAAAAGTGGGATTGCCTTCTAGAAATGACAAGGAAGCTGCGCACATGATTCGGCAACAATATGGCTGCCTAAATAAGACCTGAATAGTGATACCACTAACAGACACGCTAACATGAAAGGTGGGAATCTCATGGCGCCCTAACCCTGCACAAAGAACTATCAGCAATTATTGGCTGCCGAGAGAGAAAATTAGCCTTTGCCTGGGATGAGCCCCATAATTGGTTATTCAATACCGAGAGAGGGAAAAATAGTCTTTGCCAGGGATGAGCCCCCCAATTGGTTATTCAATACCAAGTGGTCAGCCCTGAAATCATATGGATACAAGTTATACCAAATGGACTCAGCAGGCTGTGTTTATGTACCCATGTGTTCATATGTATGCAACAATAATAATCAAAGGAAAAGCTGTGAATTTGAGAGGGAGTAGGGGGGGCATGGGGAGTGTCAGAAGGAGGGGATATGGGATGATATGGAGAAAGGGAAGGGAAAGGGGGAAATAATGTAATTGTTTTTAATTAATTGATTAAAAAAAAGTGGGATTCTGTTCAACAAGAATAAAGGGGAGAATGGATATCGCTTGGAGGTATAACCAGCCATTTCTGCTAGTACAGACCATGTCTACAAGAAGCCTTGCTGATCAGATGTCTCCAGCTCTAAAACACAGTTCCAAACTAAACCACCCACTGTCTTTTGTGTTTTGAATTTTTTTTGCCAGTAGCTATGTGGCTACATCACCTTAGAAACCATTACCTTGGTGGCTTCCTTTTAATACTATGTGTTGTCTCAGAATGGGAAGACCACATGTCTTTCTGGGACTGCCACCGCTGTCTTCGGTTATTGGTTTAAAACCCGTATGCAGTATCACTGGTGACTTTCTGTCGACTGATTATGTGTTTCATTGTCATGACAAAATGCCCACAGAAGTGGCTCCAGGAAAGAAGGGAGGGTTTATTGTGACGTGCAGTCAGCCAGAGCTGGAGAGCACAGTGGCAGGAGGAAAGCAGTGGCTAGTCACATGGTGTTCACAATCAGGAAGAAGAGAGCACAGGATGCTGGTACTAAACTAACTCTCCCTTGTACATGCAGTTAGAACCCTGGCCCATGGAATGGTGCTCACTATATTTAGGGTTGATCTTCCTAGATTAACCTAATATAGACAACCCTTGGTAGACACACCTGGAGGCCTATTTCCTTGGTAATTCTAGATCCTGCCAAGTTAATAATCAAGATTTACTACCACAGTGGAACCTACCATTCAGTGCAGGGGGCTGTGGAACTGTCCTCTGGCATGGCATATTGTTATGATAACGTTCTCCCCTGGATCAGGTTCCTGACACCTTTCCATTTTGGCCATGTGATGTATTGTGGTCAATGAGACACCAGCAAGTGTCATCCCAGAGGCTTGAGAAGCACTGTGCACTGTATGTGGCCTTACTAGAGAGCTGCCACCTCTCTGTAAGAAACCCTGGGTAACCAGATGGAGCCTGTCTGAGAGCTGAAACTCTTCAGTTACTAGTCCTAGCAGCCGCCAGGCAGTTAAATGAAGCTCTCTTGAACACTGGCTTTAGCCATTTTAGCAGTCTTAGAGGAGACTCCAGAAGAAATGGACAGCTGAACTTCTCCACTGAAGGCGTGTAAGTAGATAGAATAGATTGTTGCTATTTAAGGTGCTACATGTTGAGGTGGTTTGTTATGCATGAACAGGAAATGGAGACATCTTGCATATTGTTCAGAGAAGTTATGGTTTGGATTAGGTTATGGGCTAGTCATATGCCTGAGTACAACCTATGGTTTGTTGGTACAAACAGACAGTTGGCATTCTCTACTGCTGCTTCTGTACCCGTGAATTCAACCAACAACAGATAAATATATGCAGGGAAATACTGCATCCAGGTTGAAGGAGTACATACTTTTTCCTTGTAGTTATCTCCTAAACAGTGCATTGTAAAACTCTTTGCATAGCATTTACATTTTATATGCTACAA
This sequence comes from Arvicola amphibius, assembly GCF_903992535.2. Taxonomy (NCBI): domain Eukaryota; kingdom Metazoa; phylum Chordata; class Mammalia; order Rodentia; family Cricetidae; genus Arvicola; species Arvicola amphibius. The sequence continues at coordinate 22,291,715 of NC_052049.1, forward strand.
GGAACCAAGAGATAATTTAACGTGCATGGATGTGTGGGTTAGGTGACAGTACTAGACCACTTGCTGTGGAGTTTGAGAAGTCCCAGAAGCCTTAATAGTGGCTATCGAGGGACCACTGTACTTAACAGTTAGCCTTTGGTTTTTCATCATTAATTTCTTTGTTTTTTTTTCTTTTTAACTACTTAGGGCAATCAATTATTTAATTACTATATGGAATTCCTTTGGCCACAGTGTATGAACAGAAAGAGGAAGCTGACCTAGTTCAGAACAATTAAAGATCAGGCCCAAGACTCAGCTTCAAATTCTCTTCTCATTGGAGCCTCAAATGGTGCAGTCAGTTAGCATGTGGTGCTTACACAAAGACTCTTTTCATCAGGATACAGACACTGGGGTTAGGAAGGATCTCAGGAGAAGGGTTCCTTCCTTTTCTTTGATCCTGGAGACACTCTCAAATCAGAGACACCCTAGATGCAACATGTGGCAAATGGTCACAGAGAGCTCAGGGTGTGCAAACCGCTGTGCTTGTCTGCAGAGGAACCTGTCTATGGAGGAAGCATCCAGTTTCTGATTGGGACGAAGGCCCACTCCACAGGAGGGAGTTCACATCCAGGACCTTAAACCTGGTTAAAAGTCAATGAGGTCATAGAGCCTAGGGAGGAAGCTCCAGCTGTTGCTTTGCTAAATGGACATGTTGTGTCCATCAAATTGACGTCTAAACAATGATGTTAATCCTGGTAGATGGTTGTGGTTGTCAATTTTGGTAAGATAAATATCCTTTTCCAGGGGACAGAGGTAGCTGCAGAGACCCATACCTGGTTCTATGAATAAGTGACCGTTGAGTACTCAGCCATAAACGAGGCATCCATATCGTCCTCTTCACGGCCCAGGGAATATTATGGAAGAGAAGATGAAAACGATGCAAAGAGCCAGAGGATGGGGTGGGCTGTTGTGGATCACGGTCTTCTGGGCCTCTGCACTCTTGACAGTGGCCGTGATGATCTACACAAGAGCCGTATAAGATTAGGCCCTTCAACACCCCATCATAGAGTTGGGAGAGGTTTTGAGATTCCATTCTTCCCCAAGGACTTACAGGCAGTTAACAGTAGACAGGGGGAGTAAGAGACCTCTCTTTTTAGTGGTGTAGCCACTGGTAAGGTGGCCATGCTCTCTTGTAAATAACCTCTACTGTACTTCTGTAATCAACCCTAACGAAACTCACATAGGTTCATTAAACAGAAAGACATGAAAATAGAAAGGGACTAGTTGGAAAAGAAAGGGGATTGGCAGGAGTAGGAGGGGGGGCAAGAGAGGGTTATTGGAGCTCGAGGTGGTAGTGGTGATAGTTGTAATGGTGGTGATGGTGGTGATGGTGGTGGTGGTGGTGGTGACGGTGGTGGTACACCTTTGTTCCAGAAAAGTGTTCCCATAAGTACATAAAGGAGTCCAGGGAAGTCTTCATCAGGGCAGTTTTTGGTGGCAAAAAGTTAATGTGGGTGTCATCTGCTAAAGAATGGGTGAGTAACCTATGATAGAATGTTATGTGCTTTCCAAATAAAGATGTAGATTTTTACATTGAACATTAGTGTGAAAATAAGAAATACTGCAGTATAGTTTTCATATCAGAATGATGCATGCAAACTAGAAGCACACCCTCTCAAGAATATTGATTGATTTGTGGCACATATTAAGCATGTTTAAAAGGGAAAGAGATATGAGGAAAACAGACCAATGAAGGGAAGAAGTCACAATAAGGTGTGAACAGTGAGCTGTGGTAATTGAGGACGCTGGTAATTGCAGGTGTGGTTGATTAGGAAGTTCGTAGCTGAAATTCAAGAAGAGCCCCAAAGGGTACTTGAGAACACGCATGATTTGTGAACTATTTGCAATTTGAGGCAATTTGTGCCCTGACATTCACTTGATCATGAGTAACTTCCCAAGCAAAGAGCGATTTACATGTCAGACTTCAAGGTAACCAAGAGTGTGCAAGGCAACAGGATTCATGTTGAACTGAATAGAAGGTAGGGCCATTGGGTGAAGCAATTCTCTCTAATAACTCGGGGGTGAAATTCGATGTCACAACATGATTACCAAAAATATGAGAGGGCAAAGGTCAAGAATTTTCCTGATGTTTTCCTCATGGCATTCTGTTCTATTTTAGTTTCGTGTATCAGCTATCCGTGGGTTGATGCCAAGTGGAATGTACTTGCTGGAAAGAAATAAAAAAAGAATCTGAGAATATTACACATTATAGTAACAGATGGTTTCCATATCACCCCTAATTCCTGGTCAGAGCATGATAAAAGATAGTGCACAGTTGAAAAAATATGCCTGCTAACTTTTCTCATTAGTGAAGAGAGGTCAAGAGCTCAATCTGAGTGATGAGGTGCTGATGGCTCAACACACTAAGACCACTTGAAGGTGATATTTAGGATCTTTGACTCCTTATGTCATCTGCACAATCTAAAATCCAACAGGACACTGTCAAAATCGTCTGAAAACTTTAATTTTAGACTTCTATGTAGTTTGTGGTATAGGAGGTAAATTCTCTCCAAATTGTCTTCTTTTCTTTAATTGCTTCATTGTTTCTCTCCAAAATCTTCTGTGTAGCGGCCTTTGGAGTCTTCAGATTTATCACTGTTAAAATGAAAATTTAAGTGCCTCCAAATTGTTCTTGAGTGGGGCACGATGCAGGATTGAAGAAAAGAATTCCTAGCCCTGTGGAGTTTATATATTGTTGTCTTAATTGTGGTTAGGCTTGAGTATAAAATGTTTACTATTATGATACAATAATATCAGAAAAATCATTTTTATAAGGTACTTTTGAAATTTGGTAAATTTTTTGTTCTGATACTGTTAGTCTGGACCTTGGAGTATTTAACTGTTGTTATATGACTGCTAATCGTATAGACTTAAATATAATTTGGGTCAAATAATATCTTTAAACAAAAGAAAAGGTATCTGGAAAAATAGAGTAAAGTTATAGAATACAACAGTTTTTGACATTTATTTATTTATTTATTTTTAAAGATTTAATTATTTATTATGTATACAATGGTCTGCCTGCATGTGTCCCTGTAGACAGAAGTTGGCACCAGATCTTATTTCCGGTGGTTGTGAGACACCATATGGTTGCTGGGAATTGAACTCAGGACCTCTAAAAGAGCAGTCAATGCTCTTAACCACTGAGCCATCTCTCCAGCCCCTTGACATTTATTATTATTTATTTTAATAATAATTTTATATTTTTTGAAATTATAGTATAATTATATCATTTCTCCTCTTTGCTTTCCTTTTTCCAACCTTCCCCATATGTTCCCCTCGCTCTCTCTCAAATTAATGACCTTTTTTCTTCAGTCATTTTCACACACACACACACACACACACACACACACACACACACACACACCACCTGCTCAGTCTGTATAATGTTACTTGTATGTGTATGCATGCATATGGTTCCAGGGCTGATTACTTGGTATGGGATAGCAAGTTGGAGGATTTCCCTGGGGAAGACTGTTTCTCCCACTTTCTTGAGTTACCTGGAGCTCTTGGTCTAGGGTTCTTTGGATTTTGATGGTCTGTGGTTTTCCATGATGGTCTCCATCTGTTGCAAGTAAAAATTCCTTTGATGAGGGGTGAGGATTCCAGTCATCTGTGGGAATAAGGATAAATATCTGGAATGTAGTTAAAGATGGTGCTGCTTCAGTGAAGTGGTGGCTGTAGGTTCTCTTCCCAGATCTAAGGGTTCTTCAGCCCCGGGGAGCTGGCTAGGCTTCTGTTATCAGACAGGATTTTACGCTTGCTGGGCCTTACCCAGCTAGGAAGCTGTTGGTTACTGCCAGAGTGTGGAGCCACCACCGCACCCTTGAAGTGACTGTGCTGTGCAGGCATTTGTTGTGGTTCATATGCCTCTTTATTTTTTAAATCCATTTCTTGAGAATTTCCACATATGAGTATTATATTTACATCAGTTCCAACACCCATCCAACTCCAGCCATGTCCCCTCCCACTTCTTAAATTACTGACCTCATCTTCTTTAATTATTATTATTATACACACATACACACACACACACACTTTACTCAGTGGGTTTTTTTAGTATTGCTTTTATGAGTATTTGTTTCAGGCTGACCATCTGAGATTGAGCCACCTATCAGGGGTCTCATCCCTGGAGAAGACTGAGTCTCCTTCACTTAGAAGTCATTAATTATCATTGGGAATGGATCCATGTGAAATTTCCCCCATGCACATTGGCAGTTTTTGTTTTATGTCCATAAGATGTGTGAAGGTGCACATTTCATTGAATAAGAGCAAAAAGCTTGGTGCCCTAAATTTTTATAGCTTGGACATTAATACATTGAGATACATTCCAATCTTCATTCATTATTGTTATTTAAATTTTTAAATGCATTCATTTATTTTATGTGTATGTATGTGTGTGTGTGTGTATTCATGTGCCTGTATGCACAGGAATGCCTTGGCATGTGTGTAGGTCTATGGACAATTTGTGGGAGTTGTTTCCCTCCGCCATGTGTGTGCTGGGCATTGGAATCAGGTTTTCAGGCTTCAGCTGCAAATGTTTTTCTCCACTGAGATCTCTCATTATTTATGGCAATGTCTATGATGTACAAAGTAAATCCTCCCAATACAATCTTTTTTTTGGTATTTTTCAAGACAGGTTTTCTCTGTAGTTTTGGTGCCTGTCCTGGAACTAGCTCTTGTAGACCAGGCTGGCCTCGAACACAGAGATCTGCCTGCCTCTGCCTCCTGGGATTAAAAGGCGTGCGCCACCACCGCCTGGCCTCCCAATATAATCTTGTTTGCATCTCGTGTAATCTTCTTTCTGAACTCTTTTCCATCCTCAAAATCCTGGGCCTTGTACTCCCTCCCCCATGACATTTATTGTTTTTGGTTAGTCCCTGTTTTCTCCAGTTCTCTGGATTTCTGAGGAGAGTTGTACCAGTTACAGAAAGCTGCACGGTGGAGGGCAGATGAGCTCCTGTAGTAGGGATAAAAAGCAAAGCTCCTGTCTAGCTTACCAGGGAATATCCGAGGTTGGGAATCCGGGGCCAACATCAAAGTGATACTGCCAAACAGTTCCGTCCATTATAAATTAGGCCATTGGTAGCCGTGGATTATTTTAATCAAGTTCCACACAGGCTAGATATTTTAGAGTTTTGAACTGATTTCTTATTTCTTCCAAAATCACTAATTAAGGCATTAAAATAAATCATAACAAGAATGAAGGTTTAATAATTTCCAAGTGTACATCGACTTAATTTCTCCTTTTCCCCAATCTTACTTATACAACATCAGAATAACACCTGTGTTTTAAAAGCAAGAAAGTTACTGTGCGTCGTGGTGCAATAGACGATCTTGAGAGGCAGAAGCAGGGGAATCAAGAATTCAAGGTCATCTTTGGCTGCATAGGGAATTCACGGTCAGCCTGGGTTACATGAGATCCCATCTCAAAGAAACAAACAAATAAAAAGCAAATGAGAAAACTGAAGGTTTAATCTGTTGAATGACAGTATACAGGTCTGTTTGTGAGGTTTCTGAGGGCATGCTCCTTCCACAGTACAATAACTATCCTGGAGAGAATCCCAGCCTCTACCTAAATAGATAGATAGGTAGATAGCAATACAGCCTAGTGTGGTCACAGACCTGTTGAATGCTGTGGAACTCAGATAAAAGAGCTAACATCTCTCAGGGCTTAAGGAGAAGGAGGTCCTTAATTCCATTTCATGTATTTATTCACTTTCTCAGAGTCTTTCCTAAAAAGCACAGTACACAGCTAAAAAAGGGAAGCAACAACAAAACCCAAACCAAACCAAAACCAGTGAACACCCCAACCAAATATAGTCAGTATTGCTATGTAAGGATGTAAAGAAAGATACTTTCCAAGTTTTGTACATTTATGTATTTTGTGTGTATGTGTGTAGGAGGGTGTTGTGTGCCATGGAACATGCGTGGAGATCATGGGAATACTTAAGTTTCTCTTAAGAGACCATGGTCTCCTTCCACTATGTGTTCAAGGGAAGTAAACTCAGCTCATCAGGTTTGGTGGCATGTACCTTTATCTGCATCTCCCTGGCCCACATACCTGTTTTTACTACATTAGACTAGTTGTCTAAAAGGTAACAACAGTATATTGTTTGCATTTTTTTAATGTCAGTATTCAGGCCAAGTCACAGATGGAGGATACAGATTTCATCACGGCTCAGAACGTCTTCAGAGAAAGGAAAACAATTTTGTAAAAGACAGAAAGGCCTGCACTTTCAAAGAAGCCCTTGGAACCACATTTAACTATAGCTTCTAAATAAATTGAGTCATAAATTTAAATAAAAATACATAGTTACTATTATTTGTAATATTGGCAAAAAAAAAATCACAGATTTGTACAATAGAAGAAAGGAGTCAGTTAATGGAGTCCCCCAAGAAGAGCTGAGACCCAGAGGCAGAATATTAATTTAAGCATTTCTATGTGCACTGATTTCTCTCTCACTTCTTGAATAGCTTCCTGTAAAACACCAGCTGCCTGTTTAAAAATGAAAATCTCGGTACTTGTTAAACTACAGAAAGGTTCTTGGATTATGTGTCCTGTCCTTTCATTTTTTCTGCCTCTAGGGGGAGCTGTGTTTTCAACAATTCTGCCTCCATAAGGTATGTTCTTGTGGGTTGAGGCTTCCCTGTGGTTCTTTAATGGGACTTCAGGATTGGCTGGACAAGAGAGAGAGACCTTTGAAACTCTGCAAGGACCCTCAGGTCTTAGCCACGGTTCTGAGGCAGGGGGATTATAGAGAAAAAGTCCCAGGCATTTTTTTTTTTAAACCGACATTTCCAAGAATCGTGGTAACTTCTCCACCTGGTAGTCTTTCTTGGCGATAGCTGCAAAACATCTGGACCAAAACTTCATTCGACAGAACTAGAAACAAAACAGTTCTCGGATATTGATGAAAGCACTTCTAAATTCTACAAAAGCCTCCGAGTTTCTGAAATACTGCATTCAACACCGACATGTTTTGGCTTTTAACTGGCCAATCTTTTTCCTTTGTTTTCTTTGACAATTGAAGTAGATAATCGAATTCTGAATGTGAAAAACACGGCCCCTTCCCTGAAAGGAACAATATTTAAAACCTGAGCTCAAGGCTCTTTCTGTTTTTCCCTTTCCTTCCTCCCTCCCGCTCTCTTTTCCTTGTTTTGCTAGTATTTCTGTTAAAATATTACAGAAGTTATATCAAGTGCTATTATTTTCAGTTTTACTTTTCTGGAAAGCTTGAAAATTTGTTTTTATATAAGAGAGTCTGTGTTTGTGTGTTTGCGCGTGCACACATGTGCGTGTGTGTATGAGTGTGTGAGTCTGTGTTTCTGTGTGTATGTGTGAGTGTGTATGTGAATCTGTGTATGTGAGAGATTGTGCGTGAGTGTGTGTATGAAAGTGTGTGTGTGTGACCTGTGTGTGTGTGTGTGTGTGTGTGTGTGTTACTAGGCACTGAATTTATCTTAGGCAAATTCCATTGAGTTGTAGCCTCAGCCCTCTTTTCTTTTTCTTTTTTTGTTTTTTTTTATATTTAAAAATTTCCATCTCCTTCCCTTCTCCTCCCCCTTCCCTCCCCTCCCCCCATACCCCCCTCCCTTTTCAGGCCAAGGAGCCATCAGGGTTCCCTACTCTATGTTAAGACCAAGGTCCTCCCAACTCCCCCCAGGTCCAGGAAGGTGATCAACCAAGCTGAGAAGGCTCCCACAGAGCCCGTCCATGCAGAAGAATCAGAGCCCAGCGCCATTGTCCTTGGCTTCTCAGTCAGCCTCCACCATCGGCCACATTCAGAGAGTCTGGTTTGGTCTCATGTTCCATCAGTCCCATTCCAACTGGAGTTGGTGATCTCCTGTTAGTTCTGTCCCACCGTCTCCATGGGTGAACGCACCCCTCACGGTCCTGACTTTCTTTCTCATGTTCTCTCTCCTTCTGCTCCTCATCAGGACCTTGGGAGCTCAGTCCGGTGCTCCAATGTGGGGCTCAGTCATTTTCTTCATCTATCGCCAGGTGGAGGTTCTATGGTGATATGCAAGAAATTCATCAGTATGGCTATAGGAACTGGCCTTTCCAGGCTCCCTCTCCTCAGCTGCCCAAGGAACTAACTGGGGGCGTCTCCCTGGAAACCTGGGAACCGGTCTAGGGTCAAGTCTCTTGACAACCCTCAGATGGCTCCCTAAATTAAGATATATGCTTCCCTGCTCCCATATCCACCCTTCCTGTATCCCAAGCATCCCATTCCTCCGAGCTCCCCCCATTCTCCCCTTCACGCTTTTCTCTCCCCATCTTCCCTTGGCCACGTCTCGCCCCACCCTCAAGTTCCCAATTTTTGCCTGGCGATCGTGTCTACTTCCAATATCCAGAAGGATTACTATATCTTTTTTTTTTGGGTTCTCCTTCTTATTATCTTCTCAAGGATCCCGAATTATAGGCTCGATGTCCTTTAATTATGGCTAGAAAGTGATTATGAGTGAGTACATCCCATGTTCATCTTTTTGGGTCTGGGTTACCTCACTCAGAATAGTGTTTTCTATTTCCATCCATTTGCATGCAAAATTCAAGATGTCATTGTTTTTTACCGCTGAGTAGTATTCTAGCATGTATATATTCCACAGTTTCTTCATCCATTCTTCCACTGAAGGGCATCTAGGTTGTTTCCAGGATCTGGCTATTACAAATAATGCTGCTATGAACATAGTTGAGCAAATGCTTTTGTAGTATTATTGGGCATCTCTTGGGTAGATTCCCAATAGTGGAATTGCTGGGTCCTGGGGTAGGTTGATCCCGAATTTCCTGAGAAACCGACACACTGCTTTCCAAAGTGGTTGCACAAGTGTGCATTCCCACCAGCAATGGATGAGTGTACCCCTTACCCCACAACCTCTCCAGCAAAGGTTATTATTGGTGTTTTGGATTTTAGCCAATCTGACAGGTGTAAGATGATATCTCAAAGTTGTTTTGATTTGCATTTCCCTGATAGCTAAGGAGGTTGAGCATGACCTTAAGTGTCTTTTTCAGCCCTCTTTTCTTGTTTTTTTTTTTTTAAACCTTTTATTTGGTGACAGTACTTTATAAAATTAAATTCTTCAGGTTGGCCCTGAATCACTAGCCCAGGCAGCCTTAGAATTCGATATCCCCCCGAGGAGCTGGCCTTTCATGCCTGGGTCACCAGGTCCAGTTATCAGTGTGATACAAAGAATATCACTTCCAGTGGGAATCAGCTTGGTTACTGTTCTACATAGTATTCCAGGTGACCTTTCCCAATAAAAAGTGTCCGCGGGGGACAGAGGCATTTGAACATCTCATGTATACTCTTTGGGCCATGGTTCTTCAACTGTAGAAGCAGAGATGTCTTTCCCAGCTTAAGATGGCAAGGCTGCGTGGTAGTCACACATGATAGTTTCAGCTGGGTGCCTAAAGGACTCTCGATGGACAGCTAACAAAATTGTCCCATAGACTTGTGTCACTGTTTATAGTCTCGTGCTTGTTTGTGTTTGAAGACTTATTTATTCATTTATTTTAAATCCCAACTTCTGCTCATTTGAAATCTGCATGGATTTGTTAAGCAGAAGGGCAGCAACATTGTGACCCCCTCCCCGCTGTTTCTGGGCAGTTCCACAGCTTGTTCCTGGCTGGAAGCTGAGCGCTCCTACCCAAAGGCCACAGGGAGGCCATGGTCCTAGCCATGACATAATCCTACTGCCCTGCTGCTGACCCAAGGGCGAGGCCTGAGATGCGAGAGGCACTCACACGGGTGCCACTGAAACCTCAGACTATCCTAGTGAGCCCACACCACACACTGCAGAATCGTATCACCATTGGCCCAAGTTCCCCAGACACAGGGCATACCGGTTGGTAACAGGAAACCTTGGTTCTTCATGTCTCCTGGCAACCAGTTGAAATCCACTAAGACCCTTGGAATTCAGGATTTAGCTGTTGTCTTTTTTTTCTTAAATAGCTATGAGCCTATAAACAAATGTTTGCTTTCCCAAGAGTTCAGGAAGGATTTAATTGTTGTGAAGCGCTAAATATCAGCTTCCAATGTGTGTGGATAACTCTTCCGAATTAAATTTTATATAGAAGCCTCTTTTAGTACTGGTTAGCAGCTCTAATTAAATTAACAAAATCTCACCCAGGATTTAGAAAGTCATACTTAGAGCAAAGTTTTAGGGACCACAATGCGGAACTAATATCTAAATGGCTCTGGGCACGAAAAGTTGTCCAGAATTACATTTTCACTTCTAGAAAGTACGATGGAGAGAGTGCTGATGTCAGGAGTTGCCATGTCCCTGAACGCCTCAATTTGCCATTTCGTAGTTACAGATGACAGCAAAGACATTTTGGAGTCTCATAATAATAATAATAATAATAATAATAATAATAATAATAAATAATAATAATAATAAAGCGTCCTGGGCAGTGAAGAATCGCGTGCAAGTTTCTGCCGAAAGAGGGCGTACGTTTTAGACTAATAGAATTCGTGCACGCACCGACGCCCAGCTAAATGAAAGAAGATTTTAAAATATTTAAAAATTAACTTTCACTTGCGGGATTTTAGTGAGCAGAACTACCTTGTGCAACAGCCTGTTCCCACCGCAAATGTCTTTGCTGCGTGACCACGAAAAGAGGTTTCAGGCCCTTTGGACCTGCGCGGCTGCGCCGTCCTGCGCGCCGCGCCTCTGGTCTCGGACACCCCCACAAGCGTTTCCATTCCGTCTGCATCGCTGTGGTAGTTGTGACTAGTGGGAAAACTGGATCTCCCAGGCAGGACCTTTCTGGCCATCCCAGAATCTCAGGAATTCTGGAACAGAAGCGGCTGGATCTCCCAGCACTGGGGTTGGAGCAGACTGCTGTTCGGCACTTAGGGATTCTCTGGGGAAGATTTTCTTTCTTTCTCCCCCCACCCCGTGGGGCTTAGTAAACAGAACTTTTGGGGGATGCTTTTCAAGCTCCGTGACACTTCCTGGAATAGAATCATTTATCCACCATTGGAAGCAACAAGTTTCGCTTTCCTGGCCTCGGTGACCCTGCGGAGGGGTCTGTGCCCCGAGACAAGGCGACGGTTGCAGCCGCTGTGATTCTAGCATGCCCCAGCAGCCCGGAGGGAGGGGAGCCACGCCGGGTGGGGGAAGGACGGGTTCGGAAACCGCCCAGGCCAGATGGGCATACTAGGTCCGCAAATGAATCTTCTGGCACTCGGACCTTGTTCCTTGTTCTCCGACCTTGCTCCGGGGATCCGGAAGGTCAGGTGCGGGACAGGACTGGGAGCGTACAGACAGAACGAGGCGGGAGCAAGAAAAGAGGTGAGAGCAAGTGAGACCTATGGAATTTTGCGCCGAAGCCACCAATTTGGAGACACCCCCACCCCCTTTTGCAGCGTGTGTGTCTGCGTGTGCGTTTGTGCATGTGCGCGCGCGCATTTCTTTCAAATATCTATACTTTTTTTTTAAATGGGGGCTAGAGAGAGTGGAGCCAGCGAGAGGCGGGGACCTTAGAGTCGCGCCGCGCCGCGAGGGCTCCCGCGGGTGTAGACGTGGGCAGCTGCGGCTTTGGGCCAAAGCTGAGCACCGGCAAGGAGTGGGGCTTAGGGACCGGGCAACCGCGAGTAGGCCAGGGGTGCGGGGAGGAGCCCTGATGTAAGAATGTTAATGAGAGGCTCCCCCAGCCCAGCCCCCACCCCTCCCCACCCCCACCCACCCCACCCGCTGCAGAGACAAGCCCGGCCTCGGCTCGCCATGTGTGGTAAAGCGCTCCGCCGCTGCCACGCTATTTAAACACCGGCTATGGATCCAGGAACCCGCGCGAATCAATGGGATCAAACGCGAAGGAGGTGCACCGTCAATTACAAGCACCTGGACAAGTCTAACTTTTTTTTTTCTTTTACAAATAACGCCTTCAAAAGCAACCTTAGCAACGCCCAAATAGAAAGCCACCTCTAAGCCAAATAGTCTATGTGCAAAGAGAGGGAGAATCTATATATTTATAATAAGTCTATATGTATATTACAGACGCACAGGTTTACATTCGGTGAACTTTTCTTTTTCTTTCTTTGCTTTTTTTCTCTTTTTTTGATAACCTAGGGACACTGAAGAGGAGTCTTCCTCTTTCTTTTGGCGCTTTACTCAAGGGGGTATTCTGTGTTCTCGGAGCGCCCAAGGGGGCGCAGGGACAGAGGAGAGAGAAGAGTCGGGAGGAAAGAGGCAGGGTGGGCGGGGGGCAGAGGGCGAGCAGGCAGCCAAGGCGAGGGCTTGCTGGCAACACGATGCAGTCCCTGCTGCTTCTTACTTTCTCGGCGTGCATGCTGCTGGCCCGGGCGCGGCTGGCTGGCGGCGCGAGTGGTGGCGGTAGGGACAACGGGCCAGGCAGCGGGCGCCAGCAAAGAGAGGCGCTGGCGGCTCAAAAGATCGAGGTGCTTGTGCTGTTGCCCCGGGACGATTCGTACTTGTTCTCCCTAGCCCGGGTGAAGCCGGCCATCGAGTATGCTCTGCGTAGCGTGGAGGGCAACGGCACCGGGAGGAGGCTACTGCCTCCGGGCACTCGCTTCCAGGTGGCCTACGAAGACTCGGACTGTGGCAATCGTGCGCTCTTCAGCCTGGTGGACCGCGTGGCGGCGGCGCGCGGAGCCAAGCCGGACCTCATCCTGGGGCCGGTGTGTGAGTACGCCGCAGCGCCGGTGGCCCGGCTGGCATCGCACTGGGACCTGCCGATGCTGTCTGCAGGAGCGCTGGCCGCCGGCTTCCAGCACAAGGACACGGAGTACTCGCACCTCACGCGCGTGGCGCCTGCCTATGCCAAAATGGGCGAGATGATGCTTGCCCTGTTCCGCCACCACCACTGGAGCCGAGCTGCCCTGGTCTACAGCGACGACAAACTGGAGAGGAATTGCTACTTTACCCTCGAGGGCGTCCACGAGGTTTTCCAGGAGGAAGGTTTGCATACGTCTGCCTATAATTTCGACGAGACCAAAGACTTGGACCTGGACGACATCGTGCGCTACATCCAGAGCAGTGAGCGAGGTGAGCGGGAGCGCCGCCCGGGTCCTTGGCTCCGTCCCAGCGGTTATAGGTGGTTACCCCCAAACCCCATCAATTCAGCCTTCTGCAGATCTCACCCTCCCCCGAAACCCGAGGACCCGAGGAGGGTGTAAGCGGGGACTTGTTCAGGTGTGAGCTGCCTGACCCAGGGGCGGGCTGAGGGTAGCTCATCGCGGTGGAAGGGGTGTGCCTAGAGAGTCCTGGGGAAGTGGATCTGACCGAGGGAACGTTTGAGCCTACTGCTAGCGCGGTCTCAAGTATGACAGGTGTTGTCAAACACCAAGGATTTTCCCTCTTCGACAGCTCCGGGGTCCCAAGCGTTCAAGGAACATGTTACTCTGTCCATTGCTGTCGTGCGCCCCCCCTTATAGGGCGACGCCCAGCAGCGGCGCGCAGCTTATTAACTACCTGAGGGTCCCCTGGCTTCCCTGTCTGCTCGTTCTCCAGACCCCAGATCTCCTTTAAAGGCTCTTTGTGTTACTCTTCCATGCCCCCTCTAGTCTCATATAAACAAGCTTCTGTGGTTTCCACCAAAGTGCGTCGCTGTGTCTGGACTCCGGCGACACTCACTTCCCCCGGCGCGTTGGCTTCCCAGACTCGGAAAGAGCGCAGAGCTGGGCTTGACCCGAGAGCGCGCAGGATCCTGTGCGGAGCCTCCTTCCCACGGGTTCCCTCCCCGGGCTTTTCTCCCCGAGTAACAGAGGGCTTGGAACAATAGCCAAACTAGAGAGAGAGAGAGAGCTCAGTATGGGGGTTGCTACCGTGGCTACTGGGTGCGTGTGAAGCTTCTGCTGCTGCCCGCCTTTCTGTTGCATAGATAGTTGAAGGAGCCGGGATCTCCGCATAGGGCAGTGAGTTGGGGTGTCCTGTTTGGGGTTCACAACATTCGGGAAATCCCGCCTCTGCTTTCCCTTGGTACGTAGGCGCTCGGAATATCCGTGGTATTTCCCCTTTCCCCCCTCTCCTCAAAGCTTCCAATGTCCCTGGTTGCTGTCCGGGTGAGACCTAAGGGGACACGAGACAGCAAGGCATCAGGCTTGTCCGCAGTTTGGACGCCGGGGACTGGGCCTGCCTATCGCGGGGAACAGTGTAGCATGAAGCTTGGAGACTCAGAACAGGTGAGGTGGGCAGGAAAAGCTTCCCGAGTGGCGCCACAGAGGCCTCTCTCTCCAGCTTGGCCACTCTGAACTCGAGTGAGCACGCCCTGCAGAGTGAAGAGGTGTTGTAGACTGTGGACAGGACAATGTTGACCGTAAGAACTCCAGGCTGTCTGCGCAGAATCACTGTGAGGTGCTCCGGCAGGGTACTGGTTGTGTAAAAGAAAAGAAAGTTCATGTGTAAAAGAAAAGAAAGTTCAGTCCCGTGGTGGCAGATTTGTCCCTTCTAGGCGAGAAACCCACGTCTGCTTTCCTTCCATTCTCAGTCCTCAGGCTACTGCAGCCTCCTCTTGCGGTGCTGGCACTAAAAACCTGGAGACGACCCAGGGTAGGCAGGGAATGGGGGTGTGTCCCCCTCCTGGCTAGATTCCAGGTTTGCAAACCCTGTCATTGCCTAGTCGAACCCAGTGAGGTGGTGACCTTGGCACAGTGGCCTGGGATGAGAAGCCTGGCAGAGCCGTCTGTCTGCTGTGTGTTCCAGGAGCTGCACTGGGCTCCTGGAGCCGTGGTGCCCAGAGGGCTAGAGAGAGTGTGGTGTGTCCTGGTTTAAAGGGACTCCAGCTTGCATGCTGCCCGTTATTGTTTTTAAATACACTCAGATCTCTTCGTTCCCCCCCCTCCAGTTTAGCGGTGAAAGTTTGCTAGACAGGTAGGTGTGTGCCATCTTACAGGTGATAAGGTTATGATCGTATGGATTCTTTCTCTAAAGTCTGTCTCCAACAGTGATATGGCAGACTTTCCAAAATATAAATAAAAATAGTTTCTTTTCCAGGTTTTCCTCCTTTCAATTTCCTACTCTTTGTAGAGAAAGTTAAGGCTCTCAGGATGTTTCCTGTGGATCTGAAGCTTTCCTTCACTGGGATAGCCAAGGTGTTAAGTAGGGCTTTAGTAGAGTTTGGGGCTCAGCCACATGCTAGCTGGCAGGATCCTGGGCTGTTAAACTGTATCCCAGGCTCGCTCTTGAGGTAAAGCAGGCTTCTGAAACAGCCACATCTTGGGGATGCTGGGAAGGCTTCAGGAGCTAAGCCCCCAGAATGCCCTGAAACAACACCGATCTGTGCAATAAATGTGTGGCTTCACTGTAGTGGGTGCTGTTTTCTATATGATAACAATCGCCTTCACCCAGAAGGGGAAGCCACGTCCTGCATTCTGCGGTCCTGGGAAGCACTCCTGGCTGAGAAGCACACACCTCAGGACACAGCTCCTCCACTTTGCAAGGCACTGAATTCGGAACTTGTTTCTTCTGTGAAGCAAGGAGCTGGATGAGAATCAGGGCTTTTCCAGTTGATGTCTGAGGTCTGGAGTGTATTTACCCAAATGTAAAAATGAAGCCGATCGCATTCTGCCGCAGAGCATCTTCTGTCCCGAGGAACCCTTCCCACCTCCTCTTTTAGAAAGAACATTTTAACTCTAAAATCAAATTATGGATATCTGAATATGTTAACTGTTAGAAAGTGACATGTGACCATCTCAGTAATAATGCAATTGATTTTTTTTTCTGGCTACATGATGCACTTCAGAAAAAAAAAAACCAAAAAAAAACCCAGCCAACCAAACAACCAACCAAACATACCCTCCCCCAATCCTATCTCCTAGGGTTTACCATCTAAGTCAATAATTGAAAAACTTTAAAAAGTCCAATATACTTAAAATAGATATATCTGGGCAAGTGTGATTTAAGTGTTCTTATAGCATCCATTTATACTAGTGGCTAAGGTAATGACACAGAGTCGATCTCAGCTCCCAGGCATGAGACAAGAGAGAGTTTATCAATGCTGCAGGCAGCTTTGAGAAGTAGGGAGCAGGAGATGAGATTTTACAAGGGGCTGTTTGATCATGTATTTATTACAAGATAGTGGCCATTTTTTTTTTTATCTACACAGGGGTGGCAGAGAGCACTGGACAGTAAATTTTGAATGTCCAAGTCTTTTTTTTATAAAGTTTCTGTGTTTAATTCCAGATAAAAATTTGAGTGTGAAGGAGACATTATTATTTGTTTCACCAGAAATTCCAGCAGAAACTGGACAAGATGATACCTTAGGCAGGTGGCTAAGTCTTGTTAGCCTTTTCCACTCAGGATTTGTCTGTTCCAACTACTAAGAATATTCTAAAAACACTTTAGGAAATAGATGTCTGTGACATAAACACACACACACACACACACACACACATACACACACACACACGAGATCTTAGATGGGTGTGGTGGTACTTGTCTGTAATCCCAGCGTTCAGAAAACTGAGTCAAAAGGATTGTGAGTTCAAGGTCAACCTGGGTTATAGAATGTGCCCTGCTGTCCCAAAGTACAAACAAACAAACAGCAGACAAATGCTTTTTTATTTATTACTGGGTTCATTTATGCAGCTGACTTCTGACCTCAATATATCAGATGAAATGATACATTTACTATAAAAGGGACAGAGAGAAATACATTGTTTCAAGCAATGAAAGGTTATAGTTCTTTTGTTTATGTTGTTCGAAGATGCAGCACTTGAAGTGATCTACACACAATGGTTTTGCATGAAAACTAGTCTTAGTCTTTCAGTTAAGGCTATGTTATTTATTTGGGCCTGGATAATGACTACAGAGGTAGAAATAGTTAATGAATACAAGAACAACTTATTTTTAGCAGTCTGGTGTAAATGCCCAAATAATTTGTCAGCAGAATTTTTAAGCCAAGAACCCATCATAAAGCTACCTAGCTCACAGTAGCAGGATAGAGAAGTACTACAGTCCATAGTACAGAAAACACAAGAGCCCTTGAGGTGGCTAGAGCTTTGCAAGCAGGAGAAATAAGGGTGTGGTCTGTCTTTTGTGAACAGCATCCCTTGCTTTGTAATGTAGAAGCAGAAAAACCTGCCTTAGGAAGAAATTCGATTTTTATTTTTATCCAAGTTAGGTACATATCTATTTATGTAAGACCAGAAAATGACTTGTCTTATCAGGAGAAAGTCTCTTGTCACTTCCTCCCTGTCTCGGACTTACCAGAGGCCTCGTTTCTGACTCTTGTGGATGTTCTGTAGCAATTTGACTTTGGAACTCCAAATAATAAGCTACTTTTGATTTTTTCCCTTGGTTTTAGGTTTTGTCTCTAGGAATGCCAGTGGAGAACGGTGGAGTTCTCCGCTAACATCTACTATCTGCTAACTACACAAGCAAGAGTTTCCCTTGTTCGTTCCTCTGATAGCATCTGGTCAGCATTTTTTTTTTTTTTTTTTGCTGAGCTCTGTAGTCATAACTGATATTTATATTACCTTCTAAATGTTGTTCATAGTTGATCCACTTGGGGCTATGTTAAAAAAAAAAAGCCCCTTTGTTTGTTTAGTCTCCTATGGACTGACGGCTAACATCGTCTGCAAATTCTTCACTCCAGCTCCTGACTTCTTTCAGCTTAGTCATTTTCCTGGCATCCTGTGCTATTATCCTTCTGAGCTCTCTATTTAGTGTCTTCCCAAGGCTTCCATCACCTATCATTTTGAGCCTGGTCCCTGTGTGCCCTCCTCTCTTGATTGATGCTCTCGTGTTGGTGGACCACGTCTTCCAGGGCATTTCTGACAAAGGATGGACGAGAGATGCATTTTGAAATGTTTCATGGCTGAGATTTTATTCATTTTTGCCCTCATAGATAATGGTAAAATTCATGCTACACATAACCTTCCTCCTCAAAATTTGATAGAATGACCCCATTGTCTTCTGGGTTCTGAAGTTGCTGTTCGTTTGAATTGATTTACATTCCAGACGTAGTGTTTATAATTCCCCACCCACCCAGAAAAATCTTAGAATCTCCTTGCTCTCTGTGGTCTAGCATTTCACCGCAGTACACATTGCTGTCAGTATTTTGCCTTGGGGTTTAGGAGGCCCCTTTCCTCAGAAACTCATGTCTTTTAATTCTAAGAAAATTTCTTAAGCTATTTCTTTGATGATTTTATCCCCTTCATTTTTACTGTGCATTTTAAACTTGTTAGACCACCTGGCTGATTCTCTATGCATCTTGTCCCCTACTTTTTGCCCCAAAATGCCTTTTGTTTGGGGATTTCTTTTGGCTGCTCTCCAGAATTACTATCCCATTTATTTTTTTTTAGATTTATTCCTATTATTTTATGTGGATGCATTTTTGCCTGCATGCATATTGGGCATCACATGTGTGCCTGGTGCCTTAGTGCCGAGGAGGTGATGAGCCTTCATGTGGGTGCTGGCAATCAAACCTGGGTCCTTTACAGCAATAAGTGCTCTTACCCACTGAGCCAACTCTTCAGCCCGTACCATTGCCCTTTTCAATTCTAGGACCACGGTCTCAGTGTGCAGCTCATGGCGTAGTCTGCTCTGCCTCTATGCAGCAGCTCCTTTCTCCTGTGTCTAGGTAGAGCCCTACATGGAACATGGGTGTAAGCGTCAGGTGGGAATGTGAGAAATGCCCTTTTTACTGCTCCTTTGGACTAGTGGGAGAGCACGCATTTAAAATGCTGCCGAAAGGGTCTGCTCACGCTGAGCTGTAGGTAGGGACAGCCGTAAATCATAAAGAGCATCGCTTACTTGATAGTCCTCTTCCGGGAGAGCCAACTCTTTGCCCACATGTCTACTGTAGCCTACAGTGTGTTGTGTGCGAGTGGAGATATCTCGGAGGAGAAGAAAGAGCCCAGCACATTTCTCCATTTCTCCTGCTCTTCCAGACTCACCAGTAAGATAATTCACTACTTTCCGTCTTGCTGGGGCTAGTGAGAGAACGAATGAAAGCCCCCGGAGAGATGGGAGTGCTAATTCATTGTAGTTGTCTAAACGGAAACCCAAGAATAGGGAAAGGAGATTCCCCTAATGTATGTGTGGATTCCCCTTGTCTTTCTTAATTAACATTTGAAGCCACTCCTGTACACTTAACCCCTTTGGTTATAAGAACATGCTGCAATAATGAGAAACTATTTATGGGGGACAGTGTGGCTCCCAGAAGGGAAAGGATGACACCTAATGTCACAAGCTAAAGTGGGGATAGGTTAAAAAATATGGCTACTGAGAACATTTAGCATCATATCATTATCCCTTTTTTTCTGGTTTAATATTTTGTTCTCAAATAAATATCTATGTATTAAAGCGAGGCTTGGTGGCACACCTTTAGTTCCAGCCCTCAGAAGGCAGAGGCAGGTGGACTTCTGTGGTTTTCAGGCCAGCCTTTGCTATACAGCGAGTTCGAGTCCTGGGACAGGACAGGGTCACACAGAGAGACCCTGTCTAAAACAAACAGAAAACCAGTTAATGTCTATGTATTGAAATGCATGTTGATATCACAAAAGCTGTCTGCATTGACGTCCATTTGTGTAGGAGGATTGGCAGACCCTGTTTCTCTGTACATCTTACCTGTTGTTGGGAGGTCCGGGGAGCTAGCACCGCAGTTGCACTGAATCTGTGCCTGTCACCTGTGCTTATTAACTGTGTAATTTGGTTATTGTATAAAACAATGGAATATGAGTGAGAACAGAAAACTATCTCAGGAAAAAAAAAACCATTTCAAGTCTTTGATAAGCCATACACAGGAAAGTTTGCTAAACATACCCACAGTTCAGTTAGGCATGAATGAGATAACCCTAAAAAATGGAGGAACACCCTGAAAAGCTAGGGTTCTTTATTCTGAGTGCTTTGTTGGTGGTATTAAATTCTTGCTTCAGCTTAAACTAGAACTAGATGACAACATGTGTTGTGGGTTTCGATTATCTGAGAGAAACAATGCCCCGCACCTGACCTTGGGCAAGAGGATTTCCTTTTGGGAGTAAACCATATACTCGACATAAAATGGTCAGGACTGAAAAGAACCAAAGTCTAAACAGGTAGATGAGTGTTGATCTCTGACACACTTGCTCAGCCACATATGGAAAAATTAATCAGAAGCAGTGGTAGAAATAGGGGGAGAAGCAAGATAAAGAGGCAAAGCAGGAATGTAAAAGCATAAGGACCATGAAAACCAGGTCATCCAGGACTTTGGGGTGCTAATTCTTTGGCTTCAGGGTGCAGTCTGTTTTATCCTAGGGCAGGGATGGCTCTGCAAAGGATGTTTAGGGTCCAACATCCAGTACCTTTGGATGCTTGAATCACCCCCACCCCACTTCTCTGATTCTTATTTCCTCCTTTGTAGCATCCCACTGCTTATAATTTGGCTCCCCAGTTAGCATGCCTAGATGCAGGAGATATGTCAGAGCCACTCACGGCTCTGACAATCTGTTTATAAACACCTTGTAGGCTCGGTGCCCAATGTGCCAGCAGAAACGGGTTGTCTACATATGGCTGTTGAGACACACTGAACTCTAGACACTTGATACAAATTGATAAGGGATCCTTAGTAGACAGCCAATCAGAGCTCCATGCTCCCCCCCCCCCCCCCCCCCCCCCCCCCCGCGAGAAGCCCACTCTTGGAATCCATGCTCTTCAAACTTGCCCAGCCTTCTCCTCTTGTTGGCTATTTTACGAGATACTCGGCCTGTGATTTTTCCCATTGAAGGGGCTTGATCTACAATGAGGGCTCAAGTTAGTAATTAGGAGTTTCTTTGAGAGCTTCTTTATTGAGACATCTTGGGATTTTTCTAAAATCCCAAATGTATAATTACATTTCCAAAAGAAGTAACACCTACTCTCACTGTTATGGGGTTCAGGAATTTTGCTGTGTCCCCAGACCATGTTTCCTAAGGTGCTGCTACCCTGTGCACGAAGCCTTTCTGTAGTTTTAGAAATGTCCGTCACAGCCTGACACCCTGAGCTAATGCGCCTAGTGAACGGCAAATCAACAAGAGGCCGGGCTGCCATGCAGAATGGCAAGGCTGTTTGAGCACAGCCTGCAATTTGTTTTATGTCTTTTAGCACCTCAACTTTTACAAAGAGCACACATATCTCAGAGGGCTGGCACGCATCACAAGAAGGCGGTTTACAGTGCCCAGGCTTCTGAGGTTCTCCTCGCAGTCTGTGTAAGAGGCAAATACAGTTCTCCTGATCAGGGGCTCTGTAAGCCAAGAACCAGCGGATCGACTGGGCAGTGGCCAAGTCCCCATGTCACTGCAGCCCGTGACACCCTTAGGTCACGGGCAACAATCTCTTAAAGCAGTGTAAAGCCACTTATATTCGACGGCATGACTACAAAATGAAAGACCATGAAAAGCAAATGTGTGTGTGTGTGTGTGTGTGTGTGCGCGTGCGCGCGCGTGCGCGCGCGCTGGGATCTTAGTCTCTGTTCCTCTGTGTGTGTGTTGGGCCTCCTTCAAAATAATGTTTGTAAATGAGCACAGAAGAAGGTGTGTACTCATGGCTGATTTGCCAGAGGAATGTTCTCTCTGATCCCATCTACTGCTTTCCCTGGAGAAGGTGTTTACTGTGTTATTAAGAAAGAGAAGCAGTCATCATTGTCCCCTGTCTGTTTCCATTTGTCTGTTTTTTAGGCAGGGTCTCACAATGCAGCTCAGGTGGCCTAGAGCTCACTATGTAGCCCAGGCTGCCCTGAAACTTATGGCAATCCTCCTGCATCAGTCTCCCATGCACTGGAATTACAAGCACAAACCACCCTGCCCAGCTCTTCCTGCTGTATAGCCTTCACTCAGATTTCACCAATTGTTGATATGTTGTCTTTTTCTCTTAACATTTCACATACTTCCCCTCTCTTTCCTATCGCTTCTGATTTCCGATGTATGTATGTACATATGCATGTATTAATAATCAATAAACCATCCTTCTACCCATTCATCCCTTGTCGATCTATATCTATTTAATTTTCAGATAAGGTCCCCTTGTATAGCCCAAGGTAGACTTGATTCCTCTACCCTTGACTGTCTGGGATTGAACACTATTGAGATGTGTTTGTGTAAACATACATACGTACAAAATTACAAAGACAATAGAAAGATTATGTTATGAAACATTTGAGAACAATTTAACAGAACTATGCTCTGTATCACTAAACTCGTTTCTTTTTTTTTTTTTTTTTTTTGCCACAAAGTCTCATTGAACACAGTCTGGACTCAGATTTTGAGGATGACCCACACAGTGCTGAGATTACCAGTGTACACCGCTGTGCCCAGTTTTTTTTTTTTTTTTGTTTTTCGAGACAGGGTTTCCCTGTAGTTTCTAGAGCCTGTCCTGGAGCTAGCTCTTGTAGACCAGGCTGGCCTCGAACTCAGAGATCCGCCTGCCTCTGCCTCCCGAGTGCTGGGATTAAAGGCGTGCGCCACCACCGCCCGGCTTCGCTGTGCCCAGTTTTGTGTGGAGCTGAGGAGCAAACCCACGGCTGTGGGCACTCTAGGCAAAGACTACAGACAGACTCACATCCCCAGCTTTCTTAAAACATTTAAGAACAAGGGTGTTTACATAAACAGCTGCAGTAGTGGGCCTGAAAACAAGAGTCTTAATGCAAACACAAGCTGCTATCTAATCTAACCACAGTCCTGAAGTGAAATGTCACCACCTGTCTCTTGATGTCCTTACAGAAGATCTTTCAGTTGTATTTTAAAGAGCATGGGTGGGTCACGCATCCTACCATCACCTGGGTTGGATCTGTCGCTGCTTCCTCCTTACCAGATAGATGCACTTTGCCCGTCTGTATATTTCTGGCCTTCTGTGTGTTCCATCAGGAGGCTGCTGTGTCTGTGTCCTCATAGTGATGCTGCTTCCTATCACTTGCTTGGGGTGTTGTTTGCTAAGTTTCGCTAAGTTAAAATTATTGTGCCTTTCCCTTTTATCCACGGTTTCATCTTGGGATTTAGCTACCCACAGCCATGTGGTTTGAAAATTTTAAATGAAAATTTCCGCAAGCAAACAATTCTTAAGTTTTAAGTTACTTTTGTTGTAGTATATTGATATAATTGTTCTGTTTTATTATTATTACTGTTGTCCATCTGTCACAGTGTCTAACTTAGAAGTTAAGTTTTATCATAAGTATGTATATTTATGCTTTTCTACCCAACTTTTGGGAATGCTTTGGGATCTGGGAATGTACCTCCTGTGGATAAGTGGCGACCATGAATTAGGTAGTTTACAAGGAAATATTCAAGACTATATAAACTGTCCAGTCTACATCTGCGATCGCCTGGTTGTTTCTGCCTGTTGTCAGCCTGTTGTGCTTGGGTGACTCACACATTGTTTCTCTCCCCAGTGGTTATCATGTGTGCCAGTGGCGACACCATTCGGAGTATCATGTTGGCAGTGCACAGACACGGCATGACTAGCGGAGATTACGCCTTCTTCAACATTGAGCTCTTCAACAGTTCTTCCTACGGTAACCGCTTCTAGCTTCTCCAGCTCTGCTCAAGTGTCAGAAAGAGGAGTGAGGAAGAGTCAAAAGCTTTAGCGAGGTCCGTAGATGCGATTTCAGTTACCATGGGAACTGCATTTGGTTTTGAAAATTCATGATCCTGAGCACTTCCACGGTGCTTCATAGTTTCTCAAGCTTTTCATATTTTCCAAGAACCCAGTGGGAGCAAAGGACACCATGTACCTAGGGTGTGAAGGAAATTTTGTGTGGGTCAGCATAGTCCATTCCTAACTCCCCAGGAACATACATGCAGACACCAGATGTTCTTGTCATGACGGATTGCCAGAATAATTTAAGTGTGATTTGGGATAGAATTTTAGGTAGCAGGAACAGATTAGAACTATAGGATATGAATTCTGAATTCATATGAATATTCATATGAATATGCCAAGGTGTGCTATAGTTAGCACATAGCACATAGTTATTGCATCATAAAACTTTTAGTAATAATATGTAAATATATTGTTTATTCATATTATGTGTGTGTTTCTTATAGGCTACAATAGGAAATAGAATAAAGAACACTGCGGTTTGAGACAGAAGCATTTGGAAGTCTTTGTTCCTAACCCTCCCTTCTTGTAGCTTACTGCATGTTTATTCTTTCTTAAGTAGAATTTCATGAGCTACGGACATATAGGGTGAAGACATCTTGGATTCTTTATAATGGATTTAGGGAAACTCCCAAGGTCTGTGTAATAGAGGACTAATTTTTTTTTTATAAAGTAAGTGTTTATCTGTATCTTGGTGTTTTGCCTGCATGCATGTCTGTGCATCACATGTGTGTGATGCCTGAAGAGGCCAACAGAGGGCATTGGATACCCTGGGAACTAGCATTACAAACCATTGTAAGCCACATGGATGCTGGGTTTTGAATCTGGCTCCTCTGGAAGAGCAGCCAGGGCTCTTAACCACTGAGTCATGTCTCCAGCCCCCACGTAATGGAAGGAAGCTTAAGGGGCTCATTATGATCACAAATACAAAGCCTTTCCTCCCACTGTAGTTAGGACTATCTCGGAAGTCGACACTTGAGGATTTTTTTTTTCTTTTTTACAAACATATACACTGACTGCTCAAGGCCACACAGCTCTTCCGAGAGCTTGCTGATGATGTATAGTTATTTAGATAGGATCCAAGCCTTTAAACATTCACTGTGGTTTCCTGCCCCCATTTCCTGGCTTACTTAAGCAGTGATCACTGTGTATATACAGATAATATAACACACTTCTGGGGAATAAAGAAAAGCTGATGAAACAGAACTAACCGCTGCTTCCTGTAATGGATAGCCCTGGCCATGTGGTGCTTGCAGGATAAATGCAGTATTGCATGCTACACGCTACCATTATGGTCCTTCCGTCCCTCTTTTCTGTTAAGCAGGATGTTGTCCTCACTTACTGACTTAAGGCCAGAATGTCATAATCCCAGGGGCTGCAACACTGAGTTCTTTAACACAGGGGGAAAAACAGGTTAAAGGGAAAACATCTATTCTTTCTTACAAGATGAAAAACAGAATTTAAAGTGATGTGTAAGAGTGCATGCTATAAACAGACAAGCACATTTACATGCATTGTGCACACAGTTCTAATAATAAAGGCTACAACTAGGATTCCTTTATCTGTGGATAAAACTTGTGCTGCTTTCCCCTGTTATTATAATAAGCGAGCACTGCTGAAACTTTGGAAACTCTATAAAAACAACTGGAAGAAAATAAGCTAAAATTCTACCACTCAGATAAAAAGTTAAATTGCAACTTCTTAGAGGTATATATCTTAAAGAAAAAGGAAATACATATTTTTGTCTATTATATGTATGTATATTTCACAAGAATATTTCTCAAAAAATGATCATATTATGGTACAACTACCTAGTACATCTTTAATTAATCACTATTTCTTAACACTACTCCCGCCCCTTGTTATTAAGAACATCACATTGAATAGTCTGAGACATATATACACTTACAGTCACACAGTTAGACATATATTATATATTATGTAATATAAATTCCTAGAAGAGCAAATGCTGGCTCAGTTGTTATATGCAAACATTGACAGTAATTGGCAAATTTCCTCATACAGAGGTTTTTACCAATTTATAGTTTTGGACAATGATGAAATTTTCTGTACTGCTATATCCTTTATCAATTTTGCAAAATATATCTTTATCAGGATTTATATTTTTGTTCATAAGAAAAGTTTCTGTAGTTTAATTTTTAATCTATTATTCTAAGTGTGTGTGTGTGTACACTTGCTGTGGTGTGTGTGTACACTTGCTGTGGTGTGTGTGTGTATGTACACTTGCTGTGGTGTGTGTGTATACACTTACTGTGGTGTGTGTGTATACACTTGCTGTGGTGTGTGTGTATACACTTACTGTGGTGTGTGTGTATACACTTGCTGTGGTGTGTGTGTATACACTTGCTGTGGTGTGTGTGTACACTTTCTGTGGTGTGTATGTGTATACTTGCTGTGGTGTGTGTGTACACTTTCTGTGGTGTGTATGTGTACACTTGCTATGGTGTGTATGTGTACACTTGCTATGGTGTGTATGTGTACACTTGCTGTGGTGTGTGTGTGTGTACACTTTCTATGGTGAGTATGTGTACACTTGCTGTGGTGTGTGTGTGTATACACTTGCTGTGGTGTGTGTGTATACACTTACTGTGGTGTGTGTGTATACACTTGCTGTGGTGTGTGTGTGTGTACACTTGTTGTGGTGTGTGTGTGGAGCTCAGAAGACAGTTTTATGGAGCTTTTTCTCTCCTTCCATCTTTGTGTGAGTTCTGGGGACTTTTTATTTTTTTTGAGACAGAGTCTCTCTGAGTATCCCTGGTTATCCTGGATTTCTCTTTGTAGACCAGGCTGACCTTGAGCCCACAGAGATCCGCTGGTCTGTCTCCCAGGTGCTGCATTAAAGGTGTATGATACTCTGCCTGGGCAAAACTGACTACTTTAGCTTGAGCAACCGGTGACTTTTAGACTTACAGAAAACTTGCAAAAATCATAGAGTTCATGTATATATCTTAATATTTAAATTATGTATTTATACATTAAAACCTTAGTCTATGGATCCAAGTTT
This sequence comes from Arvicola amphibius, assembly GCF_903992535.2. Classification (NCBI taxonomy): domain Eukaryota; kingdom Metazoa; phylum Chordata; class Mammalia; order Rodentia; family Cricetidae; genus Arvicola; species Arvicola amphibius. The sequence continues at coordinate 22,318,293 of NC_052049.1, forward strand.
TTGTTATCTCTTTATTTTTTTTGTTTTAGATTTACATCTTAAATGTTATGTGTGCGGGTGTTTGCCTGGCATGAGTCTATGTGCCCACTGAGGGCAGCAGGCATCTGGTTGTGAACCACCTTATGCTGGGAGCCAAGCTCAGGTCCTCTGCAAGAGCAGCCAGTGCTCTTAACTGCCAAGCATCTCTTTACCTCCAGTTTCGTTTTCTTTAATTGCAAAATGATTTCACACAAATCACAATGAATTCTCGATGTTTCTGATTAAATCTGCATTATTTTACATGTTACCGTACATTTTCTCAGACTTTGAGTTCTAATCTCAGTCATCCTGAGAGACTGACCCCTGTACTGTCTTTCTGCTAAGACTTAAGAGTTAACAGTGAGTTAACCTGCCCTCCCTTGCAGCCTTAGTCTGTTCGAATGATACACCAGGCTGAGCAACAAGTCAACACAGGAGAGAATGTATGTTAAATGCCCCCCTCCCCCCCATCTTAGGAAACATAATAACTATTTAACAAATATTTGACACTCTGATTGTTAGTCTTAGTTTGCTTGGACATGGGACTTTAAAAACTGTACAGCTTTGAACTTTTCTCTGATGCTAGTTTTATTTCGTGTGATACATTCTGCTGCTGCGGCCACCCACTCTCAGCTAATCCACCCTACAGGGCTACGTGCATTATGAATCACACCTGCGAGTGAGTAGTCCCTCAACTAGAGTGGCGCAGATGTAGAGAATTCTTTGACCTGAAAGAGCTCTGGAGGAGGAAGGTTCACATTAGGGATCTGTCAAGAAGGACATTACCGTTACAAGCTTCTTACGTTTTCTGTGTCCATTTTCAATTATGGAAGATTGTGGCCGGGGCTGCAGGGGCATGGCTTAATGCTAGTCAAGCTAGGTCAAAGACAGCAGATATGAGATCCTTCCAGGTGACTCTGCTCTTTTTGTTGGTTTTTATCCAGGGGTAGACAATCTCAAACAACCGGAAGCTAGAGCTAGAGCTTCCGGTTGTTTGAGAATAGCTACCCCTGGATAAAAACAGGTCAGAAACTGCGTTCTCAGTTGGACTCCCCAAAATCAAAACCGGTGAGAGATTCTGGGAGGTGGGAGGGATGGGGGGGTGTTGTGTGGTGCCTTTCTGCGTCTTCCACAGACCCTGAAGTGTCTTCTTCCTCAGAGCAGGACTGACCAATGGAATCATACAGTGGACAGACTCACCTAAACCAGCATTCGCGAGTATCATTATGAGGGTCTTCTTTGATAATTTAAACCCCCATAATCAGAGCTGTAATTCCAAAAGGTTCTTCAACATCCAGCTTTCCCGACAGCCCCTCACACAAACTGTATACCAGTTCTAGAGAAGGGTTCTCAACCTTCCTCAGCAGCGACCCTTTAATACAGTTCCTCATGCTGTGGGGCCCTCCAACCATAGCATGTTTCGTCTCTACTTTGTAACTGTAAGTTTGCACTCTTATGAATCGCAATGTAAATATCTGATTTGCAGGATGTCTATCTAATATGTGACTCAAAGAGGGGTCATGACCCACATGTTGCGAACTGTAGAGGCCCCGCATCCGTTTTCACTGGTACTTTTAGAAAACATAGTTGAGAGCGTGTCTCTTCTCTTATTACTAAAAGTCTCAGTCTCGGTGAGCCCTCAGAATTATCCCCAGACTTGCCCAAATTTTATGGCCACAAGAGTTCAGCGCATAATACAACATGGGGGAATGAAAGTGTTTGAAGGGATTTAAAAAACTGAACTTAAAAAAAAAAAACCCTAAAGAGTAGACAGTTGTATTGCCCTACAGATGTTGTCACAGCATCTACTGGCATTTCTCTCTAGTTGTATTACCCTCCTCACCGCCGTCTCCGAAGGGGTAGAGTGGGAAGCTACTAGCGCAATCCCATCCGCAACTGTGGCTGCACTCACCTCGCCTTCCTGAGAACTCAGCAGGAATTCAGGTGAGGCAGAGAGTCAAACGCAGACATAAAAGGAGGGATTGAATTTATAACGCTTTGCCACAAAGATGATATATGTACACGAAAGTCAGTTTGGAGCAGAGGGAAAAGACAGGGATTCTCATATAATCCCTTGGCTGGAGTGGTTGCCTGGCAGCATCTCAGGACGTCTTCTCTTCTTCTTGGGCTACCATTTTCTTTTGAATCCATGTGTTGTGCACTACAGATGTTGTCTTAAATCTTGGAGTGCCTCAGCTTTGAGGAGCCGAGCCTAGATGGGACAGGGATCTGGGCCTGGCTTGCATTTGCTCGTACTTCTGTGATTGATCTCCTAGTTCCTTGGTTTCCTCATCTGGAAGGTATCACTGTTCAAGGTTTTCCGTAGGGTTGCTGTGAGAGTAGGAGCGCGCAATGCTACAGGCAACGCGGCTTGTACCGAACCGTGAGCCATGCTGTTGGGGGTGTCTGGGAGCCTGGCACTGTAGGACACTGGGCCTGTGTAGACTGGGTAAGACGAGGCACGATGGGTGCTTTGCTTTCCCTTACGGTCACTGGAGCTGAAGAGCTACAGTGGTCGGCAGGCAGGGTAGATGAATGGGCAGATTATGGTTTCCAGATATTCCTTCATGTCAGGTGACATACGTTGAAGGTCTACTGTGTGCTCAGTCCTTGGTAGGTGCTGGGAGCTGCAGGATGTCACAGACTTGCTAAACACAGACTGTCTTCCCTTTCATACATGTTCTGGATGTTCTTCACTCAGTGCAAGCTTGAATTTCTGTAATATTAAAATCTGTCCTTCTTCCCTCCCCCTCCTCTCCCTCCCCTCCCCTCCCTCTGTTCTTTTCTTCTTCTCTTCCCCTCTTTCCTTCCCTGTCATGTCCCATCCCCCTTTTGTGGTACATGGTGTTGCTTAGTTGCCCAGACTGGCCTCAGACTTGCCATCTTCTAGCAGGTATATAGGTATGCACCTCTACATGGGCTCGCGACGTTCTGTTTTGTGTGGCCTGGGTAGTCGCTGGTCACATGCCACACGCGGCGGACTATTGAACATTTGAAATGGGGCACATGCGGTGAAGGAATAGAATTTTCAGTTAATTTGGATTTAAATGGTGACACGCACAGCCGGTGGCCGCTCCATGGGATGACGTAGCTCTAGCACAGCCCGGGATGGTTTCTAACTACTCCTTTCTGGAAATCTTATGCTCCTGGCTTGGAGGCCACTGTTTACTTTCTGGTTCTGTTAGTGCCTCTGTACCTCCCAACTATTTCTGTTCACTAACAACAGGCTGTGCTCAGCCCTCTCCTTTTCCTCCTACAGTTTCTTCTTTAGGGTAGACAGCCCCTGGGCTCCAACCCTGATCTGGGTAGAAATGACACCCAATGCCTTTTCTAGCCTGTACTCCCTCTGGCTTCAGACTTGTTTCTAACCTTAGCCTGGCAGTATCTTGTAGGCATTCTGCAGTCAGTTTGGATCTGCAGTGACATTAACACCACCGTTTCTCCCCATCCTTTTCTTCACTCAGCTTCTCTCCTAAGGCCTGTCACTGTCTCTCTTCTTCCCTTGGCATCCTTTGAGATGCAGTTTCCTCTCTGTTGACCTGCCCTCCCTCACCACTGTAGAGTTTGGGATTCCTCCCGTACGGTTGTCTTCTTTTCATTCTCATGGGTTCTATTTCTTTTTGTGATTATAAAAGCAGAACAATATTTATTTTTGAAAAAAAAATTGCTGTTGTATCAAAAATGCCAGAAAATTAATAAAATAAAATAAAAAGATATAAGAAAAGGAAACTTCTTGTGAGCTTGACCTCCTGGAGGCCCGTTTTGTGTTTCTGGCATGTGACCTGCCACACATGACCTCTCTTACCCTCTTGCTTGGTTTACTGTGGCTGCGAATGCTGTGTCTCCCCATTCTAATCCGCTGCTATTTCCTAAGGCACGGTCCTCATCCTGCTGTTCTTCTGTTCCGCTCGTAAATCTCCAGAGGCACCTAGTCGTCTGCTGAATCAGATTTGTCCCCACTGATGGAACACCATACCACATCGGTCTTTGCTTTACTCGGGGTGTGGGAGAAGAGCTCACTGAAGAAGTTATGGTTGTGATACCTACTTAGGTTGTTTGAATTTATTCAGCATTATAATTTCTATTGCTTTATTTTAGAAAACGAAACCCTTAAGGTTATTAATTTTAGGTCCTGTTTGATGGCATTATTAGACCGTATGAAACATACGTTCTTCCTGTTTCATTTGCTGCGACAATTGTTGTTATAGTTCTACATATCTTTTCTATCATAGCATAAGGCCCCACAAGGTTAAGAATTTCCCTTTTTAAGTTCCTAGAGAAAACTGAACTCTTATCCATTGATGAAAAACTCTAATTCTCTTTGCCTAGAAAAATCAGTTCATATAAGCACGCCTACTTAGCCCTCTTCAACCTAGTGTGGGGATCAAATTCAGGCATTATGGTATGGTAGGGAAGTAGCTTTAGCAGTTAAGAGTGTGTACTACTCTTGTGGAGGATGTGAGTTAGGGTCCTAGCATTCATATTTGGCAGTTCAACAATCTCCCGTAGCTTCAGTTTGAGGAGACGAGTGCTCTCTTTTGGTCTCTGCAGGCATGGGTGCATGCACACATACCCATCATTAAAGAGAAACACAACTGAAAACAAGAACATTATTTAATAAATGCTTCTTGTGTGTCTGTAGGAAGTGGGTCTTTCCACGGGGACTCTTGGACTTCAGGGTCTCCCACTGGCAACTGCTGTGCTGTCCGGGTCTTGGCGACTGAGAACCTGTCTGGGTTCCCCGGCATTTGACGGAAGCACAGTCCACTGGCTCTAGAGCCAGGCCTGAGTTCTCTTAGGATTTGAGAGGTCACAGAAGAGGAAGAGGAAGTAGAAGAGCAAGTAAAGGAGGAAGAGGATGGCTTTTGTCAAATTTTGTTTGGTAGTGTTTGAAATTTTAATTTTGTGGTCATTGAGCATAGATTTGGTCTTTGACAAACTATGTTCTCAGCTCTGTTTTATTTACCTTTAGTAGCTCCCCGGGCATAGTAAGCAATTAATATTGGTTGCTATTATTAGGATTCTGATGAATCCACAAACACATTCTCCACTTCTGCCTTTCCTCATCTTCCAGACTGAGATCCATCTTCCTGCTGGATGCTATACACGTTTGCACCTTTGCCCAGTGGTGTCAGTTCTGCCAGATCCGCCTTTCCACCTTCTTCTCCACCTATTAAAATCCTATTTACACATTTAGGACCAGACTAATATCTTGTCTTCACATGAGATGGCTCCTGGTTGGAGTTTGTTGCCTCTTTCCTCTTCTTTGTTCTTCTGTACCCCACCCCTATGGGTATTACATGGTTTAAATCTCTTTCTCAAATTTGGTGGAGACTGTTGAAGACATTTCCAGTGTTCTCTATGGCTGTTGAGTTGTGCCTGTACCGTGCACATAGTTCAGATGCATATGGCTCAGGCTGGGGTGAGATCCCAGAATCATTCATTCTTCACTGACCTTCTAGGACTGCAGAGTGAGTACCATAGACCTGTCCATGTGCCCAGAGGTCCCATGAGTTCCCAGCGGTCTCATGACTGAGCTGTGAGGCTCGAGCTCTCCTTGCAGATTGGGGCTTGAGGTGTACAGTTAACTTTATGGCACTCTGTCAGGCTGTAATACTGTTTTCAGGGGGCTCCAAGGTTTATAATGAGGATTCCTTTGAAACACAGCTTATTATCATAAGACAGAGGTCCACTTCGTCTTCAAGCCACAAAGATGAAATCAAGAAAAGACAATGCTACCTTCCCAGATGATTGACATTTACTATGTGAGGCAAGAGCTGTGAAGCAGAAGGCTGCTCATGTCCCTGTGCCTCAGTTTCCTTACCTGTCAAATAGAAAGGATACAATGATGATTGAGTTTATGTATAACAAGTGTTTAAGATATCTATTATCCATCCATCATCTATATATTTATGAATGTATCTATCATCTATCTTTTGTTATTTATACTCAAAATACTCATTACACTTTGCATACTGATTTAGCATTGTTTAATGAGTAATTTTGATGCTGCTGCCAATACCACACAGATATAAGCCCTCAAGTCCATGCAAACCACTTTTATTCTGGAGAGAGGACAGAAGTATCAGTAACCTTCAACTTCTAACCATGCTAATTTAGTCTGCATGTAGTCCATCCTCATGCCTTACTGTAACCTGCCATTTCAGGCCCGAATAGCATAATAAATAGACTTGGCTCGCCTCCATAGTGGAGTGTGGGATTGAATGTAAGTATGAATGGAAAGGAACAAGAACTTCCCTTTGCTTCTGCAGGGCCGCAGTTCCGGGGGCACAATAACAATTGCAGTTCCGTGGTTATTCTAAGACAATTGCATCAACTGAGCTTGTCTGTCTCTCACATTTCAAAGGAACATGTGTCCGAAGAGACTCCTTCTTCTTTAATGATTTTGACGTTGTCACATTAGACCTAAGTGCAAAACTATGACAATGCCTCTTGCCTCAGCTGTCCAAAGTTCCACGTAGGGACACAGTGCAGTTGAAAAGAGAGAATGGTCTCTTTATGGTGACTGGCTTGGAATTATAAATATTTTTATTTCCCCCGTAGGAGATGGCTCGTGGAAGCGAGGAGACAAACACGACTTTGAAGCTAAGCAGGCATACTCATCCCTCCAGACAGTCACCCTACTGAGGACCGTGAAACCTGAGTTTGAGAAGTTTTCCATGGAGGTGAAAAGTTCTGTTGAGAAACAAGGGCTCAATGAGGAGGATTACGTAAGTGCTTGATTATGAGCCTCGCCCTTCAGCATCCTGAAAACAGGCTTCTAATTAAACCAGAGGTGACAAAGTATCCCATTTCTGAGCCATTCAGAAATTCCGAGTTTAAGTCTGAATGTCACTGTTGCCGTGTGTGTGTATCTGTGTGTGTGTGTGTGTGTGTGTGTGTGTGTGTATGTGTGTGTTTTCCTGGCTGCTTCTCCTCTCCCCCACCCCCATCCCATCATCATTCCTGCCATTCACTTACACTTCTCCTTTGCAACAGCTGCAGGATGGAAAACTGCCTTTTCCTGGGGACCTGTAACTCAGAGCGGGGTGTCTGTAGACTCCCAGCATTTACTAAGCAAGGAGGGTATTGGGAGGAGGCAGTTGAAGGCATGCCCAAGTTTTGCACGCCTAATTTGTCCAAACCTTGGTGGCAGAGATATTTTAGGTTTTGGAGGCTCTTTCTTTTGGTTGGTCTGCTCCTGTCTGTGGCAAGCTGCTTCCTACTTGGGAGTTCTAGGCCTTCCCACTCCAGTGGGCTCTTGTTGCTAAGTCATTTTAAAGAAGCTAACTCCTAGGCTAAGGGTCAAGCCCCTCCCTGGGTGTTATTGTTCAGGCAGTCTTTGGCACTTTTAACTATGTTTTTGAGCTGTCCACAGTGTTGTAATGGCGAACCCTTTCTTTCTTGGGGCAAGATGAATAGCAGGCTTTCGAGTTAGTAGGCTAGGGTGTGTGTGCTGGTCTGTCTTCCCTGCCAATAATGAAAACATAAAGGTATTTTATGTTTGCCTCTGTGTTATTTTACTTAATGGTCCATATTAGCTTTGTTATTGAAAACTCAATGACAGCGTTGTTTTGTCTGGATTCCTCCCTGAAGTTGTTAAAGTTCAATTATTTCATCATATGCCATCTGACATTAATGAGACTCATTGGACAACAGCTGGCTTCTCCATATTCCTCTTGAATATTCTGTACTGTCACTTACCCTTGGTCAGAAAACTAAACCTCATTTCAATTATAGTCCAAGCAAAATCTCACTAAGGAGACATTGGTACTGCGGCAGTCCTTCATATTTTCAAACCTGATTCTAGGGTTTTCTAAAGTGTTTGCATCTGTGAATTATAGTCCTGCCTCTCCATGCTGTATTTAACTTTTAAAATAAATACATTTATAATTAAGTAGAGATTGAGATAATTATAATAATTTATTCTAATTTTGAAGATACTTTTTCCTTTTCTTGTCTTGTTTTTTTTCTGAGTCAAACCCAGGGTTGTGTGCGTGCATGTGTGTGTGTGTGTGTGTGTTCCACCAGTCAGCCCTCCACTTTCCTTTTTCATGTAGTGCTTTTGAGTACCAGTTGCTCCTAAGGTTAAGTTGTGGGAGAGAGCGAAAGAAGCAGAGCCAGGAGCCTAGTCCCTCAAGGACTCTAGCCCAGTGCCGTGGGAGACGCCTCATGGGTCTGAAGGCTCAGGCAGACTCAGCTTTCCTCCAGGTCCTTTAGCTTTTTGTATTTGCATTCATGGGCTATGCTATCTGTGTGTTCAGAACCTCACTGCACAGAGCCTAGCATGGGCTCTGCAGCTCTTTCTTTATCTCTTACCCAGCAAGTCTGGTGGCCCCATTAGCTCTCATCTGCGCTATGCTTCCCCCCCACCCCTGCCCAGACAATCATATGTTCTCTGAGCAGGGTCTGATTTGTTTCCTTTCAATGCTTCTATTACTTAATGTTTATGCTAATGTGTCCACGGCTGAACTAAAATTGCATTTAGTTGAATTAAATTATTAAATTAAGTATGGTGAATGAAAATAAAATATATTAAATTATAAGTTCTATGGCACTGGCGAGGATCCCAACATGGTCCAGAGTTGTCTGAACAGCTATAATGAAAGAGTACGCAACAGATTTTTATCTGTTTGTGTTGCTACAAACGGCATCTTTTTGTCCGGCGGATGCACAAAGCAAGGTGCTTACTGTTGGGGGTTGAGAGGGTAGCTAGACTGAGAGATCCTCTTTCATTTTTCTTTGGTGGCAGTTTTCTGCTTTTCTTAAATGACACACTTTCTTAGGACAACTGAAGCAGAAAATGGCACAAGCATTAAGGATTGCACTGTCCAGCGTGAGGAAAGGACGTGTGCCTTTGAAGTTTTGTCTCAGCATTGGAAGCTGAATGAAATCCCCGATTTTGTGTTTATTAGAGTCACATTCATATTAGCATGTCGCCAGAGCCCCTGCAAAAGTTATAATATTTTCAAAAATGGAAATGTATGAGATTAAACTTTTTTTTTTTTTTTTGGTCTTTTTCGAGACAGGGTTTGTCTGCAGCTTTTAGAGCCTGTCCTGGAACTAGCTCTTGTAGACCAGGCTGGTCTCGAACTCACAGTGATCCGCCTGCCTCTGCCTCCCGAGTGCTGGGATTAAAGGCGTGCGCCACCACCGCCCGGCTAAACTTTTTTTAGACAAGCTGTACTTCAACATTGGAAGGACAGAATAACAATGATTTCTTTTAATAGTAAAATGATTGGACTATTTTAATGGTACAATGATTTATATTTTTGTTTACTAAACTTAGGCGGGTTAGTTCATTTTTTATGTGTGTGTGTGTGGGCATATGTGTGCTCAAGCATGTGTGCCTGTGTGTATACATGTATGCTGAGGTCAACGGTTAATGTGGGATGTCTTCCTTACTTTCCATTTTGTGTCATTGAGACAGCATTTATCACGGAACCTGTTGCTTGTTGATTCAACTAGACTGGCTGGTCAGTAACTCCCAAGGGTCTTTCTGTCCCTGCCTTCTGTAATCTGGAATTATAGGTACCTGTGGCTGGATTTTTACATGGGGGCTGGAGGATGGACTCAGGCCCTAAACTTTTGCAGTAAGAACTCTACCAAATGAGTCATCTCCATAGCTCCAACTAATACAACTTTGTTTTTGTAAAATTGGTCTTCGTCTCCATCGCTTGCTCCCTCTTAAAAATATTAACAGTTTAATTAAGAAAAACAGGGGAAGGAGAGTCATTTCCTATTGAGGATGTGGCCAAGAGTAGGTTTCCCATGATCCATTGGAGAGCGTGTATATGCAGGCAGCCATAACTGGATGCAATGGGTTATAGAAAAAGACATGCAGTTGGGAAGAAGCATGCTTGGAGACATGAGGAGATTAGAGGTGGGTGGGAGGCAGGTAGGATCATTTTTTATTGTGCAGGTGTATGAAATTCACAAAATGAAGGAAAACAGTGAAAAATAAACAGGGTGTAAGATGCTACACAGAGAGATCCCTGCGTAGACTGCCTGGTTTCTCCATGGTGACATTTGGGGAGATTATGTACAAGATGACAGCCAGTTTACTGACACTGAGAAACTCACTCAGAATCCTCATCATTTCTTGTTTTACTTATGCTACTGTGTGTGGTAAGCTTTATGCTTTGTCCCCTGTGTGGATTTTCATGTTTGAATTCCATCCAATCCCTTGATTTTGTTTTTAATGTCTGAGACAGGATCTCATGTGGCCCAAGCTAGCTTTGAAATTGCTATGTAGTTAAAGATGTCTTTGAGCTCCAGATATCCCTGCTTCAACCTTGCAAGTGCTGGGATTACAGGTGTTGTCCACCATACTGGGCTCTATGACTGCTGTGACAATCATGTTCTTTATTCTATTGTGAAGTTATATGTTAGTTGCTTTTCTCATTGCTGTGTGTGGTGGTTTGATAAGAATGGCCTCCACAGACTCATATATTTGAATGCTTGGTCACTGGGGAGCAGCACTATTTGAAAGGATTAGAAGGATCGGGAGGTGTGCTTTTATTGATGTAGAGGTGACCTTGTTGGAGAAAGTGTGTCATTGGGGTTGGATCTACAGTTTTAAAAGCCCATGCCAGGTGAGATGTTTGTTCTCTCTCTCTCTCTCTCTCTCTCTCTCTCTCTCTCTCTCTCTCTCTCTCTCTTTCTCTCTCTCCCCCTCCCTCCTTCCCTCCCTCCCTTTCCCCCCTCTCTCCCTCTGTCCCTCCACGCCCCCCCGCCTGCAGATCAGGATGTAACTCTTTGTTAGTCACTGCTCCAGTACCCTGTGTGTGGCCATCATCACTGCTGTGATGGTGATGGACTAAGTCTCTGAAACTGTAATCAAATTCCCAATCAAATGCTTTCTTTTTAAGACTTTCACTGGTCATGGTGTCTCTTCACAGCAATAGAACAGTGACTAAGACATGGTGACAAAATATCCAGCAAAAGAAACTTAAGAAAGAAAGTTTATTTTGGCTCATGGGAACAGTCCATTATAGTGAAAAAAAAAAAAAACATGGCAGGAGGACCACGGCGAGGCAGCAGGAGCATGCTGAGGCTGTGGGAGCATGGTAAGGTAGCGTGGCGAGGCAGTGTGGTGAGGCTGTGGGAGCGTGGCGAGGCAGCTGGACACATGGTGCCCACAGTCAGGGAACAGAAGAATCATTAAATTCTGGTGGTCAATTTGTTTTCTTTGTTATGCGTTCTGGGGAACCCAGGCTGTGGGATGGCATTTCCCACATTTGGGGTGTTTTTCACCTCAATTAACTCAACCTAGAGAGAGACTGCTTTACAAGTATGTCCAGAGGCTTATCCCCTAGGTACTTCTAGGTTCTGTTGAAGACTGTATCAATCAGATTAAAAGTGATGAATCACATCACTAGAATTTTCTTGTCTTAATCTTGCCTTCCTGGAGTGACTCCAGTCTTTCCTTCCCTGGTTCACACTTTGGAGAAGTATAATGGCTTGGCGGAACCTTTCAAGCCTAATCCTTTCAAAGGCTACTGGGAGCCTAGAAATGAGCCCCCTGGATCAAATGTCCCTTCCTGATCTACCGAACTCTGGTGGGTGGTTGAAGAGTGCGTGTGTGGTGTGACACACACATGTGTGTAGGCTGGGCTGCCATTGGGAGTGTGGGGGCTGAGCACCTGGCTAGTTGCTTAGTTAGTACTGCATGTGACTTAGATCCCATATGTATTCTAGGTTAACATAATATTGCAAGCACACATTGTCCTCTTACTTGTGAACCTGGTGGAAGCCTATACCATTTCCATGTGTCATGCTTTAATGGGTTCCAGTGGCTATCCCTGAAGTTAGTATGGAACAGTGGTTAAGTATGCACCTTTGAGTCCCAGGGCTTGGAGCTTGTCTGCAATATCAGCCCTTAGGGGGTAGAAGCAGGAGAATTTTCAATTTGAGGCCAGCCTTTGCTACATGGTGAGACCTTATCTCAAACGAAATGAAGCAAGCAAAACATGGAGTTGCCCAGGTGTGGCCTTGCCTTTAAACAGTTCTTATCCCGAACATATTCATGAACTCTGCCTTAGTTTATTGACTAGAACATGAACAAAATAACCGGTAAAGGTGTCCAAAGACCGAAGACCTAATGTAAGTAATATGCATCGCAGCGCTAGGCATCCAGTGAGTGCTCAGTGTGCGGTAACTGCTGTTGTGCCATCCTTACATTCCTAACTCAATGCTCCTGACGCCTCACGCCCTCAGCGGTTCTACTTACCTTTCAGATCTCAAGCCCAATGCCACTTTCCCAGCATGGTTTGTCCTGACAGCCATTCCATACCCTTGTTCCCTTCCATCAGAGTACACCTCTCAGGTGTGATTACACACTCGTGTGTGGGGTTTTCTTGGTGGACTTAGTGGGAGCCATGCCTGGTTTTGCTCATGCTTGCATTCCTCTCCTTGTATGTGTGGCACATAGGAAGCAGGTGACAAAGGTGACTGGTATAAGCTATTTTGCATTCACAGTGCAAAAAAATTTCAGCTCTGAAATTGTCTAAAATCTGAAACTTTGAGTGCTGGCATGACATCATAAATGGATGGCTCACATCTTGTGGTGGCTTGCAGTCAAAATGCAGGGGTGGTCAAGATAATGTACAAAATTATCTTGAAGCCACATGTATAAGGCGTATAGGAATCATTGTATTTTGTAATTATACTTGGATTCCACTTCCCAAATAGTGTGTGTGTGTGCACACGTGCACGTGTTTGTTTGTCTTAGGGGTTAAGAGCACTGCTTGCTCTTCCAAGTTCGATTCCCAGCAACCACATTTTTTGGCCCACAACCATCTGTAATGAGATCTGGTGACCTCTTGAGGAAGAGACCTGGTCAGTCGTCCTCATCAACTTAGACTATGAAACCAAATATGGACAAGTTCAATAGAACTACCATATACGGGCTGACCATGCAAAAATATATCTATTTACCAAAACTGAAAAAAAAACCCAACTGAAACTGCAAATACTTATGGTCCTAAACATTTTAGGTAAAGATACTCAACCTGTATCATGCTTACCATTTTTGTTATTACTGAACATGAACCCCAACCTCTTCTCATTCAAATGGCCGATACCAAGGCTCAGGGATGTGCGTTAGCCTTTCCCACTAGATATATTAGAACAGCAATGCTCATCAGTAATGGTTCTGTGTATTGACTTCCTTAGGAATACAAAGCTTCACTAATACTACAGGAGATGGTGTCAGGGTGGTAAAAGGGTCCACCAAAGACGTTCTGAAGACTCCTTGGGGTCACTAGTAACCCAGACTGACAAGTAATGTCCCATTGGAGAAGCCTTTGCGGCTTAAGACCTCGCTCAGACAAGGTTTTGCCAAGCGCCTGCCTGGCTTTTCCATTGGTTTGTGTTGGGTCACCTATGTGTGCAGTGGCTCTCACTCAAGGGCATCTTAATGGAGCTGCCTGGTCTCTGCCCTAGGAGTGGTTCCAATTCCAGAGTGCTGGTATTTGGTTTTAGAATGCGCTGTGTAGTGGCCAAGCAGAGATTAGTTTTGTCCCCTGACTCCTGGGTCAGTGACTTTCTTTTTCCACTACATCAGTCTGATCCTTTTAACAACGCTGTGCCCAATAAGGAGGCAAACTTATGACCCAAAGATTAAGTGTATCAGGCCCTCTGTGTGAGCCTGGCCGGGCCCACAGGCTGAAGCATTGCCTTCTTTTCTCTGCACCCACAATCCAAAGCACACACTTTTAACATCAATTTTCTTTACTCTTTCACATTTGACAAAGTGTGGCTACGATTCGGTACCCTCTTCAGCTGCAGTCACCCTTTGCTCCCCCCTTTTTTTCCTGAAAAGTAAATCATCATTTACTTGATTATCAGAGGCTGTTTACTGAGTTCTCTGGGGAGCACAACTGTGAACCTGTTCCCAGAAAATGAGTGCTCCCAGATGGAATCCCGACCCTCCAAAAATTCGTGAGTGAGAATAAAATATCCCCAGCCTTGAGCTCTGGAGTTCCCAGAAGAGGTACCTCCTTGTGTCAGTAAACAACAAATGTCATGCACCTTAGCACTGTGACATACTGATGTCACTTGCAGTGGGCTGGACAGCCTTCCCCAGAAGAACAACTGTAACAGTGGGCCCTGTCACAGGCTCTCAGGTTTCCGCAAGCACATTAAAGAGATGACGGTTTCCTGTCTTATGGTGTTTTAACCTTTGGTAATTGCGTATCTGACTTTGGAAGTGAACAGGGTATACATTTGGAGAGAGGAGTCAGTGTTTCATCTATGGGATCTGCGTAGAAAAAAAGGTGAAAAAGTACTGGGTCAGACGGTGGCTATGGCTGGTCAGTAGATCATTTGCGCTGAGTCCTGTTTATTCACATGGATAAGAAGAATGTTTGTGCAGGGTTACACTGAAATAAAAATCATTTTCGCAGAAGAAAAGTGGAGAAAATGCTCAAGTACTATGTACTATTCTACTAGAGAAATCATTAGTTTTGTTTCTGAGATGAGATGTTCACGCATTCCTCACTCACTCTTCCTTCATTCATTCTGAACTATTGAGTCAGCTGCCTTCCAAGACAGCCGCTCTCACTACTGTTTCTTCGGATGATGTGAGCCAGAGTTGCAGACTCTTCTTTGGCCCTGGCAGCATCCCTGGGTTCTCCTTCCTGTAAATCCCACTCCTGGCCTCAATCCATTCTTCCTATTGTGTTTGGCACTTTGGAGACCTATTCACCCGCTGGCCCTTTAAGAGTTGGCTTTCTCCTTGGGTGAACTTCCCCTTCTTTCCCTGATGCTGTTGTTTAAATAAAAATAACATGTAGCTTTACAAATTGAAAGGACACAAAACAATGAGTGAAAAGTAATGCATTTAATTAAAGATAATTTGTAATACCATAAGAATTATAGACATACACAAATTCCCCTCATCATTTCTCCCTTCTGTGCTTTTGACTACACAGAGATGATTATAGTTAATGTTTTTTTGTGATGTTGCCTGCATGCTTTTAAAAATAGATTATGTTGTTCTTGACATTAAAATTTTCTTCTTATATTTTGAATCCTGAAATGGAGAAAAGATTAAGTTATTTGATGTACTCTTTCTCTGCTAGTATTTTCTTTTCCTTCTACACTATTTTTATGATATTATATATCAATATTTTATGATTCAGTTTCTTGTTAAAGAGGTTTTCACAAAATAAAGTTTGAAGAAAAGCTAAAAAAATGTTATTCAGAGGCTTTTTAAAATTAAGTCCATATAAATACTTACAGCATAATCATATGTTGTTTTATGAGCACCTGCTGCTTCTCCAGTACCTTCTCTGAAGTTTAGAGACAGTTTTCTTATTTGTTCCCATAGAGTTCTCACTATTTCATTTTTATTGCTTCAGTAAGAGATTTTATGTAATGATATTAAACTTTTAACCTTATTTTTCTACTCCAGTTTGGAATAATTTTTTTAAATGTCTGTTTGGAGCTGTTCTTCAGTTCTCTCTTGCATTGTGTGGTCCTTTTCTTAGATATCACATCTCCTTTCTTGTTCTTAAGATTCTTTTTTGTTTTGAAGAAAGAGGGCATTAATGGTAAAAACTTTTGATACATTTCACAACACAAAATGTTTTGTGTTATAATAATAATAATGCATCATTCAGTTGACATTTTAGTTGGGTATAAAATAATAGTTTGAAGGTTATTTTCCCACAAGACTTTGATGCAATCATTCCATTGTTTTCTAGCTTTTATTGTTACCATTCTGATTCTTTTTTTTCAATGCTATTTTCTTCTTTTTAGAGGCTTTTAGTATTTTCTCTGAACGATTGATTGTATCAGTGAGGATCTAGTTAGGAAAACAGAGCCTATGTCAGGCAATTCAGCAGGAGTTAAATAGAAGGAACAGAGTTTAAGGCATTAGAAGAGCTGAGATTCCAAATGGAATAGTAAAGCAAGTCAGAGATTAGAAATAGTAAAAATCACTAGAATCCCTAGAGCTAGAAGAACCAAGGAAGAGAGACTTTTAGTAGGTTCTCAAAGTTAGGACTGCCTACAAAAGCTAGAAGAATGAAATAAATGCAGTCTTTGACAGAGGTATTACTCCAGGCTAAGAAAGCAGGGGAGACATGTCCTGGCTTTCTTCTTCCTCCTGGTTCTGTTCTCCTGCCTGTGTTTCATGTTGACTGAGGTAACTGGAGTCATATGACAGTAAAATGCAGCCATAAGGAGAAAATGGGACTGATGGGTGAGCTGAAAATTTACAATGATGGGTTCTGGGGTGAGTTTGTTTATTTATCTATTGATGTTCTATATTTTGTTGTTTGGGGATGGAGTCTAGCATTGTATCTCTGACTGGGCTGGAACTCTCTATGAAGCTTAGACTGGTTTGGAATTTGTGGCAAGCTTACCATCTTAGCTCTCTGAGTGCTGGGATTAGAGGTGTGAGCCACCATGCTGGGCTTGGTGTGGGTATTTCAAAATTTTGCTTCTGTGACTTTAGTACCCTCCTTCTGTGCCTCTTAGAACCAAGTGTTAGCCAGCTTTAGCTGGTTCTGTTATTTTCTCTCAAAGCAAGTGTTATTTCCCAATTCTGCCTTTTTCTTTTCCTTTCTGAGGGATTATCTTAATTTTATCTTCCAAACTACTGGATTTTAAAATGTCTGCTCTATTTTTGATTTTCAAGGGTTTTCTAGGTGGGTGTGGTGGTGCAGGTCCATGATCCTGGTACTTGAGAAACCAAACAGGAGGATCACTACAAGTTCCAGGTCAGCCTGGGCAATGTAGTGAGTTCTGGGCCAACCAAGACTGTGGTAAAAGACACTGTCTTCAAGAAGCAAAAATCAAAAAAAAAAAAAAAATAGAAAAAAGAAAGACAAAGAAAAACTGTTAAATTGAAGCTCTGGTTATTGGGAATCTGCCACTGCTAATGTAATAAGCCAATCTAATTGAATTAATAAATCCAGGTTTAATCTGAACAAAGCATTCCTGGTGGCCCCAGGGGAAGATGAGAGAACCATGAGGGGAACCCACAAGGTGGGGACTGTTAATGTCCTCTAAGGTGGAGCCACTGATGGTGGGCTTTTTCAGGGTCAGAGTCTGGACTGAGGCAACTCCGGGGAGGGGCCCACTGCTTAGCACCCTGAGAGTGGGATCCATAACGGGCCATGCCGAAGATCCCACACATCCCAACCTTTTCGGACAGATATGGATGCCAATAGAGCTCCCACATAAACGTCCCAGACTCCTATAGGGGTGTGGGTTCAAATTTGGCTTCTTCCTGCTGACAAGGGATTATGTGGGGAGGGGAGACAGGAGTCAGTGGGCTCTCACTCAGGAGGAGGTGTGGGTAGAGAAGCATTCAGTTAACTGTCGCCATGGAGACATCAGGCATCTGTTTCTTGAGGGAGCTGAGAAGGCAGGTTGCTAGGAGAAAACATGGATGGCTAACACCTGTCCTAGTTGTACTGGCAAAAGCATCCATTCTTTTCTCTTGTTTTCTGAGTGACTCTCGAATTCAAAACAGTGCCTTGACTTTGATTCTTGTATACCGAAGCTCATCTCCCTAGTATCCCCTTCATCAATTCTAGAGCATATGTTTTATTTATTTAGTTGTCTAAGATGGGCTTATTTTGTAATTG
Organism: Arvicola amphibius; assembly: GCF_903992535.2. Lineage (NCBI taxonomy): Eukaryota > Metazoa > Chordata > Mammalia > Rodentia > Cricetidae > Arvicola > Arvicola amphibius. The sequence continues at coordinate 22,335,914 of NC_052049.1, forward strand.
ATGGTCTGTCATAATTTACTAGGTCATCTAGATAAACATATTAAATGACGCTCTTTCTTGCTTTTGGTTTTTTGAAACAGGATTTCTCTGTGTAGATCTGGCTGTCCAGGAACTCACTCTGTAGACCACGCTGCCCAGAACTCACAGAGATCCACCGGCATCTGCCTCCCTGAAAGCTATGATGTTCTTTCGTATAACTTATAGTGTTTTACATTTGTTGAGATGGGATTCTTCCCGTCCTTTTCATTGTTTTAGTAATCTTACATTGCCTATTTCTTTTAGGTTCTAATATGTTGTCATCTTATTAAACACTTATCTTTTTGTCTTTCATATCAGAAGCATTTCTTAGATACTGTTCTGCTTCTATTTCTGAGTACCACCTTCAGCACTCCCCAGGGCTCTAAATATCTATCAACCTGTGTAATAGTGGACTGTATTGTAGTTCCACGAGTATTGTAGTTCCATGGAATAGCTTAGCTATTCCAAAAAATTATCCCAAATGGTACCACTCTGGGTACATTTTCTCTCATTTTAATTTCATTAAAAGAATTCTCTTCTAAGTCCTTCTGGAAAGTCATTAGGCCATATTACCTTCTGGGAGCCAGGAAGGAGTGTCACCTACGATCCCAGGCTGAACAACTTTTAGCATAATTCTCAACTTTGTCCTTCCCCAGCCTCCATCTGCTCCAGCACGCTCTTCCACACCTGTGTCTTCATCAGTGGCACACCTGTCTCCTGCCAGGATGGGGAGGAACAGTTTCTTCCCTGTGTAAGCTTGGGGGAAGGATCTGATTTGTGTGTGTGTGTGTGTGTGTGTGTGTGCGCGCGCGCGCGCGCGTGCGCAGGTGCAGTATATGTGCACAGCTGCATGTAAAGCCAGAGGCAAACCTGTGATATTCTTTAGATGCCATCCACCTGGTATTTGGAGGCAGGGTTCCTCACTGGCCTGGAACTGGCCAAGTGGACTAGACCGGCTAGCCAGAAAGCCCTAGAGATTTCTTTGCCTTCTGGGTCATGCTTGGCTCTTTTACCTGCATTCATGGGATTAAACCCAAGTCCATATGCTTGCAAGGCAAGTGATGTACTTATTTAAAAGTTAAAAATTTGGCTAACTAAACAAATACTGCAGGAGAGTCTGGTGCTTGCCAGTGTTTTGGGTATGGGGTGGGGTGGGGTGTCCTGGGGCATGCTTCCTATCTCAGGTCTCCCTCTGATGCTCATGGATAAGTGTGGGGCTGGGGAATGGGAAGCTTACCTAGGCACTATTTGAGAAAGTCAGGGTTTAATAAATAATTGCTTAAAGAGATTAAGTGTAACATATTGGGATATTCAAGATATTGAAAAATAGTACCATAATATCCTGGAGGGGGAGGCCTAGTCACCTCAAAGGGTCTTCTCATGTTCAGATCTCTGCCATTTAAAGCCCAAAGTGATTTCTAACTAGTCTTAGTTTAAAAATCTGTATCTTTGTCATTATCTGAGTATGGAATTTGTTTATTCTTCATTGTAAAATCACCTCCCAGTTACCACACTCACAGGCATTATAGGTTTGTACAACACACACACACACACACACACACACACACACACACACACACACACACCGCTGTAGAATTTTTCTTGCAGTTACCACATGCACAAGTCACTGTAGGCTTGCACATCCACAGACACCACTGCAGGAGAATTTTATTACGGTAGAGCGCTCTGCTGTCTATAACACGACATCTGAAAAGCTTCTTGGAAGTGTTATTCTGGATTTAAAGTATACAGAACCAGCTTTTCTTTAGCTCAAAGCTGGCCGCCAGCCCTTACTATTTAACTGCGAAGGCAAATCCCAGTATCGGACACATGTATCAAGGAATTGCAATGTTCTCTGTCTAGTTGGAATCTGCAAAGGCACAGCAGCAAGGCTTGCAGATGTAGAATGAAAGCCTAATTTTAAAGACTGGATCAGGAGTCCTCTGGTTAAG